>NW_016107477.1:483434-723359 GCF_001604975.1 Cebus imitator
AAAAAAAAAAAAAAAAAAAAAAAAAAAATATGGCTATACCTTCAGGTGAAGTTCTTCGCTTATCTAGAGACAGAAACCACTATCTTTAATATAATCCCTTCTGTTCCCCAACGTTGTCACCATAGGACTGTCAATTTTGACTCACGAAAGAACTTTACGTAACTGCCAGGTAAAAGACAAATTCAGATATGCATGGCAAAGCATTATCTGTCATACACCCAAATTCTACCTTTGAAGGTCCAGGAGTGTCCAAAAGTATGTGAAACCAGTTAAAAGGAAATGTGTATGGTGAAAACATTTCAGTAGATAAAATTCTAGAATCAGACTTCTGGGTGAAAAGCAGACCCCTTCTTCTACTGCTCAGTGGCCTCTGGCAGGTTTAGCTGTGCTGCAGTCTGTTCATCCACAATATTAGAAAATTAGATGTATGAAAATTAGGGGGCCGGGCGCAGTGGCTCAAGCCTGTAATCCCAGCACTTTGGGAGGCTGAGGCAGGTGGATCACGAGGTCAAGAGATCGAGACAATCCTGGTCAACATGGTGAAACCCCGTCTCTACCAAAAATACAAAACATTAGCTGGGCATGGTGGCACATGCCTATAATCCCAGCTACCCAGGAGGCTGAGGCAGGAGAATTGCCTGAACCCAGGAGGCGGAGGTTGCAGTGAGCTGAGATCGCGCCATTGCACTCCAGCCTGGGTAACAAGAGCGAAACTCCATCTCAAAAAAAAAGAAAAAAAAATTAGATGAGATTTCTGTAAGTCCATAATTTAGTCCCTGGTAGAGACAAAGCAATGGGGATGGTGGTGGAAGGAAGGTGGTGATGATGCAGCGATTCTGTGCATCCCAGAAAGTTAGCCACGGCAGTGTGACAGGAACACCAGATGTGTTGTTGCTGTTGTCATTGTTGTTGTTGTGAAGAAGGCAATCCCTTACTGATCAAACCAGTAGGCATTTGGCTGTACAGCCAGCCACCTATATATACAACAAAAACAAATAAGAAAACCAAACAACCCCCCAGTCAGACGACCCCTCAACAGAAAGAGGCAGAAGAAAGAGCGGGAGAGGCAGATGAGCATGCACAGCATATACTGCAACAGAGTTGGGGAGGAGAAAATAATCAAGTAAAACCCTATTGCTCTTGGACTTTGCTATTTTTAGGATGAGAGATTTCTGAGGATTCCTTGAGCACCTCACAAATAAAGTGTTATCTTCAGAAGGCTTTCAATGTCCCAGACAGACAGAGAATTCACAAGACCCGGCTTATGATCAATTTAAAAGTGGGTAGGCTCTGGCTACCGATTATCACTGAAAAAGAAAATGAGATTTTTTTAGGGTGTTTGTCCACGTGGTTATCCTTCCCTAACAGAAGGAAGATGAAAAGACCCAAAAGTGCACACAGAGGAAGACACACCATGTGAATCCCAGAGGGAGACTTTTAGATGTGGAACTAAAGAATCGTAACATAACTTAATAAGCAAAACAGCTGATTAGGTGATAATTGTGTCAAATCAACAGCTCACGGCTCAACAGATTAAACTCAAATGACACATATTCCTAAGGATATTTATGGGTAACTAAATCATCTAACATAAAGATTCCCAAATTACTTATACCAGAATAGAAAATCTTACAAACACCAATGCCAAATTTCATGCTAACATTCACTACATTTTTAGAAATTTCAGAAATAACAGATTGCAACAACAAATGTGTTTGCTCCAAGCAAGTGAAATCCTGTTACCTCCACCAGCTAAGACAGTGACATGGCAGTTTCAAATTTATTGAGACAGAGACTCAGGATGAAAGTGTAATTGATAATCAAGACAATAACTTTCCTATGGAGCTATGCCTCAACCAATTTCTTTTTTTTTTTTTAACCAACCATGCTAAGTCCTTAAGAAACATATAGAAGATCATCCTGGACAAGCCTCTTCTATAATATCATACCAATTAAAGGCTTTAACCTAGGTTTTTTCTTACCGTATCTTTGAGAACTAGAAAAATATGTATTGAAAAACATTTTTTTTTGTATTCAAAATCTCCCTATTGTCTCCTCTGCATTCTATAGCAAGAAATCTACCAGTAGACCACAACCTTCCTTTGCACGCCTGGCCCTGCACGCAAAACTATGGAGGGTCTAGTACATGATTATTGCTCAGCTTTGGAAGAATAAAGTTAGAATTTAATATTTAATAGTTTTACTACTTTGAGTTTTGACATCATCTACTAAGGACTAATTCAGCAGGGAAGTCGTGTCAAGATGCATGACTCATTTTATATCAACACATCAACAACGTATCATTTCCAATGGACTTATATTAGAAACAATGTCAGCATCACAAAAACACATACATGTGCATCTGCCACAAATGGTAAATGTGAAGATGAGAGGTATGTGATTTATAGAAACAACTGAACAAGAGTCTTAGAAAACACAGTGTCAAGACATGGGATATTTTCAAATTGCTTTGTCATAAAGAAGCATTATTAAATATGGTATAAACCCAGAAGAAAAAAAGAAAACCAACAGCTGAAGCCTAAATAGCAACTTTTGCCATTGACTATGATTCATCTTCGTTTCATTTGAGTTTGGGTGCTGCTGTAAGGATACCTCAGGACTTTTCCCTCTCTGATGCAGGAGGACTGAGTCTAACCAGAGGTGCCTGGGCTGCATGCACACAGGCATTGGGATGCTGAAGACAGCCCATCAAACAATTCATCTGACAGTTTTTTCTTTCCCAAACAAAGAGATAAATCAACAGCTTAAACATAGATTTCAGGACTCACCCACATTATCCACGTCCCAACATGCAAAGGTAACATTTCCAGATGATTGGCAGGTCCATATTCCATGTTCCAAGTGAGACAGGAAGGGTGAGCAAAAAAGAGAGAAAAAAAAAAATACTTTAGACATAGTTCAACCACTGGTGCTACCTTATCCCATTCTAAGCATGATAATGACAGCTCCCTCCTTTCTAGAAGCCATCCAACTGCCAGTACAGTGGGAGTTAAGGGGAAGATTTCTGTAGAAAAACAAGGTAGATTATTCATGAGACATCCAAAGGGATCTCTCATTAACCTTTTCATTAACAGTTGCAAATAAGAGATATACACCCAAACCACATTTGAATATGCAATAGATGTTTCAAGAAAGAAAATATGAAAGATTTGTATAAACATATAGGATCATAAAAATTAAGCAAGTCTGGACTAGAATGGGAATGGGGGGCTTCTGCAAGGTACAGGTGTAGGCTGACTGAAAGTAATAATCAGAAAATCTAGTAAAGTTATTTACACATTCCAACAAGCAGTTGACTAAACCAATTCTAATTACATACTCACAAAAAATATAAATTATAACCCAGTTTAGATGTGCTACTGGTTAGAACCACAGAATAGAATTTGCATTCTTCAAAGAAGAGACCAAAGAGAAATAAGTTATTATTATTATCTTTTTATAAAGGCCCAGGAAAAAATAATTAACACATCATTAAATTTCTAGGATGCATTGTTTTTCAGTCTTACAAGCCATGACAATTGCTCTTTCAGGGAAGAAATTTCACAGCATAAAATCACATAAAACATATTTTCAAGTAGATGAAACTCCCAAACTGAGCCTTCATGTCCAATAGCTCATCTATCATAAGCTTTCCACATGAGCAGTCACCTTGGAAAACCAGGCTTTGTCAAGGTCATGCTAGAGGAATTCTGTGAGCCTCATGTCCACTCAGGGCTCCTGGGCCTCTGTCTTACAAATGTACACTACTAATCAGTTCCATCAAATACTACTATCAACTCAAAAGAACTGAAAGCAGGATCTTGAAGAAAGATTTGCATGCACATGTACACAGTAGAATTATTCACAATAGTCAAAAGGCAGAAACTACACATGTCCATTGATGCATGAATGGACAAACAAAATGTGATATGTACATACAATGGAGTATTACTCAGCTTTCAAAAAGAAGGACAAACTAACACATGCAATAAAATGGATGAAGTTTTAAGACACTATGCTAAGTGAAAACAAGTCAGACACAAAAGCACAAACACTGCATGATTCCACTTATATGAGGTGTACAGAGTAGTAAAATTCATACAGACGAAAAGTGGAAGGGTGGTTGTCATAATATATGCATGTATTACATACATATGTATGTATATTACATATATTATATGTAAGTATACATATACATATATACATATGCATATATGTCATATACATATAATGTATATATGTGTATATACATATACATATATATGTATATGACATATACATATGACATATATAATATGTATATTACCTATAATCCATATATATTATGGATTGAAACCTTATAGATTATATTACATGTATATAATATATTACACATATATAATTTATAAAGTCAATCCACAATATATATAATATATATGTAACTCTACTGAACTGTACACTTAAAATGGTTAAGACGGTAAATTTTATGACACGTACATTTTACCACAATTAGGAAAAACAAAACAAAAAAGCTATTGTCAGAATGGTTTTAGAACTATTTTGCCACTCTGTGTAGACCCAATCTTGAAAGGAAAGAATGAATGAAAGTCAACAGTTGGTGAAAAGTGTTAACAGACTGCAATTGTAATAGAATAACAAGCTGCCTAGCATTAATTCAAGAAATTTGGTCTTCTTTTCAGCAGATAGTAGGATGAGAGTAGTTGCCTAAAGGACACTGAAAGAAATCATAACAAAAATGCCTACAAAGACCAGAGATGAGCTGGGCTGTCCCCACTCACTCCAGAGCCCTCGGGGAATCTGTCCTCGCCTATGGCATCCCTATTCTATCTGAATCCTTGAAAAGTGTCCATGCAAGGTATTCTTGATGTCCTTTGAATATTTTTAAAGTTGAACAACTTGAGTTTGGGATAGTGTTTTGTTTCTTAACGTACTCTCCTTAGTCCTGGTAATGAATGGTGACTGTTTGTTTCACTGCAGACATCCAGACTTTATTTGTATTGGCCAAAGAGCACCTAGGAAGAGCACAGCTGATCCTCTCCCATGCATTATCTAGTTTTACTTGCTAAAGATGCAAAAAAAAGGGAATATATTGGTGCATAAATGAGTTACTGTCATGGAGGTAAGCATAAATAACTGTTTTCAAACATATTTTGTTTTGTCTTTTGTTTTGTTTTTTGAGATGGAGTCTCATTCTGTCACCCAGGCTACAGTGCAGTGGCACAATCTCAGCTCACTGTAACCTCCGCCTCCCAGGTTCAAGCAATTCTTGTGCTTCAGTCTCGTGAGTAGCTGGGATTACAGGTGTGTGCCACCACACCCAGGTAGTTTTTGTATTTTTAGTAGAGACGAGGTTTCACCATTTTGGCTAGGCTAATATCGAACTCCTAACCTCAAGTGATCGTCTGCCTCAGCCTCCCAAAGTGCTAGGATTAAAGCATGAACCACCTCATCCGGCATATTTCCAAACACTTTCTGCCCATGTATTTTATCACCAGTCCCTGGCATCCATGGGTCTCTTTTACAGTGAGTTAATCTTTCAGTGAGAGGACATACTTGCAGAGAGAAAGGTCTTAGGGAGTATGAGGTGGGAGTTCAGTCATCTCTTAAAAAAGTGGATGACCTTGACTAAGCCACTAGACATTTGTTTCCTTGAGGGAAAAAAGAAAATAATAAATGTCCTGGTTTTCTTATAGAGTTATGGTAACAATCAAATGAAATTATTCCTGTAAAAGACCTTTGACAAACACAAAACAGTGTCAATTCAAAGTGGACTTTTGAATGTCCCCAACTATTGTCTGCCTCTTGCAGTAATGCTCAGTTCCTTCTCAGAAGACGAGGAATGTCCAAATGCGACAAGATATGCTATAGTCTCAACCTGAATTCCTAGCCCTATTTTCCATTATCCCTGTCAGTCATCCTATTGACCTCTCCAACCAAATAAAGGCCCATGGGTCTAGGATAGGTGATTCTTGAAGTAGGAGCCAGGGACTGGGAAGTCTCCAAGATCCTTTCAGGGACTCCTGAGGTCAAATCCACTTTCCTGGTTACACTAAGACCTTATTTGCCTTTTCACTTACATTCTCCCATGAGCTTAGAGTAGAAATTTCTAGAAACTACATGATGTGTGATAGCTCACCCTCAGTTTCTAATGCAAGAGTAGACATGAGAATCCACTCTCTTCTGCAAAGCCAGCATTAAATAGATTTGCAGTGACAGTCTTTACCCGAACCTATTTTTGTTTTGGGAAACATAGTTAACTTCATAAAAATATTTATATTAACGTGAAATAGATTTATTATTGTTATTTTTAAGTAAAAAATAAATGTTAAAAAATGTTCTTGGCTGGGCGCAGTCGCTCATGCCTGTAATCCCAGCTCTTTGGGAGGCCAAGGCGGGGGATCATGAGGTCAAGAGATCGAGACCATCCTGGCCAACACGGTGAAACCCCATCTCTACTAAAATACAAAAATTAGCTGGGTGTGGTGGCGCACACCTGTAGTCCCAGCTACTTGGGAGGCTGAGGCAGGAGAAGTGTTTGAACCTGGGAGGCAGAGCTTGCAGTGAGCCAAGATTGTGCCCCTGCACTCCAGCCTGACACCTGGTGACAGAGCAAGACTCTATCTCAAAAAAAAAAAGGAAAATTTCTTTTCAGTCTTCAGTCATCTTTGAGAATGTATAGAGGTCCTGAGGCCAAAACAATTGAGAGCTAATTATCTAGAACAAACAGCAGAAGGGCAAATGATGCAAGATGAGACTGCAGAAGTGGACGGGAGCAAACCATGTGGCCAAGTGAAGAATTCTGGTCTTTACCCAAGAGCAATCAATGTTGCAATAGTCCACAGGTGTAGGAGGCTAGAATTATAGTCCCTCTCTTTGTATGCAATAGTTGTAAAGAATTATTAATTGTTCACCTTACTTTTCCACCACTTTGATTCATAAATCTTCATCAATTTATAGTGAATCTCAGGATTGCTTTCAAAATGAAAAACTTCCCTTACATGATCAGATGCATATCTGAACTGTACTTGCCTTTAAAACCCAAGTTTCTGGTTGATTCATGGAAAATGTTTATAGTTGAGCTTCTTTTGTCTCCCAATACCTCCCATATTCAAGCAGAATCAGAATTAGGGTCTCACTCCCGCTCTGCAGCCTCTCCACAAAGCAAGAGGAAATGGAGCAGTGTTGATGGCCACTTCTATAGGAGATGGGCTTTTCTAACTTCATGAAGGCCTTCTCTGCTGCTTTAGAAATTCTCTTTGCCCTCCCTCATTGGCTCTTTTGTACCTCTCCTCTCTGAAGTTGTTACAAACGTTATCCATTCTCAAACCCCTCTGGACTCCCGTCATTCTTAGGAAAATAATCCACTTCCAGCTTCACTGAGAAGCCAGAGACAGGAAACTAGGGAGCTAACATGAATACACTATGACTATAAAATTTATGAGTTGTAACTTCAGTGTCAGCAAGATAAAAATAATTATTTTAATATGCAGTTTCCAGGAATGAATAGCAACTAAAAGCATGATTATGATTTTAATAAAAAGAAAATCATGATACATTAGTAAAATCAGTGAGAAAAGACAAACCTGTAGCTATGTCAGGGTCAGGTTATGTGTGTGAAGAGAATATGAACATGGCCAGCGGACAAGGCTAGTTACAGCAAAAATGTTATCCAAGTACTTTCTCCAGAGATGCCTGCTAGAACGTAACTAACTTAGGTGACAGCCTATACCCTAAAGGAAGCAACTGATAAGGTGTTAGAACCTCCCATCAAGACTAAGATGGCTAAACATCAAGAGAAAAGTACTAGGCTTTAAAAATGCTAAAGATATCAGAGCAAAAAAAAATGCACAGAATTGAACTTCTCAGTGTATCTAATTCAGACTTTCTTTTTAAAGCTGCTGCTTCTTTTTTTTTTTTTTTTTTTTTTTGAGAAGCATGAAACATGGAGAGAAACTGATTTCACAGAGATAGTCCGTCTTTTTTGAATAGACTTTGGGTTGGGTAAGTGACTCATCCTCTGTAAACTTTGGCTTTATCTCTTTATTTTAATTTTTATTTTTTGTGGGTACATAGAAGATATACATATATTTACTGGGTACATGAGATGTTTTGATACATGGGGGAGGTGGGGATGGCTAATGGGTACAACATCTACTTAGAATGAGGAAGACCCACTATTTGAGAACACTACAGGGTGACTATATGAAAACAACTTCACTGTACATTTTAAAATGAGGAGTGTGACTGGTTTTATCTCTTAACATTAGACACTCCAGAGGTTGTGAGAAAGGCCAGAAATAAAGATATTTCCAGCCCTCAGGGTGGAGTATTGGCACACAGTAGGCCCTCAGTAAATGATGGTTCTTTCCTTTTCTCTGTCTCTTCCTCTATTTCTTCTATCACAATAAGTCACCCAAAAGCTGTTTAACTTTTAGGTAACTATGATCTATATACATACAGAAAGAAAATTTTTAACAGAGAGAAAAATAGAAAGAGAGCATGGCTTCTTAGTACTCCCTTTTCTCAAAGGACAACCCCATCTGAATTATGAAATCCCACCCTTCATGGGTCTGAAATCCCCTCCAACTGGGACATCCTACTTCCGTGCCTTCCTGTCCTCCTCCAGAACCTCAACACTTCCTTCTGGTGGTCTTCCAGAAGGAAGGTCTTCTGTTCTCTTCCTGGTTACCCTGGATTTCTCCAGGTGCTCTCCTTTCATTGTCAGCACTTTCCCTTGGTAATCTCATGGTTTTCAGGAGGATCCTCCGTTGCCTTGCACAGAAATATAGAGCCATGACAGCATCACTCTTCCCTCACCTCTCCCAAATTCAGCTGTTACCCCGACTCCTGCACAGCCCACCTGTGAATCACTCCAACCGTTCTAAATCTCGAGCCTCCTATCTGTATTCCTGCTTCACTCTTTCTCCACTTTCTACCTCTCAACATTGCCCGAACCCCACAACCCTGCTTTTCCTTCAAGTCCAGGATAAACTCAGCCACCCCTGTGAATCCTTCCCAGTATCCCAGTCAAAATGAACGGCTTCTTCTTTGATGATTTCCCCAGAACTGGAGCGATTGCTAAAAAAATGCACCTGAAGTGTTTTTATTATGCAATATTTCATATACATATGCATACACGTATATATGTAAAAGATGAAGCATAATAACAAAGATGAACACCTGTGAACTCTCACTTAATAATGAGAATGTCACCAATATGGCTGCATCTCCTCTGCAGTCCTCCTACCTCCCGTCACATTTTCCTAAACAATATTGTTATGTTTTTCAGTTCTGAGCCTTATAAAAAGGCTATTATGTTAAGTAATCTTCTGCAATGTAGAAAAATCAACAATATTAAAGATTCATCCATGTGGTTGGTTGATAGCTATGTTCATTTTTGTGGTACGTGTCTCATTTGGTAAAATGCCATACTTTAGTTATCTACTCTCTTTTCCAAAGACATTTGTGTTGTTTCCAGTTTCTTGCTATTATGGATAGTTTTGAAACATTCCTTGGTGTATACATGCAAGAGTTTATCTATAGCATATAATGAAATGCAAAACTCCTGTGTTGGACAGTATGCTTTTCTTTAAAAGATAATGCCTAATTGTTTTTCAATATTATATCAATTTACCTTCTTCCCTCCAGTGACATATAAGATTTGGTATTTTCATAAAATTATCTTTTGCCACTCATCATTATCACACTTTATATTGTGTTTATATATCAGTCTTCCTATAAGATGATAGCATCATATTTTATTCACACTTAAATTCTCATAGTCTATCAGTACCTTGCTCATAAAAGATGGTAAATGAATATCAAACTGAAGAAAGTACAACAACTTGTATTTGATTTGAGTCACAAGTCATTCTGTTTTTTAGATGCAAATAACAAGGAAGGATTATAGAGTTATCAATCTTTTGTGCAAATATAATTAATTCAATCACACTGCTTTCCTATCTATTACTTGATCAGAAGAACAAAGAAAATGGTAGTTTTATTTGAGAAAGAGAAGGTAATAAATTTGGAGTAAGGAGTATATTTTGGAAAGTAAGAATGCCTAACTATGAGCACAAAAATTTGACTTAGGATAGTGTGCTCAAAGAAATGGGCACTAGAAGACATATGAGAGATTCAGTAAGGAAGTTGCAAAGCCCTATATACTCATCCAAAAATTTTCACCATAGGCTATCCATCTAGGGAGGTACCATTTGGCTTCCGGTACCATTTGGCTTCCTGTCCCAAAGTCCCATGACTAACATTAATACTGCAGTTCCAAAATTCTGTTCATAACATAGATTTAATATAGTTGTCTGGACTAGCCTGGAACCTAAACACAATTTTTAACATCTTCTCTCAGGGCAAAGAATTCAAAATTCCAAACAACTACTTACAAATGCACTTTTCGAAAAATGACTCAGCTGTAAAATGGGGAATACCTATATTCAGAAAGTAGGTCTCTGCCTTTTATCACTCTAGTCTTTTCACCCTAAGGCTAAAAAAGCCAGAGACTGAAGAAAAGAAGCATTCCTATGCTCTTAGAAACAAAATGTACAACATTCATAAACTACTCTTTGATCATTGCTTGGCTTCTGCTTTGAAAAATATTCAGAAAGAAGAGTGCCAGAACCTCCCAAAATATGAGATAAACATGCACTCCTTATGGAGGAAATGCAAAAAAGTTAAGACCATGGACTAAAGGAGAATAGTTTAGCAACATTGCTCAACCTATGTCTAAAAAGCTCACAGAGCTGAAAACAAGTTTCTCCCCATGGGATTTCAGTGGAAAAATAAAAGGCTTCTAAACATTTGGAGGTCATTGACTTTGGCTTCCTCATATCTTTGATGCTTCTTCTCATATCATGTGCACACTCATACTTCAGTAGGTCAATGGTGAAAAACAAATTTCTAAATTCAGTGTGTATCTTGGTAAACAGACAAAAGTCAACAAAAAGTGGCAAAAAACTACACCGTAAATCTCCAACAAGCCACCCCATATAGACAAATTCAGCTTGTCTCTACAATAGCAAAACCATCCAACCATAAAAAAATAATGTGTTTAGAACAGAACTCGGTATTTTCAGCCCTGGTAGAATGCATGTGCTCACAAACACCCTGTTTGGTGTTAAAGGTATAATAGGTTCTTACTGAACTGCTCCCTGTAACTTCAGTGTACAGTTTGATTACACCTTTAACACCAAACTGAATGTTTGGTGTTAAATAAGAGACATTTAAAATATTACACTAGTTAGCCACTAAAACTTTTTGAAAATACAATTATTATGTGTTCTAATTTCTATTTTATAATACCACACTAAATCGAGTCACTGTAATGATTTGTATTTACTGAATGCCTACTATCTGATATATATAATGCTATTTGAGATATATATATATAATGCTACTATGTGATATATACATATGTTGCTACTATGTGATATATATATCTGTATCTATATATCTATATCTGTACAACCCCACAAGAATCTGGCTCTTGACTATTAAGAGAGGTTTGTGTGGGGGTGGGAAGGTTGGGATTAGGATGAAGTTCAGGAGCAATGGGCAGAAAAGAGGAAGCGCACATTTCACTCTGATTACTTTTTGTGAACACAGTACAACTTGTTCTGTTAAGTCCCTGCCACAGCACACCCACTTACATCCATACGCAGCCCAGTGGTCTAATGTATGAAAATGGTTCTTTTCTTTTCAATATTTTTTTAACTATCCTTTCCTTAGTCTTACTAACATTACACTTTTAGTCAGAGAAATAATTTTTTGAGTCAGACACTTTTTCCCATATCAACTCATTTCCAGGTAGAAAGTTAACTGCACCTTCCATGGAAAGCCATTCAGCCATTCGTGATTCAGCTCAGCTGTTCCTTGAAGCGTTATGTAAGCCGCTCAGAGTCAGGCAGGAATGTGCCACTTGCTACATTCCAGCCAGGTCTAGTGGACTTTTATCTTCCTCTAGACTAACAGCTAATCAAATGTAAAAAACACCCTCTTTCCTTATGCCAAACGGAGGCCAGGAGAAAGTATTTTAAGAGATGTGCTAATACTGTAGCCATGCATTTATAATTTTTATTTATTTTAATGGGAGCCATCTAGATAAATCCTCTTGTTATGCTTTGAAAAGATTACCGAGAACCTCTCTGAATTCATCCAAATCCATGATGAGGGGTAAAAGGGAGGGAAAATAATAAAACGAGATTCTAGGTAACTTGGTAAACAGTGAAAGTACTGAGTTAATTCAGAAAAGCAACAGATTAATTGTTACCAGATGAATGTGATCATTATCCAGAGATGAAAAACGATGTTACCTGAGTTTATAATAACAAGATTATTAAAGAATTATTTAGTATTTTTCTATAGCAAAACCTGTGTAAAATGATATTTTCATTTTTTTATGTCAAAATTGTGTTTCAACAACCCTGAGCTATGAAAACAATCACAAAGTTTATGCTACATTATCCAGTTTAAAAAAAACAAAAGGTTTTAAATCTATGACAATGCTTCAGGATTCTAGATTTGAAAGCTGAAGCAGTTGTAGCTGTGTCACAAAGATGAATAAACTATCATCTAGGGAACTTAAGTGACGATGAACCCACAATCTGGAAAATGACATTGCTGCTTATTTTTCTTGAAACACATTTAGTTATATTCTAACTGTATAATACAGAGACCAATGCTACACTTAAAAAAAAATACATGTGGAGTGACCTGAAAAAAAAAAGAGTATAATCATCTATTAAAGTACCAGACCTAAAACAAAACATCATGATGCTTTTTCACTTAGTGAAAAGGTTTGGCAACTGGGTCACATGTACGCTTCAGCCACATTACTCACTGTTGCATTACCTAATTTTCTTCTATCTGTAATATGCTTCCAAAGGAAGCAAATAATAGCTAAGAATAGTCCTAATTACTCATCCTTTATAATAATGTAGATGATGCTGTAACATGACAATATTCCCCAGGACTCATACATTTTGTGAGAGAAAAGTATTTATACCATCCTATCTTTTAAAAGTATGCCATCTGACCTTTTAAAAATAAGATCTATACATTTTTAGCTTTTGATACTCCAATATCTAACTATTAGAAAAAAATTAAGGAGTCTTTTGGGAAAGAAGTCACCTAAAGAGAAAAGGAAATCAAGGTACAGACCTTGGCTCCAAGGTTTTCTATACTCCTAGAGCATCAAACTTTCCCACCCATAGTCGGAGTAGCCTTTCCATATCTAATCCCCCCATATTACTCTTTTGCATATGAACCTTGAATGGTTCCCCATTGCCTACTTAATGAACTTAAAAATTTTTTGAGCTTACCAGTTGGTAACCCTTGTCTAAACATTTACGTATGCCAGGTAGACCTCATGAGGCCACAGGTGTCAATGGTCCAGAATCTCTATTGCATCCAGACCTTAGGGAAGCAGGAAAACACATCACTCACTGCCTGGCAGTCCTAGTGACTCTCTGTTGGGCGTTGGCCACAATGGGTTCAGTGGCATCCTTTAAGATATCTGATGTTACGTGTCACTACAGTAGCCAAAACTGGAGCAAGTAAAAATCGCTTGGTGTAAGTGGCTCAGAGAGGATTCAGTTTTGCAAGCAAGAAAGAGATCTCCAGGGATTCCTAAACCCAGTTGGGAGAAATCTGACTACGGTTAGAATGACTATTTTGTGGATGGTGACAGAGTCATAGAAATACAGTTTTATTATAGTTATTAAGCTGTGTAGTTACTATAATTCAGGAAACATGGGTTACATTTGTACCTACTACAAATTAAAGTGCCCTTTTAAAAATCATATTAAAGCAGGTTCATGCCTGTAAACCCAACACTTTGGGAGGCCAACGCTGGAGAACTGCTTGAGCCCAGGAGTTTTAGACAAGTCTGGGACACATAGCAAGACCTCATCTCTACAAAAAGTAAGAAAAAAAAAATAGCTGGATATGGCGGCATGTGCCTGTAGTCTCAGCTACTCAGGAGGCTGTGGCAAGAGAATCACTTGGGCCTGTGAGGGCGAGGCTGCAGTGAGCTGTGATTTTCACCCTCCAGCCTGGGTGACAGAGGAAGACCCTGTCTCATAAAAGAAAAAGAAAAACAAAACAAAACAAAACAAAAGCAGATCAACCTGTCCATTGGAAAACATGAAAGTGTAACAGTTTTTCCCAATTATTTTGGTAATTAAATGATCAATGTAGATCACTTCAAGATCAAAGAGTATAAAGGAATTTGTCATGGATTACTTCAGAATAGGCAAGCCTAAACATCTATGATATTTATTACTTTTTCTGCTTGAATGATACAGATGTAGAAAAGGTAGATAAACAAAATATTGATTTCTATTTGATTTTGAAATGCAGAAACATTTTGCAGTAGGATTATCAGATTTATCTTCCTAATTGCATTTTGCTTTGGTTATCATTTTTTTAAATATGAAAAAGGGCAAAGGGAGAATTACATTGAAATATACTCAGGACCAAAGTTTATTTCTTAAATCATCAAAAAGTAAATAAGCATAGAGCCAAAACCTTGAAATATAAATATTGAGAGTAAAACATGATTTGTTAAATATAGATTTTCATACTGAATTAAATGTTAGTAAGGTACGCATTACATGACAAAAAGGAATAGGTACATTTGTTTGAGCACTTAATATATGCTAGCCATTTTCTAAGTATTACTTCTATACTCTGCTACATATGTATTACTAAGCTAGTTTTGCAGCAAAAACTAAAGACTTAACAAACTTAGGTGACTTGTCACCAGATATTCGGCTCATACGTACTGGTACTGAAACCAGCGGGTTGAGTCTAGCAGTTACTATGCGTCCCAGTACGCAGTGAGCCTAATAGTAAGAACATCTTGCTCATTTTATATTGTATCACCATGTTTATTCTGCTCTTTAGGGTTTGCAGGCTACATGCTTTTTAACATTCTCATTTTGTGTATATTACAGTACGCACAATGCAACCTATAAAAGGCACCCAACATTCAAAGAGACAGCTATTTTAGGAGGAAAGCAAACATATTTTAATCAGTGGTAGCAACTGCTTTTAAATCAGACCTCTAGTTTCACAAACTGATCTTTGCTCACAGACTCCCGGTTCCCTCCTTAACTCTGCAGAATGTTGTAACTATTCGGGGAAAGAAATACATTTTTTACTTAAAGGTGAATATGAGTCTCAGATTAAACATTTGTTTGCATTTGAATTCACTGTTGTGAAGATTCCACATTTGTTTTTATAATGGAGTTACAAAAATGGAGAAATTTGCATGGCATAATGCTGATTTTTTAAAAACACTATCAGACCAGTAACTAAAATATTGTGTCTCACTTTTTTACTCATAAACTGTAGTCACATAATTGACATCATTAAATTTTTTTTCATTCTGTACATGATGTAGGGAATCCTGTTATTTCCATTTGCCAGTGAGAAAGCTGAGGCCGGGAGAGGCTTAGTAAGCTGCAGATGAGCTGGGTATGGAACAGCATTTTGATATGAATCACACACGTGTGACAAAATGTTTGCAGATAGTGGATAGCCAACATCTTCTCCATTTGGTAACATATTTGTGGAAACTTCATAAATACCATGTGTCAAAATCTGCATAACATAGATACAGTGGCTCTTGATCACTCAGAGTCATTCCATTCCTCATAATCCAGGAGGTTTCAGTACATAATTCTAACACTACATGAAAGTACCTCATTTCTAACTATTTGTACTGGATCAGTACTTGATCATGGCTTTTTTTTTTTTTTTTTTTTTTTTTTTTTTTTTTTTTCTTTTTGCTCATTCCTAGTGAGCAATGGACTCTTTACAACTATTTGATGAGGGTGACTTTATTCTCTTAAGTTGATAGCTACTGTATATTCAATAGTCTGGAAGCATTTTTATTCCTGAAATATGGAAGCTGGTAATCATTTTTATAATAATGTATTTCTTTACCTGACCCTAAACATATAGTATACACATGAGGAATGGCATGGCTTTACCTTATCTTTTCTTCCTTTTTGTTTGTTTGTTTGTTTTTTAAGACAGTCTCACTCTGCCATCCAGTCTGGATTGCAGTGATGCAATCTTGGCTCACTGCAACCTCTGCCTCCCAGGTTCAAGTGATTCTCATGCCTCAGCCTCCCAAATAGCTGGGATGACAGGCATGAGCCACCACAGCAGGCTAATTTTTGTTGTGTTGTTGTTTGTTTGCTTTTTGAGAAGGAGTCTTGCTCTGTTACCCAGGCTGGAGTGCAATGGCACGATGTCGGCTCACTGCAACCTTTGCCTCCCAGGTTCAAGGGATTCTCCTGCCTCAACCTCCTGAGTACCTGGGATTACAGGTGCCCACCACCACGCCCGGCTAATTTTTTGTATTTTTAGTAGAGAGGGGCTTTCACCATGTTAGCCAGGATGGTCTCGATCTCCTGACCTCATAATCTGCCTGCCTCGGCCTCCTAAAGTGCTGGGATTACAGGCATGAGCCACTGCGCCCAGCCTAATTTTTGCATTTTTTAGTAGAGTCGGGGAGTCAGAGTTTCGCCATGCTGGCCAGGCTGGTCTCGAACCCCTGGTCTCAAGTGATTCACCCATCTTAGCCTCCCAAAGTGCTGGGATTACAGGCGATTTTTCATTCTTTAAAAAAAAAAAAATATATGAGACCATAAGAAATTTTATCTTCTAAAAGTATGAATAAACTTTTCTTTTTTTTTTTTTTAAAGAAAGGATCTTGCTCTGTCACCCAGGCTGGAGTGTAGTGGCACACAATCATAGCTCACTACAGCCTCCAGCTTCTGGGCTCAAGTGATCCTCCCACCTCAGCCTCTCAAGAAGCTAGGACTACAGCCGTGTGCCACCATGCCTGGCTAATTTTTACTTTTTGTGGAGGCAGGGTCTCGATTTGTTGCCAAGGCTGGTCTTTGGGCTCAAAGGGTCATCCCATCCCGGCCTCTGAAAGTGCTGGGATTACAGGTGTGAGCCACGATGTCTGGCCTCGCTCGTGTATTTACGAATGCATTCAGCACTTTACGGGCGTCTTGCCCAGCATATCTTACTTTTCTTTCAGCCCAATCGCTATCAGCTAGGCTCTCCACATTCTATTCTACTTTTGAAAGCTCTGGCTAGCTCACATGACTATAATCTCATCTCTATAATGAAGAATGTTAATTTTACAGATTCTTCCAGCTACCAAGGCATACATTATCCATGAAGTCAGACCAACGTGGGCAGAGGGTGGTTTTTGAAGTTTCCAGATAATTGCCTGTTTTTCCACTTTGTCTTCAAAGACCTGATCAAGGCTTGGCTACTTCTTCCTTATACTGACTTGACATGGGATTGGAACAACATTCCTCTTTTCTTCTGTCACTAACTCTCCTCACATGTCTCTAGACAATCATCTTCTCAGAGACAAGTTACAGTGGAGCCCCCACTCCGGACAAAACTTACTGGGGAATACAAAGGTGAATAGAATGAAGTCATAGCTCTCAGTCAATAAAAGACACCAAAAATAAATATACAATGAGTGCCACAAGAGAAGAAGGAGCAAAGAGCTACGGAAGGAAAGATGAGAGAGAGAGAGATCTTCTGGGAATTACTGAGAAAAACATCTTGAGGGAGGCAGTGTTTGAGTGCAGGATTTCAAGATGAAGAAAGGGGAGGAAGGGCATTTCAGTTGAAGGAAATGGGATGAGAAAGGACAGAGAAATCAAACCTAAAGGCATACATGGGAACTGGGGAGAGTTCCCATGGGTTTCCTGTTGGGGCCTTGGGAGATCTGAACACTTAGATACCAGAGAGCAAACACAGGGTGTTGAACACAAATCAAAAGGAGTTTTCACTCATGCTTTAGGAAACAGAAGTGGCTTGAGGTTTGGAGCAGGGAGTGACACAACCAAAGCAGCACAGTAAAAGAACTGAACTGGAAGCAGAAGTTAGGAAGGCAGAATGAGAGTGAGCTAGGATAATTACGGCAATAGTCCATGCAGGAGGTGGCAAGAGCCAGAGGTAGGACTGGTGGGGATCTGATAGAAAGGAAGTGGCACTGGGAGTTACTACCACGGGAACCCTGACATTTCCGGGGTGTGTGTCTGTCAGGGAGGAATGTGAGAAGAGAACGGTGTAAAAAAATGAAGACCAGGTCTCCCACACGAGTGACTTAGGACATGGTGGTCCTAGTGTAAGAGAGGAAAGTATGAAATTGATGAATGAAATTTTTAGACATTTTCAGTTTGGGATAACTGGGGAACAACTGGGTAAACTATCCCCTTGCCAGTTGCAAATGTGAGCCTAGATTTCTAATGAAGGCTAAGAGTTAGATTAAGATGTGGCAATAATGCATCCAGCCAACCTAAACTCCTGGTTCTAGAAAACCAGTAGCTTGTTGCCAGAGCAGCTCACCTAAAAGCCCGGTCATGTTCTAGGTGTTTTATATTTTCTGCTATTCACTTCTCACTATAAAGCATTCCTATCCCCACTTTACTGATGAGGATTTGGTGGCTCAGAGATCTTATACAATGCACTGACCTCAGGAAGGAGGTGTCCAAGTTCTCATTCACCCTTGTTTTCCCACCACACAAAGTAATGGTAGCTTTCTCTCTCTTTTTATTTCCAAGTACCCAAAGTAAGTTCTACCATGAATTTTTTTTTTGACCATTAATATATTTTATCCATTCTCATCATTTATGCTGCTTGACTGCAATTGCACCCAATTGGCCCCAATTATAGTGCCATTCCCCTGTCTTGTTGCTGCTTTTAACTTAGCTGCTCACTCTCCCATTATTTAGGATTCCAAGACAGTGTCCGTTTAGCTTCCACATCTGGAATTCTTTCCACAATCCCACTAGGACATTGGTCCTTGCATTAGCTTTGGACTAGGAGACCCTTAGCACTTCAGAATGCATGCTAGACATCAATCAGCCCTATATCATCATGACCCCAAACCTTCCAAGATAAAAGCCTCACATACTACTGAGCTAGCATGAAAACAAAACAAATTATTTTCATCTCTTCAGTGATTTGGTGGCTACTGCGAGTATTATATTCAAGTTTTCTCTATTCCCTGACAAAATGACCCATCATAAACATTTTCTAACAGCTACATGTTTTATCTTTATTGTGAATAGCAGGGTTCAATACCTTTAAAAATCTCTAGCCTCTTTAGCAGTTCTCCAATGAAAGTCATATTTTCTTACTAATTGTGTTTCTTGCTATTCTTGGTTAACCAGCTCAGAATTGGAAAATTCTATGTTCCCGTGTGCTAGGTCTCACACTTTGCTTCCAAGTAACTCAGATAACTCTGAAGTCACAAATTAATTGTCACAGTGTGGTAGGTGAAAATTATTATTCTCCTTACAGATAAGGAAGTAGTCGCCCAGGGTGGACTGTGATTCATCCCACTCCCTGGATCTTTTTAATAAAACATTCACAGCTAACCTGCTCTCACTTAAAATCCTTCAAAAATCATGCCCAGGTTGAATTTTTGCTTCTCCTTCCCTAACTCCCCAAGAGGAAAGCATGCCAACATTCAGAGTATTGTGAGAATGGGTAATTTGGGACTGGAGGTAGCAGGAAGAATCTGTAGCTCTTTGGCCTGGAGAAAAGAAGAAACAGAGAGACATGGAAACTGTTCTCAAATAGAAGAATGGTGGGTGTGTAGAAGAGGGAGAAAGTGGGGTGTTATAGCTCAGAAGGTGGAATTGGAAGGAAGGGAGAGCTATACAGCCCAACCTTCTGTGGACTTCTCATTAGTCTGTTTATGCAGTGCTCCAGAACTTCCCTTCAAATTCAGATCACAGGACCCATCCTTTGCGGAGTTCTCTTGCTGTTGCTGTTCAAAGTGTCGGGACACTTTGCTGAGGTCCCTTAACTTTCTCATGTATCTACACAACAGCACTGAAGCCAAATGCTTCCTTCCTTTTTGGCCCACCAATCAGAATGTGAGCGTCATGTGGGCAGATGTGAACCATGGCATGCTCATCCCTGTGTTCCTAGCATTTAAATAATAAATTTCTCTAAAATGGAATCAAACACTTCTGAAAGTAGGGAGATCCCAGTTTCTATAGGTATTCAACCAGAGACTGTTATAAAGAAACTTTAACCATGCAACTCTACCACTCTGTAATTTCTAAATTTCCAGTGCCTTCTTATTTGAAGTGATTTCACCAATCCCAAAGAGTTTAAAAATATAACTAAACCACGCACACAAGCCCTCAACATGACTGTATGATTAGTTTAATATTCTGACTTTAATAATGATTGACCTAGAAATTATTATTATTATTATTATTATTATTATTATTTTTTTTTTTTTGAGACGGAGTTTCGCTCTTGTTACCCAGGCTGGAGTGCAATGGCGCGATCTCGGCTCACCACAACCTCCGCCTCCTGGGTTCAGGCAATTCTCCTGCCTCAGCTTCCTGAGTAGCTGCGATTACAGGCACGCACCACCATGCCCAGCTAATTTTTTGTAGTTTTAGTAGAGACGGGGTTTCACCATGTTGACCAGGATGGTCTCGATCTCTTGACCTTGTGATCCACCCGCCTCGGCCTCCCAAAGTGCTGGGATTACAGGCGTGAGCCACCGCGCCCGGCCTGACCTAGAAATTATTAAATGTCTTTTCAGGCCAATGTCTTTAATTATACGCCTTGGTCTACACAAACTTTTGTTGAACACCTACTAAATGTCAGACTCCGGTGATAAAAGAATGAGAAAGAACCCTGCTCTCAATAACTTACATTCCACTAACAGCTGTATTTCCGTGATTGGGATTGAGAGGTCATAGCCTAGCTGCAAAATTTGGTTTTATACCTCTGCTCCTCAGTACTGCGAATGTTTTCCTAAGGTTACTACACATTCTAAGAAGACCATTAACTAATGTTACAAGAGAGGCTCTTTGATCCCTTGGTGTCACTAAGTCTGAACTGTAATTGATCCAATTGCCTATGGCCAATAAGGGAAAGTGAAGACGGAGACTCTCAAGGTCATTTCAGAACCGATCTAAACTTGACTCTTTCCTTGTTCTAGATTATGTGTAAAGATATGGGCACACTCGAGCCCACCCCGCCCCCGCCCCCCAAAGCAGCACCATTCCAGCCTGGGAGGGGCAAGTCTTGCTGGGCCCACCAGTAACTGCCATTATTTAAATACAATATGGGAACTCTTACATAGACCGTGCTCTACAGGGTTAGAATCTGTTTCTAATCGCTAGGAATTTAGATTTAAACTACAGTTACAGTTGGAATTTACCATCGTTTCTACTTTCACTCATTTAGTGTCTTCTAGCCCTCTCCCGGCCCAGTCTTAATCCAATGCACTTCAGTGGGAATTACACAACAGTTGCAGACTGGTGGGGGCGGGGGTAGTTCTAACACCAGGTCCCAGTGAGAGAGCGCAAAGGGCGGGGGCAGCACCTCCTGGCTGGGTTGGGTCCGCCTCGCCTCGCCTAGCCTTGAGGATTCTTGGCGCTCCGCGCCGCCCTCCCGCGACTGCGCTACCCGCTGGAGCCCGGCGTCTTAGCTTTCCTTGCCTTGTGAACGCCGCCCCTCGCTCCCGGGAGGATTTCGCCTCTAGCACCTCAGGCTTTTCTGGTGCAAAGGTCGCCAGCCAACGCGAGCCCAGGCGAAGGCTTCACTTCTGCAGAAGGAAAGCAAAAGCCGAGGCCCGCTGGCCGAGGGGGCTGCCGAATGCGCCTCGTGGCTGCCTCTCCAGAATACGCAGCGGCGGCGCCAGGGCGGTCTCCCAGCCCTGCAGACCCCGGCTCAACTTCCAGCGCCACTCGGGTGCCAGAGACCGCCGCCGCTCCCGGCGCGCCCTACCGCCCCGGCGGGAAGCCCCCGACCAGCCTGGGGCGCCCTCCCGCAGCACCCGCCCGGCCACACCACCTCCCACACAGCGCGCCCCACTCCAGCCGCCGGCCCGGAGTTCCCCGGTTTCTGAGCAAGACGAGCCAAAGGGAGTTCCTGAGGCTCAGCAGCCCCCAGCGTCGGCTTCTCGGGTGACCCGATGCACTCCCTGGAGCGCGGGCCCGCCTCCACCAAGCCTACACCTCAGGTCGGTACAGAGGAGTCGCGGAAAGATGCAATGCCCGGCGAGGGACACTCCCCGGATTTTGAAAAACAGCCTCATTCCCCTCTAGAGCGCCTCGATCCCACACCCGCACCCTGTGGCCAGATGATTTTAATCCTGGGATGAGGCCTTGGTTGGGGGGACTGGGAGCTGGAGCGGGAGGAGAGGAGCCGGCAGCGTGGAGTTGCTGGGGTGCAGCGGCGCGCCGCTAGCGGCGAGGGGTGGCGGGCCCTGCGGCTCCGCGGGGCTGGAGGAACAGGCTCCTGCGCTTCTGCCTCCCGGAGGATCGCAATCGCTCATCCTTACACACACACACACACACACACACACACACACACACACACACACACTACCTCTAGCGCCCCCCACGCCGCGAGCCGGAATGCAGAGGTCAGAGCCACTGTCCACTTGAAAGCAGGAAAGCAGGCGCTGAAACGCGGAGATGGAGGCGGAGGCTCTGGCCTCATCTGCGAGGCTCGCACCTTCGCAGAAGGACCCCCAGTTTTGCCAGGGCAAGCAAGGTCTGGCTTCTGAGACTCAGCTCTCCGGGCTAGCGGTTCGAGCTGCAAGGGGGCGGGGACGGATTAGGAGGGAGCAGTGTAGAGAGAGCCCACGCTCACTCCTGCCCTCCTCGAAAAGAACTGGCCAGCCCCACTCGCCTCCAGCGCACAACTAGGTGGCCGGGGCCAGGAGGTCAGACCCCAGGGCGCTCCAACTCCGGCGAGGGCGGGGAGGGGAGTGACAGCAGCAACCACTGCGCGCGTTGGCAAAGTCACGGAGTCTCTGAATAGGCTAAACGGCGGGCTCGGAGGGGTGGAGGCAAGTGGGGCGGAGGAGGAGTTGCCCGAGCGGAGAGGGATGACGTCCTCCAGGGCCTCTGGCTCCGAGGGACCGAAGATTGGTGCGCTCGCCGGGCCCCGCGCACTAGCTCTGGGGTTCGCAGAGGGGCCGCGTCCAGTTCCCGCGGCGGCTCCCGCACAGCGCGCAGGCGGCCGATCTCCGCCAGCTTAAGCGGGGCGCAAGCTCTCTGCCCCCTTTAAAGCACCTCTCTGCTCGTCCCTAGTCTCCGACTGCCCGTCCAATAGTCCCTGACGATTCCGGGCGGACCTGGCCAGGCAGCCCCCAGTCGGGTCAGCCTCGCCCCTTCCTCTCTCTTTCCCCCATCGACCTCGAGCCAAGGGCAGGCGCCCGCACCCGCGCCCCTGCCCACGGGGCTAGGCGGCGCTCCTGGCCTACGCCCGGCTGCCAAAAAGGATGGGGCACAGAAAGGGAAAGGCGCTCACCTGGGTCGCGGAAGTCTTCCTTTGAGGCCCCTCCCGGGGCTTATTCGCAGCCCGCAGGCACAACCTTCCTTGGATAAAAAAGTAGCGCAAGGGCAGAGAGAGGTAGGGCTGCTCACAGCTCCCTCAGTAGCGGCTCTTTCCTTCGAATTCTCCGAGGTCCAATCTCCGGATCGGCGGCGGGAAAGAGCTCCCGGAGACTGGAAGGGGCCGCCAAACCCGGGCTCCTCCCGCAGCGGCGGTGGCGGCACCTCCAAGTTGCCACCTGCAGCGCGCGTCGGGCGCCTGTGACAGCCCGCGCCGCTTAGCCCGCGCAGGCCCGCCCTCCCGGTCCGTTCGTTGGCTGTGCCCGGCGCCCGGGCGGTCCCCGCGCGCGGCCCCGCCCTTAGCCCGCCTCCGAGCCGAGCGCTCGCAAAGTGTGGGTCTCCTTGCAGGCCTCCCTAGGCTTTATAGCCAGCGGGCCCTGCAAGCAGGGAAAGAATTACACACACACACACACACACTTTTGTGTAGGTAGGAACTGGAGGAAAGGGAGAGGTTATGATCAATGTCCCTTCGTGTGCCTTAAGGGGACCTGGTAACTTGGTTTCTTTTGCTGATATTAAATTTTTGCAATCTCTGAAAAGAGTTAACTTCACAGCAGCGGTCTAAAGATGCAGGCCAGAAAGTGGCTTGGAGGCTCTTTCATTTAAGCATCACCCAACTTCACATGAAGCGCCAAAGATGAAGAGCAGTGTGTAGACAGACCCAGTTTGCCCCCTTTTCTCACCCAGCCTGCATCCCTGCAGCGGAGGACCCTGGGGTTCCAGCTCCCCAAAGCCGTCCCCACTGGTGCTCACAAGGTTTCCTGAGCGTGTCACATACATGTTTGCTTGATTCTGTGGGCTATGAGTCCAGGCATGAGAATGTACGCCCATGCACAGACAAACGAAACTTGTGCTTGTACAACTCTTGGACTTTTTAAGTAAACAAAGGGAACAACATTATCTTTCTTTTCCTTTCCACCTTTACCCCAAAGACCTGGGCAATTCACTGTGCAATCAGTGGCACTCAGGCCACTCTTCACTCACTCTGCCTCCTACTAGTTCCTGAAGGCATGCTTTCTGGAAAACTGATTTGGTAAAGTCTTCTGGAGGAGAAAAAGCTATAAAAATATGACAATCACAAGTCTGGAAAGCCATCCAACCAGAAACGTCTGACTCTTGGGTGTATCTATGTGAAAGAGGTACATCGCCAAGTGCCTATTAGTTTAATAACATTCCAAAATTAACTGCCCAAATATCACATTTTATAGCCCATTAGGGAAATGTCTATGTTTTGAGAGTGCAGGTGTTGCACTGTTAAATGAGACTGGAGTGTGTACATGCAGCTCACATCTATCTGTGTCTTGTGGAATCCTCAGCAGCCTGTGGCAGAGGAAAGAGCCTTTCTACAGGAAGTCAGAGATGGCTCCCTCAAGGGTATACTGGAAACAGCTAGCCAGTCAAGAAGCCAAACCCTGTCAACTGATGCTATGTAACTTGGAAGACTGCTAAATAGCACTGGTTCCTTGCATCAAAGCAAAGATTTTGTTTCATGAGACCCTATCATCTTGGGTCCACTTTGGAAATTAAAAGCAAACTTTTTTCCCTGCAGCCAAGATTATTTACTCTGGCCACTCTCAGAAGAGGCAAACTCGTCCTCACCTTTCTTCTTGAAGCTCCTGACAACAGAAGTCCAGTGGCAAAGCATTCACAGTAAGATATTTCAATACCCCAGATTAAATGTTTGCTTATGAATTGCATTTTGAACTGAATTGGGTAAAACAATGAGTAGAATGAAGGTGTGGCTTGCTCAAGTTTTAAGTCCAGATTGACTCAATAAATGGAGGAATAGCTGATAAAAATAGGAGCAGAAGGGTGGGTAATGGGGGTAGTGGTGGCTATTAAGCTAGATACATGTCTGTTATGTTGACAGCCAGATGAGGCACAACTTGACAAGATGGATTTCTTTCTGAGAGTGCTGTGTCAAGCACAGAAGTGGTGAAAAGTTCTTCCTTAGGAAAACAATGTTTCTTCATATTTGAGACGGAGCTTGAAGACTGGCATGAATGAGAAGGTATGATGTAGGAAAGAGGGAGGAGTAAGAAAGGATTGGAAGAGAAAACGGGAGAGTCTACTGACAGCGGCACTGAGAAACCAGAGGAAACTGGAGCCCCTGCGGCTGAAGATTCTGAAGGATGAGACAAAGAGAATGTGAAGGCAGTCAGTGTAGAAGCTGAGACCTAGAACGGCTTCCCCAGCACCTCTGTGTCTGTTTTGCTGGATTTGCATGTGGGACACTTTATGTAAACATTTTGTTTATATGTAGAAAGAAGATAAGGGTGTCTACCTGACTGACCTGTGGTAAGGACTGACTGAGATAATGTATCTGCAGTGCTCTACGTATAGTAAGCATTCAATAAATAGTAGCTACTATTATAATCTGTGTTTAAAAGGGGCTTAAAGGTCACCTACCTCTTCCAACACTTGTTGCCAGTAGACTTTTCCACCAAATGCCCCTCCTGCCTACACATTCCTAAGAATCTCATTACTTCAGGCCAAGTGCCATGGCTCACGGCACTTTGAGAGGCTGAGGTGGGTGGATCATTTGAGCCTATGAGTTTGAGACCAGCCCGGGCAAGAAAGTGAGTTCTCACCCTGCCCCCGCCCCCCAGTTTCTACCAAAAAAAGAAAAAGAAAGGAAAGTCTCATTACCCCTGAATAGTCTTCTATTTCATAGTTGACATATATGTCAACTACGAAACTATGGAATTTCATTTTCCATAGTTGAAGGTAAAATGTGTCTCACTACCCTTCTGTTTCTTTCCATGGTGATCTTCCAAACATGTAAACCCTATTTCACAAGAAAGCATTCCAAATTGTTAAAAACAAATGACCAATGCCCCATGTGACTTCTTTTGTTGAGGCTAAACATTCCCTGTCCCTTTGGTCTCTCCTCACATGATCTGCTTTCACAATCTTTTCTCATCTCTTACTCTCCAAATTGCCTCTGACCTCCTTAGAATTTGAAGGAGGTCAAACACTGCTTCAGCCCAGTCCTCCCAGCAAAACACCTGAGTTCAACATGCTGCTATCAGTGTAGCCACGCTTTTGTGTGTGTTTTGAATGGGAAAATCGCACTCTTGACACTCATTGAGTTGCCTGGGAACTGAAACTCATACATCTTCCTATGTTGCTGTTTGTGCATAACTTTATGGAGGAGTCCTTTAATGCTTTGTCCTTTAATGCTTTCTTTTCTGTAAAAGGAGAGGATTAGACTAAATGACCAATGAAGTCCATTAAAAAATTATAATTTCAAACTTAAAAAAATAGGGGGAAATGGTACAAAGAAATTCAATATCTGTCTCTTCTAGTTTTCCCAATTTTTATTATTTTATATTTGATATATCTCTAGATATAGATAGATAGATACTCATGATTAATATTCTTTTTTCTGAACCATTTAAGAGCAGGTACAAACATACTGCTCCATCGCCCTTAAGTACTTCAGTGTTTGTATTTCCCCCAAACCAGAATTATCCCTTACATAAGCATAATACAACACTGAGGTAACACCATCCACAAATTCATACAACCTATTCAAATTTTACCAACTTTCCCCTGAATGTCTGTTTTTCCTTCTGGTCCAGAATCCAGCATAGAATCACATGTTACATTTAGTTGACATGTCTTACTATTCTCCTTTGATCTGCTACTATTTTTCAGTTTTCTCCCAAGTTTAATGACCTTGATGGCTTTAAAAATATATACGTTTCATTCTACAAGCTGTTGCTCAACTTAGGTATATCAGCTGTTTCTTCATATCCGATCCAAGCCATACATTCTTGTCAAGAACATCAAAGAAATGATACTCTGTCCCTGAGAATGCATGGCATTAAAAGGGACGTGGTATCAGTTTAACAGAACCATCATTATGATGTTAACCTTTGATATCTGGTTTAGTGGATACTGGGATTCTCCATTATAAAGTCACGACGTTTCCATTTCTCATAAGTGTTTCGTAGAATATGCTCTGAGGTTACACCAATATTTTGTCCACATTGAACCTTCACTCAGTCAGTCTGGGTGGGCATTGATAACACCTTCCTAAATCAATCACCACTGTGATGGTTGCCAAATGGCAATTTTCCATTTGCACCTTTTTTTTTTGGCATTTATTAGTTGGCATTCTTCTATAAAGAACACCTTTCCCTTCTCTGCACTTATTTACTTATTTTAGTCTAGGCTCATGGCTTTCTAGTCTATTCTACAAGTTGCATTCCATTACTTTCATTATTTATTTTGATACCTAAGGTGTCCAAGATTTTGCAAGTGGGTATCTCCTCAAGCTGGATCTTAGGTCCCTCTGACACGTCCTCATTGTTCTTTAGCAGCTGCTTACCTTCTGGCACATCAAGATGCTCCATGCTTATTTTGTGCCTTCCCTGCCCCAGGTCTGAAATAAGCCCACTCTCCAAAGAGACTTGGTTCTTCTCACTGGGGGATGACATTTAAAAACCAAGATCTGGGTCCTTGGTTGGCTCACTACTGCTGGAGTGTCAGACCTTTAGGCTCTCTCAGTGGACACTGTAGGAAATAAATGATACGTGGTCACACACAACCACACATACACATTTATGTCTGTTGCTGTATGTGTGGATACCTGTATCTGTATCCATCTATAAATATATATATACCTCCATATCTCTATACCTATCTCTAATTATGAATTCACATCAATACCTTCCATTTCAAGCCAACGAATCAGGATTCTTTTTAGCCTTTCTCCTTTCTATATTTGTAAATCTTTTCTCTAACAGAGAGAAACCTGACTCCCATTCTCTTGAGTATATTGACTTATTTGCTCCATCTAGCCTTACATAACAATCTTCTGATGACATCAGCCACCTCCTCACTCTTGTCCTGGCTGCTGCACCTTTGAACCTCCCACCCAGGCATTTGGCTCCATCACAGCCTCTGCGACCTGTCTCCTTGGCCCGTGGTTCTGCTGCTGCCTCCTCAGCTCCTGACCATACTCACTCAGTAAAATGACTTTGCTGTCCTTGCAGTTGTTCAGGTCAAAATCCTGAAATCATCCTTCATAATATTCTCTCTTTTACATTCTGTACCCAATCTATAGCAAATTCTGTTTGCTCTACCTTCAAATAGGTCCAGAATTCAACCCTTTCTACCATCTCCACCATGACCACACTGGCTCTGGCCAACATCACCTTTTGTCTGGACTTTTTTTTTTTTTTTGAGACAGGGTCTTACTCTGTCACTCAGGCTGGAGTGCAGTGGTGAAATTTAGGCTTACTGCAACTTTTCTGTCTCCCAGATTCAAGAGATTCTCCTGCCACAGCCTCCCTAGTAGCTGGGATTACAGACACCTGCCACTGCACCCAGCTAATTTTTGTATTTTTAGTAGAGATGGGGTTTCATCATGTTGGCCAGGCTAGTCTTGAACTCCTGACAGGTGATCCACCTACCTTGGCCTTTCAAAGTACTGGGATTACAGGCATGAGCCACCGTGCCCGGTCTTGTCCGGACTTTTTTTTTTTCTTTTTTTTTTTTTGAGACGGAGTTTCACTCATGTTACCCAGGCTGGAGTGCAATGGTGCGATCTCTACTCACCGCAACCTCTGCCTCCTGGGTTCAGGCAATTCTGCTGCCTCAGCCTCCTGAGTAGCTGGGATTACAGGCACGCACCACCATGCCCAGCTAATTTTTTGTATTTTTAGTAGAGACGGGATGTTGACCAGGATGGTCTCGATCTCTTGACCTTGTGATCCACCCACCTCAGCCTCCCAAAGTTCTGGGGTTACAGGCTTGAGCCACCGCGCCCGGACTTGTCCGGACTTTTATGATAGCCTCCTAAGTAGTCCCCTACACCACCCTTTCATTACTTTCCTAAAGATCTTGTCAGTCCAACAGCTTGAATAATACTTTCAAAATATGCCACATCATTTCACTTCCTTGCTCAATGGTGTCCACATAGGCAGATCCTAACCAATCTGCCTCTTTCACCTCGTCTTCTACTGCTCTCCACCTCTCCCTCCTCAGCACACTGGCTTTCCTACCCTTCCTTCTACCTGGGGCTTTCTTCCCCATGTAGGCTCAGATCTCCTTTTCTCACCACATTTAGGTCTTTGCTCAAATGTGTCTTCTCCAGTGAAGTCTTCTCTGGGCACCATACTTAGCATTGTACACCCTCCTTCTGACTCACCTTCTCTCCCTCACCTGCTTGGCTTTTCTCTATAGCATGTAACACAATCTACCATACTATATATTGATATTGTCTTTTTTTTTTTCCCCCAAGACAGAGTCTTGCTCTGTTGCACAGCCTTGAGTGCAATGGCGCGGTCTTGGCTCACTGCAACCTCCGCCTCCAGGGTTCCAGCAATTCTCCTGCCTCATATAGTCTTGATCCAGTTATAGTCTGCAGCCTCCCTGTTCCCTGGCTTGACTATAAACTCCATGAAAAGGGAGATTTTGGCCTGTTTTGTTTACTGCTAACTCCGTGGTGCCTATTGCAGAACATGATATGTAATAGACCATCAATTAATATTGGTTAAATTAATGGATGAAATTACAAAAATACAGAAATGTATTTAGGAGTAACTATAGATATACCCAAGATAGGTCATTGCCAATGTGACTTGAGGGACCCAGGCCAAATGGTGTTAACCTGAAAGGTTTCACAGAAAGGAATTCTGCATGCACATTAAAGGCAGAGGATAGTAAAAGGCTATCAAAAATGTAAAGACAGAATAAAACACATTTCATTCAGCTCATTGAGCTTCATTGTGTTGGGTGATTATGAACTAGAGTAAGTAATCTGGAAACAGGAGGCTATCAGGCATCAATTAACCACTTGTCAGGCCACATTATGTACTATTAGGCATTAAAATTAAAAGTTCTAGAAATATTTCCGTAGTCTCTAAAATCATCTATTCTGTTCACAGGTTTTAGACATATTTTTCTCTTGTGAAAACAAACGCAGAAAGAACTCATTAAAGGGGCTCAGGAAATTTGAAATCCAGTACCTTCTTTTTTTAAAGGCAGCCACTCAGTTCACTCAGTTCACAGGAGAATAAAGCCTCTTCTTCTATTATTAAAGACCTGGGTTCAACTTGGTCCTTTATAAGCCATAAGTCCTCAGAAAACATTTATATAAAATGAAATGGAAACTCATACACATTGGACAAATTTTCAGCGTTGATTAGTCATCACATTTTTAACGTACCTCATTCTGCACACTTTGGAAAACTCTGAGTGCACGTTTAAAAACTGTTTAGGAAGCAAGTTTTACCAAGGCCAGTCTTACAATTATTTAATGACAGTGCTTAGTGACAACACATAAGATATATTTGTAATTGCAAAAGTTATTTTTATTTTCTACAAATCCCTCCAAATATATAGATAGAGATTTCAGATATTTCAGTGAAGCTCAATGAGTTGAATGAAAGATATAGCTCTGATAAAAATAAATATTGGTATTCTAACTTTTAAAGATTTTCAGCACATCCTTAATGGGATGTTGAGGTGGTTGGAAACAGTGTTATTTCTTTTAAATTTATCTCATTAGTGTGTAGCCTTCAAAATGAATTTTGGACTCTGAAAAAACAGCTATCTGGTTTATGCATTAAGGATGATTTGCAAGGAAGACCTTTCATTGTTTTCTCAAAGGAGTCATCACTGCTAACACAATGACTGGCAAAACTCATTGCCGGTGTCCAATGCCTACCTGTGCACGAACTGGAGACTGACCCTTGCAGCATAAACCACTTCTTCCTGATGCTGTTATTCTGCCACTGAAAAGTGTGAATGTTAAGCAAAAAGTCAAATACAGTTAAAATTTCTTGAAATGCTTCTAAGTTATTGTCTGGTGCTGTTCCTTTATTAGTAGTGTGGTCTCACACTAAACTCTCTGAATCTCAGTTCACTTATGTGAGTTGGGAATGGCATTGAGTATCTCGTGGAATTGATAGGATTAAATAAAATAATTTGGTGAAAAGACTTTGAAAACTATGAAGTTCACAGTCATCCTCTTCATCAGGCTACCTACAGTGAGCAATGACAGAAGTTTTAAGGTGCTCTCAAATGTGACGCCTCCCCTCCTCTTCTGCCTTCCCCCTTCTCCACCTCTTCCTCCTCCTTTTTCTCTAGATGCTACAATCCTGCTTTCTCCCTAAGTGAAGTCCTACTCTATTTTTTAAAAAAGCAATTGAGCCCTCAGTGATTTCTCTGTACTCCAGAAGTTGTTAGGTTTGACATGACATGAACTAGCCCCAGAATGGTTTCTTTGAAATTGTCCCTAAATTAAAATAAAAATTTAAGCAAGTTGCTGATGCCAGAAAGTTCCAGAGTAAGCTCTGCCCTTTGCAGCAAAATATCAAACAGCAGTGACTGATCAATAAACTTTCCACATAATTGCAGATCGTAAAGTCACTGTAAAGATTTAGCACTTGACGTTTCCTTGTTCTTTGCTTGATGCATGCCAGCCTATGAAAAGAGCACTCTCGGAGACTGAAATCTGTGAGGTTATTTTCTGATTTGGGGCAACGCATGCAACCTCAGCAGTAAGCTGAAGTTTATTATCCGAAAAGTGAATTCTTTGTCAAATTCTACAAAGCAAGAAATGTTCAAAATACAACCTAAGATTGAAATATGTAAGTTGGCGGCTGTTGACATCTGTATCACCTTAAGCCAATGCTGGTAACTGGAGTGAATGTTAATCTGAGTTATGCATTTTCTCTTGTAAAATGACAGCCACACTCTTGGTCATGAAAATCCATCTATTTTAGCTGATATTTATTTTCATTTACTGAGATTGAGTTCATTTTAAGTTTTCCTAAATGAGATCACTGAATATCTTTCATTCAGCTAGAAGCTAGGATCAGAAGCCCAGTTTCTAAAGGAGGCAACCGCTATCTCCGATTATCTTGGATTCTGTTGGTGCAAACCTCCTCCAGTTTTGTTAGTTTATGGGTGATGATCATATCCTTCACTATACTTGTGATTTAGGTGCAAGGTCACTGCTAACCCAAAGGGCTGTCTCTTCTGAAAATAAATCCCCACAGGCACAAAGCTATCTTGTATTAGGGCAAACAGTTGGCTGGGTCCTGGTACTCACTGACCCCCCTGTATTGTCTGGGGCTTTAAAGTCATGTGTCTACATATTCAGGTCCCATCAACGTCTAACAGTAGCTGATTACGCAGTGTTAACCCTTCACCTTGATTGATTTCAGGAACTCCATCCTTGCAGGTGGTCCCTGAGGTTTTTGTGCTAGCAAAGACTTGAGTTCCCTTTCGCTAATGTTATGTTTAGGGAAGAGAGGAAAGAAGAAAAGCTCATCAAGACAGGGGCCAGACAAAAGGCTTTTTGCTTGAACAGACATTTTATAGCTCTAAAATGGATAATCCATGAGTTGAATTATTACCCTTTTAATGCATCTCTCTAATACTCTTATGAAGTCAGTTGGGGTCAGTTCAGGTCAAAGCAAGACTATCCAATGTCTGTAGGGTTGGGATCCTACAATCTCGACTGCATGGCTCCTAGACCTTGTCAGTCGTTGTCTCGGACCTAACCCTCAGTTTTATGATCTTGTCTTACCTGGCTTGATGCAGTTGTTTGTGGGGGATGGATTGTCCCCAGGGGAAGAGGCTGATGCAAGACTTTGCCAGACCCGAGATGTTGTGAAAAGGGATTTGAGACAAGTATCGCACAGGCATCACAGAGAGACACGCAGGAACCCCACAAACATGAAGGGCTTCTTTGGAACTGTAAGACACTGAATTATGAGTTGTTTCCTAAGCAAACAGTTTATCAGTGACACTTTAAAGGGAAGAATTCGCTCCAGAGAATTGTTTGGTCATCAGATTCTAAGTAAACTTGTGAGTGTTCTCGTATTTCCCACATCATTGATCGATAAAAGGACAATGCTTATTTTTAAAAGCTAATCTAGAATTTAAAATCTATAAGAAAAGGACATTTCTCCCAGTGTTTCAACTTTAAAACCTGTATTTCTGTGCACATAGCAAAGATTCCTGTGAGTCCCTGAGTCATCTGGAGACTTATCAGGTTTGGCCAGATCTGCCTCCAGATTAAGTGTTGAGTATGCCCACCTCTTCTGTCCTGCAGTTGCCAAACCTTTGTTTTCTCCTGCCTGGGTTATCAGTAGCCCCCTGACCATTCCCCATCCCTACCGCCTTCAGTTTCCTCCTCCTCATTCCATCCAGAGAGGTCTCTTGCTTGATACTTTTCAGTGACTTTCCATTTTCCACAGATGCAATGCGTAAGTTTACAGCAGAGCCCAGGCAAGGATTGCCACCTGCCGACCCGGCAGCTTCATCTCCTTCCACCTCCCGGGGCCCCAGCATGCCCTTACTCTGAGTTCTGTGATTGCCAAGAGCTCTTCTCTTTCCCAGGCCACCTCACAGGCTGTTTTATCTGCCTGGATTTCTCTTTCCCATCTCTTCATCTTGCTAAGGCCTGTTTTATTCCTCAAGCTCAATTGCTGACTCATCTTCTCAGGGGGAGCTGGGTCTCCCCTTGCACCTCTCAATTTCAGTTAGATCCCACATAACCTGTATATTCTCCCACCCCGGCCCTGGTCACTCAGTACTGACAGATTCATGACATTCCCTGAGATGACTGCAAGTTCTGTGAAGACTGAATTTATCCTCCCCTTTATCTACAACAGGCAGACGACCCACACCTGGAGAGAAGGTAGAACGTGTGGTTGATCATACCAGCTCCGGAGCCAGACTGCCTGGGTTGAGTTCCAGCTCTGTCTTTCTGACCTGGGGTGAGTGACCACCACCTCTATATGTCAACTTCCTTATCCGCCAAAATGGGCCGCTGTGGCACCCATATCATTAGATTTCCTTTTCTGTCAAGTGGGGTCAAGTGGGGATAGGCCCCTTCCACAGTAGAAAATTGTGAGACTTCGCTTAGTTAATATGTTGATATTGATCTGTCCCACCCAATCGCGTGTTGAATTGTAATCCCTGTGTTGGAGTGAGGCCCGGTGGGAGGTGTTTGATCACGAGGGCAGATCCCCGACTGCCTGCTGGGTGCTGTCTTCCTGACAGTGAGTTCTCACAAAATCCGGTCACTTAAGAGTGTTGTTCCTCCCAGCGCCCTCTCTCTTGCTCCTGCCCTCCCCACGTTTTGCCTGCTCCCCCTTCGCCTTTCATGATTATAAGTGTCCTGAAGCCTCCCTAGATGCCAGCACCGTGCTTCCTGTAAAGCCTGTAGAACCTTGAGCCAATTAAAACTCTTTTCTTTATAAATTACCCCATCTTAGGTTTGTTTTTATAGCAATGCAAGGACTACCTAACACAGATATGTAAAGCACTTAAGAAAATTTCAAGCACCTGGTAAACAATGTTATTATTATAAGATATTCTTACGATCAATAAATCTTTTTAAGTGAAAAAATGAATTAATTTATTCTATTTTTGTCACAGATTTTTTCCTTTTGGATAATTCTTTCTTGATTTATCAATACATATTATTAATCCATATTATATAATTATAAGAGAGAAAATAAAATCCTCCTGGTTAACATAATTAGTTAAGAATTTTATTTTTTTATCAACAAAGATGTGATAAATAGCATCAAAAGTGCCAGATTTGTACTTTTTGAAGTATCAGTTCAGAGTTACAATGGATTTTTTTTTTGACACTTTCTTTGCCTTTCCATCACAGTCCAGGCATAAAATGATGACTCCCACAGAATCCCAAATTTGACACTTCTTTTGATAGAAAAATAGAAGAAGGACCTGGGAAAATCTCTGATAATTAAAAAAGAAGAGCTATTTTGTTCCCTTTTTTTTCAGATAATTTTTGTAATCATCCAAATATATGTATTAAGAACATTGCCATGGAGAAAATGGGTGAAAGAGTTGCCAGCTTCTTTACTGGCATCAGAAAAAAATGCCTAAATTAATATTAGCTACCTATATTTTTGGTCTGTTTTTTTATTTAAGTGAATAAATCCATTACATGAATAGAAAAAATAGCAAAAGAAACATTTGTTTCTACTCAAACCTTGACTGTTTATGGTTGCAATGCCTCGTTTTAAACTAAAAGCATCTCTGTTATCATTTTCTATAATTAGTCCATCATTTATTACAACATATTTATTATTTTATAATTTCCAAAATTTAAAATAAACCATTGTGACACTTATGTCAAGGTAGCCTGTTACGTTGAAATGGCTTCTCTAATAATATACTAATGGCTGTGATTTGAGTATGTGATTATTTACTTTATAATTGGGCAAAATAATTGAGTATTTTTAAAATGTAGGTACATTATATCCTGGATAGTTCTTCTGTTTTTATTGTTGTTACTATTGTTGTTGTTTTTTATTAAATGTATACATGTGGGCTGGGTGTGGTGGCTCACACCTGTAATCCCAGCACTTTGAGAGCTGTGGCAGAGGACCCCTTGAGCCCGAAGCTGGAGACCAGCCTGGTTAACATATCACAAAAAAATGTATACATATATATGTGTAGACTTCACAGTGAACATTGAAGAAAATTAACCTCTGCTTTATAACAATAGTTTCCAGTTTCTCTCAGAGCAGGGCATGACTTAGTTACCTGCTTTGCTGAGTTTTGAAAAGGCTTTTGTATATAAAATTACACCTTAATTTAGTGACTCAAACTATACCTATTTTGGTTAGAAGATTGGACTATAATTAATGTCCTCAGTTGTTGGCTGGTTTATCCTTCAAAGGCTAAATTTAACTGTATAGAACTATTTTATATTAAAGGCCATTTTATTTGCTATTTGTTAAGTTCCATGTTTTTATCTAAAATAAGCCTTTATATTTTTTCACAGCTTCCCACTTCCCCATCCCCAGATTATCCCACCCACTGTCAAATTTGCTGCTTTAAATTTTTAACAATCTCATTCTTGTATATATTTTTTAAATGTAAAAATAAAACCTTACCATATGTACTGTATGGTAACCTGGTTATTTTCATTTAATAAGTATTGTGAACATTTTGCTGCTCAAAAAGTATAATTTTTACTTTTTTGAAAAAAGAAACAAAACATAGTTCTGATTCTTAGAGCCTGTTTCTCAAGGGCTCGAGTCCTGAAATACTGACTCTGCAAAGACCTGGGTATGAGTCCGAGCAGTCCATGAAGCCACACCAAATGTTGCAGTCAAATATGGGAGCTAAGCAATATTCTTACGAAGTGTTAAGTTAGGTTAGCTCCTCAGTAAAGCAAGGACAGTCCAGAGTACAAAAGTCTTTCATTCATAATTTGATTGTTTTTACAACATCCACAGATATAGCGATTAAAACAACCTTCTGCTCGAAGTATAGATATATACACATTTTATTGCCCGCATATGGATTCCTCTTGGCTGAGATCAGGCCATATCAAATGTAATTAGCCACATTCTACCTGCCTAACCCTGATCATTGTCTTGATTTAGGCAGCTGAGAGCAGAGTTGGAGTAGTTTTTCTTCACTGCAGCTTGAGCATTCTCCCCTACTTTTTTATTCTGTCACAATAGACATACTTACCATATTACCCATTTTAGATGTACAGCCTAATGCATTAAGTACATTTCCATTGCTGTGAAATCATTGCTTGAAACCTTTTGAGTTAAACAGCAATGTGGACTGTGCTAACGTGTTTTGTTTTGTTTTGTTTCTCCTTGGCTGTCCTTCTCCCTCCAGAAGCGACTGATGAAAACACACAGCTAACCGGAAGTACTTGGTATTTCTGGATGCTGGAAATTTTATTCAACATAAAGTACCTTCTGATATTGTCTGGGATGGTTATTTAGAATGATTTTGAGTTTTTCATTGTTACTGAGGAGCAGAGAGCTTTATAGAAAGCTGCTAGTATTAAAGACATTGATCTTTGCTATTGTAAACAGTGCCGCAATGAACATACGTGTTCATGTGTCTTTATAATAGAACAATTTATAATCCTTTGGGTATATACCCAGTAATGGGATTACTGGGTCAAATGGAATTTCTATTTCTAGATCCTTGAGGAATCGCCACACTGTCTTCCACAATGATTGAACTAATTTACACTCCCACCAACAGTGTAAAAGTGTTTCTTTTTCTCCACATCCTCTCCAGCATCTGTTGTCTCCTGATTTTTTAATGATCACCATTCTAACTGGCATGAGATGGTATCTCAATGTGGTTTTGATTTGCATTTCTCTGATGACCAGTCATGATGAACATATTTTTCATATGTTTGTTGGCCTCGTAAATGACTTCTTTTAAAAAGTGTCTGTTCATATCTTTCACCCACTTTTGAATGGGGTTGTTTGCTTTTTTCTTGTAAATATGCTTTAGTTCTTTGTAGATTCTGAATATTAGCCCTTTGTCAGATGGGTAGATTGCAAACATTTTTTCCCATACTTTTGGTTGCCAGTTCACTCTAATGATTGTTTCTTTTCCTGTGCAGAAACTCTTAAGTTTAATAAGATCCCATTTGTCTATTTTGGCTTTTGTTGCCAATGCTTTTGGTGTTTTGGTCATGAAGTCCTTGCCTATGCCTATGTCCTGAGTGGTTTTGCCTAGGTTTTTTTCGGAGATTTTTATGGTGTTAGGTTTTATGTTTAAATCTTTAATCCACCTGGAGTCAATTTTAGTGTAAGGAAGGGGTCCAGTTTCAGCTTGCCACAGATGGCTAGCTGGTTTTCCCAATACCATTTATTAAACAGGGAATCCTCACCCCATTGCTAGTTTTTGTCAGGTTTGTCGAAGATCAGATGGTTGTAGATGTGTGATGTTTCTTCTGAGGCCTCTGTTCTGTTCCATTGGTCTATATCTCTGTTTTGGTACCAGTACCATGCTGTTTTGGTTACAGTGGCCTTGTAGTATAGTTTGAAGTCAGGTAATGTGATGCCTTCCAGCTTTGTCTTTTTGTTTAGGATTGCCTTGGCTATGCGGGCTCTCTTTTGGTTCCATATGAAGTTAAAGTGTTTTTTTCCAGTTCTGTGAAGAAGGTCAATGGTAGATTGAACCCAAATGCCCATCAGTGATAGACTGGACAAATAAAATGTGACACATATATACCATGGAATACTATGGAGCCACAAAAAAGGATGAGTTCATGTTCTTTGTAGGGACATGGATGAATCTAGAAACCATCATTCTCAGCAAACTGACACAAGAACAGAAAACCAAATACCACATGTTCTCACTCATAGGCGGGCATTGAACAATGACAACATATGAGCATAGGGAGGGAAGTGTCACACGCTGGGGTCTGTTGAAGGGGAGGGCTGACTTAGGGACAGTGGAGGGTGGGGAGGTTGGGCAGGGATAACATGGGGAGAAATGCCAGATATAAGTGATGGGGGGATGGAGGCAGCAAACCACCTTGCCGTGTATGTACCTACGCAACAATCCTACATGATCTGCACGTGTATCCCAGAACCTAAAGTACAATAAATAAACAAAATACAATAAAGCCAACATTAAGATGAGAATAAATAAATAAATAAAAATAATAAAGACATTGATCAATACCAGGAGATAGTACACTCTATTCCTCTTTCAATATCCCAAAGTTCTGAAGCAGTGGACCTCAGTGCTATTTCTTATTTTATCAGATAATTGCAACTTTGGGTGCAAATGAAACCACCAACTGTGTATTGTTATGTTTGATTGCACTCAGAATAACCAATCAGACTGCATTTGCATGACAGTCAATGAGACAACTTTGAGACTGAGCTCAATCACTTGGTTTAGGAGTGCCATCCTTGACAAGATTGAACAGGTGGGCTCTCTGTAAAGCCATCGTGCCTTCACATCTTTCATTCAGAAGCAAAGAAGAGCCAGTGCCAGGCATGCATGCCTTTTTTCTCTGATTTCCTTTCTGTAGTCTTCAAAGAGCACAGACAGACACTGCAGAATCGTGCGGCGTGCCTCAGATGGCGCTCCAGGTACTTGTGCATGGCCAAATGAACCAGGAAACCCAACATGTGTGCAGACCCATTTTCATTTGAATTCCCATGTTAATCCCCTCAATTTTGCTCGGTATTAACTCTGAATGAGTGTGCAAATCACGAATAAACCATTGCTCTTTTGTTTCCTACCTTTGGTTTGCCACTCTGTATGCAGCGAGAATTGACCAGGTGTGAGCCCCAGCCAGAAGTGCTCAGAGCAATCTATGGGAATACTGGAACTCAGGTTACTTTCCCTCTTGTTACCTTCACGCTCCCCACGCTGCTGACTTGTTGTCTTTTTTCCTGAATATTTCATGAGGGGCTAAGTTCAAATGAGCAAGTATGTTTTGCAGCAGCTGCTTTCAGACTTTTTGTTTTCCTGATCTTTTTACACTCCACTCTAATCTGAATGTTTGTGCCTCCCAAATTCAGATGCTGAAATCCTAACCCTCAAATTGATATTGTTAGTAGATAGGAACTTTGGGAGGTGATTAGGTCATGGGAGAGAAGCCCTCATGAATGGGATTAATGCTCTTATAAAAGAGGCCTGAGAGAGTTTGTTTGTCCCTTCTGCCATGTGACGACACAGAGAAGGTGCCCTCTGTGAGAAACGGGCCTCACTGGATGCCAGATCTGCCGGTGCCTTAGTCTTGGACTTTCTAGCCTCCAGAACTGAAAGAAAGAAATATTTGTTGTGTATAAGACACCCAGCTTATGGTATTTTGTTACAGCAGCCCAAATGAACCAAGATATTCTCACAAATTTTACTGGGGACCCCAAAGAACTTATGCTTATGTGGATTATATCAATATTTATCATATTAGAGAATAAATGTAAGAAAGTGAAAAATATCTAAATACAAACTGTTAGATCAATGACATCGTTACATGTCATGCAGACTCTGGGAACTTCATAGTCTTCTCACAAGAGAATAAGAGTAAAAAAGGCAATAATGTCTTAATTTTATTGTGAAAATAGTTTTAACTATGCAGATTCCCTGAAAGGGTCTCAACTGCTGCCTAGAATTTCTAAGACCACACATTGAAAACCACTCTCCTAGAATAAATCCTCATTTTTTAGCTCTTTATACTCTTTAAAGCATTACTATTTCACAGAACCCAAAGGACATATTTAGGAAACAATATTTGGTAACATTCTGCTTGACTTGAAGTGTAGGTGGGTGGCAAAGGTGCTTGAAAAAGGAAGTTTTTTTCCCCTCAAGATACTTTTCTTGGAGTCAGATTATCTATTTTTTCCCACCGCCTACATCTCACAAAGTTAGTCCCCTGTCAAGAATAGAGTCTTCAGTTGCAGTTTAAAAACTGTGGTATAGAAATAGCAGATAAAACTGTAAATAAAGCTCAACTTGTTTCCACCATTGTGCTGAAGTTTAGTTAATGGACTTTGTAGGTATTTGAGCCCTGCGTTTGACATGCAATCAAAATAAGGAGAAAACATCCCTCCTTTGGACAATCATTCTGCAGGGGATGTGGTGGGGACATGGTGCTGGTATTTCAGAAAAATGCTGTCAGATTGGCCTGCTGCTGGAGATTTCAGAGAGAAGCCATAGAGATCCAGAAGGAACTAAACTGTAATAACAACAACAATAACAAAACCTCAGGGAAAGGTGGTGGGATTAGGAATTAGAGGAATTGGGTCAGCATGTGGTGGGGGGCAGGTAAAGGTGCATAGGTCTTTATTTATACTGAGCACATACAACTAATTTGTATGTGCTCAGTATACATTTCTTGCCTACTCAATAATGCAGGCAAGAAATAGCAGAGGGAAGGGAAAATGCTATGCTTAGCAGTCAGGCTGTCATGCCTTCCACCAACTGACTGTGTGAATCTGGATTAAGTAATCAAGGCACTTAATCCTTCTGAACTATTTTATCTTTTGGAGAATAGCATTCAAATACTACCTAGCCCAGTGATGGCCAGGAGTAGACATAATAGTTTCTGTACATGCCAGTTGCTAAATAAGCAATAGCAGGGAAGATGGGCAGGAAATAAAGTCACATGGTGATCATGATGATGGTTTGTTCACTCTTCACCTCCACAGACCTCCAGAAATCTAAGGGAAAGGGAAACACTTGTAACTTCACTCCCCACCCTGGTCCTCAACTTGCCTTGACCCTAAGATCACCCCCATTGTTCTGCAGGTACCTGTAGATACAGCTAGGCTCTGTGCTGCTCAGCCTGGGAGTGGACTTGGGAGTAAACGGGAAGGACTCCCACTGTTTGAGTAATTCTAAAACTTGATCTCCAGGGACCAGGAGAGTGGCTCCTTCCTAGCCAGACTCTGCTTTCCAAAATCAGATGCAAGACCACAGTCTCAATTGGTAACATTCTTTCACCATGAGGTCAGTGAAAGCACCCCTGCCTTGCATTGAAAGTGGAATGGGGCAACACTCTGGCATTTTACACCAAGGAATATGAAAGACTAGCCTTGCTGATGAGTTGCGTCTTCTCTGCCAGTTATTATCACATGTCTAAGGTAGGGTGTTAATGCTTCAGATGAGTCACTTATGGCAGCGGCTAGACATTTTCTCATTACTTATTAAGAATAGTGTGACTTTTTATTTCCTGCTCATCTTCCCTCCCTCCCTCTCTTTGAACTCTTTGCAACTATGTAATTTGTCAGCGCTGGCAAATTTCACTTATGTGCTACTTTCTCCATCTCCCAGATCATTAACAAAGGTGTAAAACACGAGGGAGATAACAGAAAGAAATGAGACATATTTCAGGACTTTTTAATAACATAAGAGTACATTTAAAGATGTGAAAATGACACTCAAAGGAAGAAAAGCACATCTTAGTAATAGGACTCCCTGTGCTTCTGAGAAATGATCAGCTGAAATTTTATTAGAGGAAAATATGATTTTTAAACATCATATTGTTTGTTAGATGTTGGCCAGGGTTCATAGTGTCACCTTACATTTTACTAGGTGCTTCAGGGAATGCCATCTGACTTCCAGGTAATCCAGGGACATCTAAACACGGTTAAAGAGAGGCAGGGAAGATAGGAAGAACATAAAATGCCAAAGTATTTTTAACATACCAAGACTTGGTGAAATATTTTATTCTCTCCTGGGCTACAGGTCAGACTATTCTTTTGGAAATCCTTAGTTTTGCAGGAGCTGGCCAAGTGACATTGGATGCATTAACTACCTAGCTTTCTTTTGAAGTTAGATGAACCTAAACCACTACTATCCTATTTTGTACAATGGCCAGGAGCTGTGATCTAACAATAACCAATGGCCTGGAAGGCTTCACCTGCCAGCTGGGTGCTCTGGACATCAATGGAAAAATATCAATAATGAATTGGGCACCTATTCTATGGCACTCCATTTTAGTCACTGGAAACAGAGTTCATTTCTCTTAAGGACATACAATATATATATTTTTAAGAAAATGAGCTAAGTGGGTGGCTGGCAAGATGGCCAAATAGGAACAGCTCTGGGCTGCAGCTCCTAGTGAGATCAATGCAGAAGGTGGGTGATTTTTGCATTTCCAACTGAGGTACCCAGCTCATCTCATTGGAACTGGTTATACAGTGGGTGCAGCCCATGGAGGGTGGGCAGAAGCAGGGTGGGTCATCGTCTCACCCAGGAAGGGCAAGGGGTTGGGGAACTCCCTTTCTAGCCAAGGGAAGCCATAAGGGACTGTGCTGTGAGGAATGGTACACTCTCCCAGATGCTACACTTTGCCCACGGTCTTTACAACCCACAGACCAGGAGATTCCCTCAGGTGCCTATGCCAGCAGGGGCCTAAGTTTCAAGCACAAAACTGAGCAGCCATTTGGGCAGACACCAAGCTAGCTGCAGGAGTTTTTTTTCATACCCCAGTGGCACTAGAATGCCAGCAAGACAGAACTGTTTACTCCCCTGGAAAGTGAGCTGAAGCCAGGGAGCCAAGTGGTCTAACTCAATGGATCCTACCCCCACAAAGCCCAGCAAGCTAATATCTACTGGCTTGAAATTCTTGCTGCCAGCACAGCAGTCTGAAGTTGACCTGGGATGCTCAAGCTTGGTGGAGAAAGGGGATCTGCCATTACTGAGGCTTGAGAAGGCGGTTTTCCCCTCACAGTGTAAACAAAGCCTCAGGACGTTTGAATTGGGCAGAGCCCACCACAGCTCTGCAAAGCCACTGTAGCCAGACTGCCTCTCTAGAGTCCTCCTCTCTGGGTAGGGCATCTCTGAAAGAATGGCAGCAGCCCCAGTCAGAGGTTTATAGATAAAACTCCCATCTCCTTGGGACAGAGCACTTGGGGGAAAAGGCAGCTGTGGTCACAGCTTCAGCAACGTAAACATTCCTGCCTGCCAACTCTGAAGAGAGCAACAGATCTCCCAGCACAATGTTTGAGCTCAGCTGAGGGACGGATTGCCTCCTCAAGTGGGTCCATGACCCCATGCCTCCTGACTGGCAGACAATTCCCAGAAGAAGTTGACAAACATCTCATACAGGAGAGCTTCGGCTGGCATCTGGCAGGTGCCCCTCTGAGACAAAGCTTCCAAAGGAAGGAAGAGGCAGCAATCTTTGCTGTTTTGAAGCCTCTGCTGATGATACTCAGGTAAACAGCATCTGGAGGTGACCTCCAGCAAACTCCAGTAGAACTGCAGCAGAGGGGCCTGATTGTTAGAAGGAAAACTAACAAACAGAAGGAAATAGCATCAACATCAACAAAAAGCATGTCTACACAGAAACCCCATCTGAAGATTACCAATATCAAAGATGAAAGGTAGATAAATCTAAGAATATGAGAAAAAAACAGCTCAAAAGGCTGAAAATTCCAAAAACCAGAATGCCTCTTCTCCCCCAAAGGATCACAACTCCTTGCAAGCAAGGGAACAAAACTGGACAGAGAATGAGTTTAACAAATTGACCGAAGTAGACTTCAGAAGGTGGGTAATAACAAACTCCTCTGAGCTAAAGGAGCATGTTCTAGCCCAATGCAAGGAAGCCAAGAACCTTGAAAAAAGTTTAGAGGAATTGCTGACTAGAATAACCACTTTAGGAAAGAACATAAATCATCAACTCAAGGAAATAAAGTGTGAACACAAGATTAGAGAAAAAAGAATGTAAAGGAATGGAAAGAGCCCCAAGAAATATGGGACTATGTGAAAATACCAAACCTACATTTGATTAGTGTACCTGAAAGTGATGGAGAGAATGGAACCAAGTTGGAAAACACTCTTCGGGATACTATCCAGGAGAACTTTTCCGACCTAGCACTATAGGCCAACATTCAAATTCAGGAAATGCAGAGAACACCACAAAGATACTCCTCGAGAAGATGAACCCTAAGACACATAACTGTCAGAGTCACAAGAGTTGAAATGAAGGAAAAAATGTTAAGGGCAGACAGAAAGAAAGGTTGGACTACCCACAAAGGGAAGCCTATCAGACTAAGAGCAGATCTCTCTGCAAAAACCCTACAAGCCAGAAGACAGTGGGAGTCAATATTCAACATTTTTTTTTTTTTTGAGATGGAGTCTCACTCTGTCACCAGGCTGGGTTCAAGCAATTCTCCTGCCTCAGCCTCCCAAGTAGGTGGGACTAAAGGTGCACACCACCATGCCCAGCTAATTTTTTGTATTTGTAGTACAGACAGCGTTTCACCATGTTGGCCAGGATGATCTCAATCTCCTGACCTCATGATCCACCCATCTTGGCCTCCCAAAGTGCTGGGATCACAGGCATGAGCCGCTACCCCTGGCCTCAACATTCTTAAAGAAAAGAATTTTCAACCCAGAATTTCATATCCAGCCAAACTAAGCTTCATAAGTGAGGGAGAAATAAAATTCTTTACAGACAAGCAAATGCTAAGAGATCTGTTGCCACTAGGCATGCCTTACAAGAGCTACTGAAGGAAGCGCTAAATATGGAAAAGAAAAATCAATACCAGCCACTGCAAAAACATACCAAATTGTAAAGACCATCAACACCATGAAGAAACTGCATCAATTAATGGGCAAAAATAACCAGCTACCATCATAATGACAGGATCAAATTCACACATAATAGTATTACATTGGTTTGCTGTATTCAGGAGACCCATCCCGTGTGCAAAGACACACATAGGCTCAAAATAAAGGGATGGAGGAATATTTCCCAGGAAATGGAAAGCAGAAAAAGAGCAGAGGTTGTAATTGTAGTCTCTGATAAGGCAGACTTTAAACCAACAAAGATCAAAAGAGACAAGGGTATTACATAATGGTAAAGAGAACAATGCAACAAGAAGAGATAACTATCCTACATATATATGAACCCAATGCAGGAGCACCCAGATTCATAAAACAAGTCCTTAGAGACCTACAAGGAGACTTAGACTCCCACACAATAATAGTGGGAGACTTTAACACCCCACTGTCAATATTAGACAGATCAACAAGACAGAAAATTACCAAGGACATCCAGGACTTGAACTCAGCTCTGGACCACACAGACCTAATAAACATCTACAGAATTCTCCACCCCAAATCAACAGAATGTACATTTCTCTCAGCACTACATCACATTTATTCTAAAATTGACCACATAATTGGAAGTAAAATACTCCTCAGCAAATGGAAAGAACAAAAATTATAACAATCTCTCAGACCACAGTACAATCCAATTAGAACTCAGGATTAAGAAACTCACTAAAAACAACACACTATATGGAAACTGAACAATCTGTTCCTGAATGACTACTGGGTAAATAACCAAATTAAGGCAGATATAAATAAGTTCTTTGAAACCAATGAGAACAAAGACACAATGTACCAGAATCTCTGGAACACTGCTAAAGCAGTGGTTAGAGGGAAATCGATAGTACTAAATGCCCACAGGAGAAAGCAAGAAAGATCTAAAATCAACACCCTAACATCACAATTAAAAGTGCTGGAGAAGTAAGAGCAAACAAATTCAAAAGTTAGCAGAAGACAAGAAATAACTAAGATCAGAGCAGAACTGAAGGAGATAGAGACATGAAAAACCCTTCAAAAATCAATGAATACAGGAGTTGGTTTTTTGAAAAGATTAACAAACTAGATCGACAGCTAGCCAGACTAATGAAGAAGAAAAGAGAGAAGAATCAAACATACACCATAAAAAATGATAAAGGGGATATAACCACTAATCCCACAAAATACAAACTGCCATCAGAGAAGACCAGAAACACGTCTATGCAAAAAAACTAGAAAATCTAGAAGAAATGGATAAATTCCTGGACACATATACCCTCCCTAGACTAAGCCAAGAAGAAGTCAAATCCCTGAATAGACCAATAACAAGTTCTGAAATTGAGGCAGTAATTGATAGCCTACCAACCAAAAAAAAGCTCAGAACCAGATGGATCCACAGCCAAATTCTACCAGAGGTACAAAGAGGAGTGGGTACCATTCCTTCTGAAACTGTTCCAAACAATAGAAAAAGAGGGAATCCTCCCTAACTCATTCTATGAGGCAAGTGTCATCCCAATACCAAAACCTGGCAGAGATACAACAACAACAAAATATTTCAGGCCAATATCACTGATGAACATTAATGGGAAAATTCTCAATAAAGTACTGGCAAACTGAATCCGGCAGCACATCAAAAAGCTTATCCACCATAGTCAAGTCAGCTTCATCCCTGGGATGCAAGCCTGGTTCAACATACACAAATCAATAAACACAATCCATCTCATAAAAAGAACCAGCGACAAAAACTACACGATTATTTCAATAGAGCCAGAAAAGGCCTTCAATAAAATTCAACACCACTTCGTGCTAAAATCTCTCAATAAACTAGGCATTGATGGAACATATCTCTAAATAATAAGAGCTACTTATGACAAACCCACAGGCAATATCATACTGAATGGGCAAAAGCTGGAAGCATTCCCTTTGAAAACCTTCACAAGACAAGGATGTCCTCTGTCACCACTCCTATTCGATATAGTATTGGAAGTTCTGGCCAGGGCCATCAGGCAAGAGAAAGAAATAAAGGGTATTCAAATAGGAAGAGAGGAAGTTAGTTGTCTCTGTTTGCAGGTGGAATAATTGTATGTTTAGAAAACCCCATCATCTCAGCCCCAAATATTCTTGAGCTGATAAGCAGCTTCAACAAAGCCTCAGGATACAAAATCAATGTGCAAAAATCACAAGCATTTCTATACGCCAATAACAGACAAACAGAGAACCAAATCATGAGTGAACTCATATTCACAACTGCTACAAAGAGAATAAATACCTGGGAATACAACTGATAAGAGATGTGAAGGACCTCTTCAAGGAGATCTACAAACTACTGCTTGAAAAAATAAGAGAGGACACAAACAAATGAAAAAACATTCCATGCTCATGGATAGGAGGAATCAATATCGTAAAAATGGCCATAGAGCCCAAAGTAATTTACAGATTGAATGCTATCCTCATTGAGCTACCATTGGCTTTCTTCACAGAATTAGAAAAAACTACTTTAAATTTCATATGGAACCAAAAAAGAGCCAGTATAGCCAAAGCAATCATATGCAAAAAGAACAAAGCTGGAGGCATCACGCTACCTGACTTTGTACTATATTACAAGGCTTTTTTGTTGTTGTTGTATCTCTGCCAGGTTTTGCTATTAGGATGATGCCAAAACAGCATGGTACTGGTACAAAAACAGATATGTAGACCAGTGGAACACAACATTATTCTGAGAGACCTCAGAAATAATGCCACACATCTACAACCATCTGATCTTTGACAAACCTGACAAAAATAAGCAATGGGAAAAGATTCCTATTTAATAAACGGTGTTGGGAAAACTGCCTAGCCATATGCAGAAAACTGAAACTGGACCCCTTCCTTACACCTTACACAAAAATTAACTCAAGATGGATCAAATACTTAAACATAAGACCTAAAACCATAAGAACCCTAGAAGAAAACCTAGGTAATACCATTCAGGACATAGGCATGGACAAAGACTTCATCACTAAAACACCAAAAGCAATGGCAACGAAAGCCAAAATTGACAAATGGGATCTAATTAAACTAAAGAGCTTCTGCACAGCAAAAGAAACTATCATCAGAGTGAACAGGCGATCTACAGAATGAGGGAAATTTTTGCAATCTATCCATCTGACAAAGGGCTAATATCCAGAATCTGAAACAAATTTACAAGCAAAAAACAAACAACCCCATCAAAAAGTGGATGAAGGATATGAACAGACACTTCTCAAAAAGAAGACATTCATGCAGCCAACAAACATATGAAAAAAGCTCATCATCACTGGTCATTAGAGAAATGCAAATCGAAACCACATTGAGATACCATCTCATGCCAGTGAGAATGGTGATCATTAAAATGTCAGAAAACAACAGTTGCTAGAGAGGATGTGGAGAAATAGGAACACTTTTACACTGTTGGTGGGAGAGTAAATTAGTTCAACCATTGTGGAAGACAGTGTGGCAATTCCTCAACGATCTAGAACCAGAAATACTATTTGACCCAGCAATCCCATTACTGTATACCCAAATTATTATAAATCATTCTACTATAAAGACACATGCATACATATGTTTATTGTGGCACTGTTCACAACAGCAAAGACTTGGAACCAACCCAAATGCCCATTAATGATAGATTGAATAAAAGAAATGTGGTACATATACATCATGGAATACTATGCAGCCATAAAAAAGGATGAGTTCATGTCCTTTACAGGGTCATGGATGTAGCTGGAAAATATCATTCTCAGCAAACTAACGCAGGAACAGAAAACCAAACACCACATGTTCTCACTCATAAGTTGGAGTTGAACAATGAGAACACATGGACACAGGGAGGGAACATCACACACTGAGGCCTGTTGGGGTGGGGGGAGCTAGGAGAGGGATAGCATTAGGAGAAATACCTAATATAGATGACAGGTTGTTGTATACCTACTGCACGTTCTGCACATGTATTCCAGAGCTGAAAGTATAATAATTAAAAAAAAAAAAAAAAGCTAAGGACATATGACAAGCTGAACAAGGAAAGGTGGCAGCAAATTATGAAGTAATAACACATTGGTCAGAGGCTGGGATCTGTACAGGAACCCCAGGGCCCTCAAGATAGGTGCAGTGGCTCATGACCATAAACTCAACATTTTTGGAGGCTGAGGTGGGTGGATCGCTAGAGGCCAGGAGTTAAAGGCCAACCTGAGCAACATGGCGAAACTCCATCTCTACTTAAAATACAAAAATTAGCTGGGCCTGGTGGCCCACACCTGTGATCCCAACTACTTGGGAGGCTAAGGCACAAGGATTGCTTGAACCTGGGAGGCAGAGGCTGCAGTGAGCTGAGCTTGTGCCGCTGCACTCCAGCCTGAGTGACAGACCAAGACTCTGTCTCAAGAAAAAAAGAAATAAAAATATAAAAGAAAATATTTTAAGATGAAGAAATAAAATATGAAAATAACCATGTTTACCTTTTATCTGTGAATTCCTATTTTCATGATCCATTAAACTGTACATTTATAATATCCATTAGGTAGTGCATTTATATAGTTTATAAAGGGGCATACATAAATGTTTTACCAGTGGGGATTTTGTTCAATAAAATTGAGAGACCCCTGCAGCAGGCAATGACAGCTGAAGACCTTGGGGAGAAATAGATCAATGTGGGCTCCAGCCAAGGGGCAAGGAGGGGCAGAATTGAAATGGGTGGGAGAGGGGAGAATATCCCAGTCCAGAAGACAACATGGATCCAAAACATGGAGGTCGGTAGCCACAGAATGTGTCTGAGACTGGAAAGAGACTGACCAGTCTAGGGAGAAGGAAATGCGCTTGAGAATGGAATAACAGATACAGATTTGTTGTCAGAGAGAGCAGGGCAGGGCACAGGGTGTTTCAGTCCATGAATACAAGGTGAGACCCACAGGTGGAGGACCTGAAGACTCTGAGAGATGAGAGTGGGTATTTAGGAGGTTTTGAACTAGGCTCTGATAGCTTGAAAGTTATGTTTATGAAAAACTAATGGGGTTGAAGTGGAAAGTGTGAGGTGGGGATTTTCAGCAGAAATAACGGACAGAAGGTGAGAGCAGATTATGTTAAATTGGTGCAAAAGTAATTGCAGTCGTGCCATTAAAAGTAACGTCAAAAACCGCAATAACTTTTGCACCAACCTAATATTTAGGTGGTAAAGCTACAACATGAGTCCTTGATGGTTCTGGGTTGGTGACTAACCCTGTGCTCAAGTTCATTGTCCAGGGTGGTCTACCCAACAGGGAGCACTCCATGCTAGGCAGGCCCGGGCTCTGGGTCAACAGACTCAGTTTGAATTCAAGCTTTACTGCTTTTTTCATCTATAGCCACACACAAGATACTTTCACCTCTGAAACTTGTTTTCTCATCTGTAACACGGGAATAATAATAATAATAGTGCCCACCTGATGGGGCTATTGTAGGAACTAAGAGGGATTTCCACTTACTTTGTTAAGGGCTTATCAATATAGTATTCAGAAGGGTTTCTAAAATTTTGAAAATTATGTTAATGAAAACAGCATTAATTGGATGAGATGCTCTTTAAAAACAAACCTAAAGACAAATATATACATAAGAATTTTTTATTGACCCAATTTTCTGTTACTTTCATTTATTTGTATTTCCCATTTCATTCCTTCAAAAGCAAACGTTAAATTTTTCCCCAAGCTTCCGCTTTGAATTCCTGCCCTCCTCCTCCCTCACAGGCTCTTACGCCGTGAGGGGTAATGACATTGACACTGAGCAGGTTCTCAAACTTCAGCACGGCTTCTTTAACACACATTACTGGCCCCACTCACTGTTTCTAATAAGATTCCGGGGGATGCCAGCATTGCTGGTCTGGAGATCACTCTTTGAAAACCACTGTTATAGAAAACAGAGTCCTACGTTTTTCTTCCTAGGCATATCCCAGGTTTAGATTCTTGGCTCTGTGATTCACTCCCTCACTTCATTAACTGAAGAAATCTTGGTGGCGGTAGGTTTGGGAGATGGGAAGGCAATGTATTTTATTTCCCAGGCTTAGCTTCGCTGCGATTCATTACATAAGGAAAAGCAGAAAAAATAGAAATGCATGTAGTCTTTGTGTGCCTCCACATAAAAAAGATATGACAAAGCTTTGTTCTGTCATTAAAAGTAATCTCAGAGTTTTTCTCTAGCCATGTGGGAACCAAGTCACGAAGCAGCCAATCCCTTTCTTCCTCCATCCTTTAGTATGGGCGATTGGACATTTCTGCCAAATGAATTTTCATTATAGCGGTTCCCTTAATAATGGCTGATAGTCATACACTTGCGTAAAACACAAAATGTGTTCTGATATGTAGATTTTGTTTACAAATCCAAGCTTATGCTAAAGGACAGATTTTTTACAATTATTTAAAACATTTTAAAATTGTGGCAAAATACATATAATACCAGCATATCTTGTTTTATTTCAGATTGCTTTATCACACTTTGCAGATACTGCATTTTGCCCACATTAAAGGTTTGTGGCAACCCTGCCTTAAGCAAGTCTATCAGGCCATTTTTCCAACATCATGTGTTCACCTCACGTCCCTGTGTCACATTTTGGTAATCCTCACCATATTTCATACTTTTAAATTATTATTATATCTGTTATGATGATCTGTGGTCAATGATCTTTGACATTACTATGAGAATTGTTTTTGGAGCACCATGAACTGCATCCACATAAGACAATGAACTTAATCAGTAAATGTGTGTGTTCTGACTTCTCTACTGCCAGCCATTCCACTGTCTCTCTCTGTCTCCTCGGGCCTCCTTATTCCCTTACACATCAATATTAACATTAGGCCAATTAATAATCCTACAATGGCCTCTAAGTGTTCAACTGAAAGAAAGAGTCATGTGTCTTTCAATTTAAATCAAAAGCTAGAAATGATTAAACATATTCAGGAAGGCATGTCAAAAGCCAAGACGAGACAAAAGCTAGGCCTTTTGTGCCAAATAGCCAAGTTGTGGATGCAAGGAAAAGTTTTTGAAGGAAATTAAAAGTGCTACTCCAGTGAACACGTGAATGATACAAAAATGAAAGAGCTTCACTGATGATAGAGAGAAAGTTTAGTGGTGTGGTTAGAAGATCAAACCAACTACAACATTCCCTGAAGCAAAGCCTAATGCAGAGCAAGACCCTAACTCTCTATAGCCCTATGGATGCTGACACAGGTAAGGAAGCTGCAGAAGAAACGTTCAAAGCTATGGGGGTTGAATCACGAAGTTTAAGGAAAGAAGCTGCCTTCATAATATAAAAGTGCAGGGTGAAGCAGTAAGTGCTGATGGAGAAGCTGCATCAAGTTATCCAGAAGATGTAGCTAAGATCACTGGTGAGGTGGCTACATAAACAACAAATATTCGATGTGAGCAAAACAGCCTTCTATTGGAGGAAGATGTCATCTAGGCCTTTCATAGCTAGAGAGTGTTGTTTGATGTATAGAAGTTTTAAATTTTGATATAGTTCAATGTATCTATTTTTCCTTTTTTTACTTGTGCTTTTCCTATCATATCTAAGAAATCATTGCCAAATCCAAAGTATGAAGCTTTCCCTCTATGTTTTATTCTGAGAGTTTTATAGTTTTAGCTCTTTCATTTAGGTCTTTAACCTATTTGGGGTTAATTAAGTAAGGGTCCAATTCTATGTTTTTGCATATAGATATCCAGTTTTCTCAATACCTTTTGCTGAAAATACTATTTTTCCTATGGAATGGTCTTGACACTCTTGTTGAATGTTATTTGACCATATATGTGAGTGCTCAACAACTTGTAACTATCTATTGTTCATATCAATATTATCACTCAAAGGTTGAAATCTCTTAGTGGTGCCTAAGGTGACTTGAAATGTGATGATGCCACATTGTCTCCCTGAGCAGTTCTAAAATCTTTGTTTGATAGTTGCAATATCTGGGTCACCTCAGCATCTGTTTTTATTGACTATTTTTTTTAAAGTGTCACATTTTTTCTACTTCTTTGCAAGTCTGGTGATTTTTGATTGGATAGTGGGCATTGTAAATGACAAGAGATTGGGACTCTGGAATCTGTGACATTCTTCTGAAGGGAGCTTTCTTTTTCTAGCTGGCGATTGACTTGGCTGGCTTCAAACTCCCAATTGTCTCCCATATGGTGGGCAGCAGGTGAAATCTCAGCTCAGTTCTTTCAGATTCTAGCTCTTGCTTTTGGTTTGGCCTCCCCTAAGATTCCCCTATACATGTTTGGTTTAGTAGCTTGCCAAGAGTTTAATCAGATTTCTGTTCATAGATTGTTATGCACATTTTCTAAGACTCCCTTTTTTCTAGCCTCATAACTTGCTGACTTCTCTGAGCCTTAACTGTCTTCTGGCACCTTAAGCCAATAAGGTCACTGATTTCTGCCACTTAAATATACAGAGATTGAGGATTATCTCCAAGAAAAAATCACACACTTGCAAATCTCACCCACTCTAGTTGATCTTTCAAGGTTCTGCCTCCATTTGACCATTTCAAATAGTTGTCTTATTTTCTATTTGTCGAGATTTTGTAATTATCTCAGTGAGTTATGTCTTATTAAGCTATTTTACCATTAGCAGAAGCTGGAACTCAGAGTCTGTAAAACAATGGATTTAATAAAGAATTTTCTTAACATAGGGATGGGACATTTCAATTCATCTTAATGCTGTAAGGTATGAGATTTCTTAGCTTACTAATCCTCTGTGTAATGCAGGTACACAATATTTACTCTGTAATCGCCATTATTACATCACATATTAATCTCACGTTATAGGTTTCATCTTCACGGTGATTCTTTAAGCAAGATACTCTATACTCTATTTTGTGTTTGTGTGGAGGGAGAAGTGGAGGTTTCTTTGTAACACATAAATTTCTCTAAAAGTTGAATTATCTATTCTGCTTTTAAGAAGGTCTACATTGCTGAGACACTAAGTCTCCTATGATTCTATTTCTCCAGGTCTCTCAGTGTCTTAAATAGCTTTTATGTATTATTGATTTGAGGCGAGAGAAGACAAAAGTGTTTCTTTTCAAGCAGCTTCTTCAAAACCTAATGATGCAACATAAAATTAAAAAGAAAATCTATGTCACACAGAACTTGTGATGTACATTTTGTAGCATTCTCTAGGGTCCTGTTCAGAGAATCTGGAAGCAGTTTTTAAAGCTATTTTAAGAATATATTGTATGTCCAAACTGCAAACAGAATAAATTGGAAAATAGAACCTTGGGAATACAAGCTCAAAGAGTCCATTGGTGGATGTACTGAAAAGCAATATTGGGCCTTCAATAATGGCATCATACTTCAAACTAGAATTTTAAGAAAGTAGCTATATTATTGTAGTGAAATCTCCACATTGTTGCTTGTTTTTACATACCAGCAGAAGAGGCATGATTTACACAAAAAGAGTAAAGAGTAACTTGTCCCCATCATCCCTTATTATCTAATACCCATGTTAAAGGTTTTAAAAAATATTTCACTATTAAATGCAATGATTTCAATCAGGGTGATGATCAGAATTATGTGGGGCCCTTTTTCAAATACACAAGCCTGAGCCCTACTCACAGGGATGTGGATTTGGTTGAACTCAAGTAGGGATTTGAACTGCTGTATTTTTTAAAGGCCCTTCAGAGAATCCTAGAAGCACCCCCTAGGTACCCCTAGAAAAAGTCTCATCAATAAGAATACATAACAAATCATGCTCAGAAGTAAGGAAATAATGGAATGAAGAATGTTTATCATGACATTCAAGTCAAACTTGCGCTATTTCAGATCATAAAAGATACAGGCAATAATGCTAAATGCTATATTTGGATGAAATTGAGCAAGTCTAAGAGAGTAAGTTTTGCAGATTATTCTTGGTGTCATCTTTTAAAAAATTACATAAGGCTCATTAAAATATTATCCTGATGACAGATAAAGGACCTAAAAATCCAGATATGCATTTTATTCTCTTTCAGATTCAATAAATAGGAAGCAGATCTCAGCCACATGCAGAATTTAGCATGCACAGAGCTGTTCTCAGCCTCTGGAGGCAAATCTGGTTTCTGGTTGAAATCACGTTACCATTGTAGCTGTTTCTTTCTGCTTATTGAAAGAGCCCTTGCCATGATTGTGGATGTTAAAATAGACTTCTCAAGAGCTGGTTCATGATCTGATGAAAGTAGCAGAGGTAGAAAGGCCCTTGAGAAAAAGAACACCAACACCAGCTCTTGACCCATTTCCCACATACCTTTCACTTCTGGAGTCGGCCTCTCATTTTCAGTTGAAACGTTTGTAGATTAGCACACTGCATGGAAAGTTTTTGAATGTGAGAACCAGACATCAGTTGGTGTGCTTAGTGACTGGTTCCTTTGTAGATAGTCAAATATGAAACAGGAAAGCGAAGAAGAATAATGCTCTGGGAGCAATAAGGATGCCCTCGTGTTCCGAATGTTTTAATTCCTCTTGCTCTCGTATAACAGTCATCAGTGCAGGTGATCATGGATGAAAAAGCTCTTCTCCTATGGAATCAAAGACTGAGAAGGTCTTTCATATTCATTCAATGCTTGAGAAATTTGTAAATTAAGTTTTCAGTGTAGAATACTGGGAAAATGTTCTAAAGCTAAGATTACTCAAAATATTGCAAATGCAGATAATTTGCAGAAACTTGATATGTGTGGAATGATATTGTATTAAGTTGTTTTATAATGTTGGAAGCATCTTACCTTATAGTGTAGTATATTTTTTTTCTCAGCTTGCAACTTTTCCCCAACCATCTTACAGCTTTCAGTGTCGAGTGTCTGGTAAATTTGTTATCAGAAAAAGTAGAGTACTAAGGCCGAGAGATTATTTTAATTTCTATCAACATCTTCTCACAACCTTGCAAAGTTGAAATTAATTTTTTCAGGCCACAAGCCTTATTGTAATTGCACAACAGTTATTAGTCCTTTGTAATACATAGAAATTCACATATGATAGACAATATATATGGTGAAGTATAATATATCATTGTCCTTCGTAATCAAAATGGCATAAACAACGTTATGATGGTATATGTGCAGGTGCCTCACACTTTGAATCAGTGCCCATAACATATAGAGGAAGAAAACAAAGTATTTTTAACTGCCATGTACTGTCCAGTAAAAGTAGATATTCTTCTAGAACGTTAAACATAGCTAAAACTTTATACATTTGGGACATTATGTTTAAACTAAATTCCAAGCCCAGTAATCACATTCTCAGAATTTGATCCAATAGTCTTTAGAGTGGTATATAAGAGAAATGAGGAACACCTCTTTTTCGTTTCTGTGTTAGCCACATTATTATCTGCTTTTAATGAACTTTGACAGAATTCTTTACGTTTCTATGTCCATGATCTGAGGCCATATCATAAGGGATGGGCCAAAAATCTAGATACAGAGACTCTTTTCATTAGGCTCAGAAGGACATAATTTAGTGTTAGAAATTATTTTAGTTCAAGATTTAGCATATTCTAGTCGGATTCATGCTCCGAAGTAAGCTAGATGAATATATGCTTAAGGCTGGACAATTTATGAATAGACTAAAATTGATAATGTTGCCAGCGTCAAGGCATCCTCTTCCTGGAATGGCAACCATTTCTAGACGAGAGGGCATACAATTTTAAATGAAAAAGGAAGTTAAAACAAAGTGAAATCAGTAGTTTATGTTATGGCAACAGCTAGTTAATATTGATATCTACCAAGAATATGTGTGCTTGTCAGATGGTGTGGTGAGTTTCCATCCCTCCAGCTCCTCTTAGGGGTGCTCCTGCAACCTGCCCACCCAGATCCCGAGCCAGACTTGGCTGGATCAGGCTGACTCTGTCTCTAAGGGACTGGGGACTAGGTGAGTAAGGAAGGGAGAATGGGGGATTAGTCTTGCATTTGTTCTGGAGTCATCAGCCCAATACTGAAGGACCCCGGGGAGTGACCGTGCACACTGAGCTGTGGCTTTGTTCTAAGCCTCCCTGGAGTTTGCCCAGGGGCCAGGAGAACCAGGTAAATCCAGTCCAGCATCTGGAATCAGTATCCCAGCTTTAAAGCCCAACTCTAGTCCTCACTGTGTGACCTGGGCAATTTACTCAACTTCTGCAGCTCCTGGCAACCACCATTCTACTTTCTGCTCCTATGAATTTGACGAATCTAGATAACTCATATAAGCAGACTTACAGTATTTGTTCTTTTGTGAACATCTCACTTGACTGGGCATAAGGTTCTCAAAGTTCATTCATGTTATAGCATTTGTCAGAATTTTCTTCCTTTTTAAGGCTGAATAATATTCCCTTCAGTGTATATACCACATTTTGCTTCTCTAGTCATCCATGGATGAATACTTATTTCTACTTTTCAGCTATTGTGAATAATGGTGCAGTGAACATGGGTGTACAAATATACTTTCAAGAGTCTGCTTTGGATTTTTTAGTATATATGCAGTAGTGGAATTCTTGGGTCATATGGTAATTCTATGCTTAATTTCATGAGGAACCACCACATTATTTTTGAGGGAGGACTTCTCTTCATAAAGGTTATTTTTGTGTAGTTTTGTGGGTTTCACCTTGATCTGAGTTATATAATTAAGTATTGTACTACTTGACACCTAGAGTTCAGCTCTGATGCCAATACTTGAGGTCGACCCTGTTAATTTTTGTGATCATTTCATGAAGGACAGACTTTGGCTGTAAAAATCTAAATATGCTGAAGAAAATGTTAAAATGCTAGATCAAGAACAGAGGAGACACCAGGACATCTGGAAATCGTTGGGATCAATCAAGAAATTGTTGCCTTATAGATATGATGATGAGTGTTCCCTGTCAGTTATAATAAACTGGTGATCTAGGAGGAGGAGTGAAAAGGTGGTTTTGCTGAGTTAAGATGAATTAGCGTAGACTCCATGCAGAGCAGATGTTGACGCTCAGTTTTTAGATACCAGACTGGAAAGTCTTGTAGTATGATCTCTGGTTGTGTTATTCCAGGCAAGGCACTGCCCACTTTGCCCTCAAGCATATTTCACGGTGAAAGCTCTACCTCCCAGAGTCTGTCTCATGGTGACACATAGACTAAATGGAACCTAGTAGGAGTCACAGGAGCCATTGATTCAAGATCCTCCATTAACCAATGGGAAGGAGCAGAAACAAGAAGTCCTTAGAAAGGAAGTATTTTTGAATTCTTGGGAAAAACACCAAATGTCCATTTGAAAATGACGATTGAAAATGACAGCAACAAAAAATCTACTATTTTATTTATTGATTTCATTTCATTCCATTTATTTACTTATTTATTTTTGAGACAGAGTCTTGCTCTGTCACCCAGGCTGGAGTGCAGTGGCACAATCTCAGCTCACTGCAACCTTTGCCTCCTGGGTTCAAGCGATTCTTGTGCCTCAGCCTCCTGAGTAGCTGGGATTACAGGGGCATGCAACCAAGGCTAGCTAAATTTTGTATTTTTATTAGAGGCAGGGTTTCACCATGTTGATTAGGCTGGTCTGGAACTCCTGACCTCAGGTGACTTGCCTGCCTCGGCCTCCCAAAGTGCTGGGATTACAGGCGTGAGACACTGTGCCCAGCCACTATTTTATTTCATTTAATTGAAAATTTATCTGAAGTTTCTTCATAGTGTTTAAGTTATATTCTGCCCATGAAATGAAAAAAGATTGATTGGTTTCATCTTTATTAATAGTTTCCTAAACCTAGAGAGAAATTTTAGATTCATGTTAATTTTTATTAAGTCCTTGGGCATTTTATTCTGTAGAAAGGAAGTCGAGAATTAAATGTTTTCTGGTTTATGATGAAATTTTTTTTAAAAAAAATCTCAATTTCCAATCATCAAAACCAGAGTTTTCAAATGGCTTTGTAACCCTTCAACCTAAGAAAAAGACCTTTAGAATTAATTATTTCATAGGAGAAAAATGACAAAAAGGGAAAATATTTTTGTTAAAGTCACTGTAGTGCAACAAGCCATTAGCTTGTTTAGCTTTTCTATGGAGGAAAAAGGCAGTGAATTAATTTTAGCTGCAATATGATTCAATAGATTCAATTTTAAGAGGCTCACCAGATGTATAATACCTTGAGTGCTAACACTGTTGCAAATCTCGAAACTCAGCCCTAGGACATTGCACAGTGCAATCACCTGTCCTCTTTCCTTACAGTTTCTTTTCTACAGAGAAAATCTATAGGACATTAGTGGTCACAAAGAGGGATTCACAAAGGATTATTATTTGACATTCTAATTCATGTAGAAACAGAGTATTTAATAAGCCAGGTATTAAGGACATTGGCAAAACGTGTTTTGAAAACATAATGTTTGCACACACAGTAATTACATTCTGCCAAAATACTGGAAGAATGATGTAGTTATTTCTGTTTTGTATAATAAGTGCTACTTCTCATTAGGCTTTGAATAGGAAAAATTTACAGTGTTTTACTTGTGACTAATAGGACTGAAATATGGAGAATTAAAAGACATGCTTTTCATTTTTCTGACACACAGTATCTTAAAAGTTGGAAATTTGATGTTTAGGTTAATTTTTCATTTTTAGTGCTTCTGGTAGGCATTCCTCACATGATATTTTTATGTAAGTATGGTTAGAACAGTCCATTTTACAATTGCTGAGCAGATGGATGAGAGAGCCGCAGTGATGACTGCAATCACTTCACTTAGCCATTGCCCAGTTCAACTTCAGGGACCTACCTAGTGGTCTCCTAAGCTGCTTGTTGACTGACCCAAACATTTAGAAGTTATTTATGGTAGGCCTGCTTTTGTACTAAACCCTATGCTAGGTGCTGAGCCACAAGAAAGACAAAGGAGACACCATGCCTGCCTTCGTTAAGCTTGGAGTGGACAGATACTTAGCAAGTGACTATAGCGTGTAACGCACACACGTCCTTTGCCAAGTGCTTTGCGGAAGGCCATGGGGATGCTGTAGGAGTTATAAACAGGGGTCTCCAGTGTGGAGAATGGATTGTGGGAGGTGGGTTGGAGAATGAAGATCAATTGAGAAGTCCAGAAATTAAGGCTAAATGTATTGTGCTGGGGGTTTTGGGACATAAAACTCTTCTAGGGCATTTGTATTTTAAAAGTGAAACTATGGGATCAAACTGAATCTCCCTAATGAAATGGCAGAGTGCAAGGAGGTATTCTGGGACAGGATAGCCTTCCCAGTGCCCTCGCCTGCAGCTCCTGACCTACCCCACTCCAGGCCACCTGAAAATCACTGCATCCTACTTTCTTAAAAGTCACCTATATCTGTCCTAGAAACAGATTTCTTAAACCATTTTAATATCCTCCATGTAGTTGAATGCTTCATGGAGTTGAATGCTCCATGTAGTTGAATTCTCAGTTTTAAACTCAATTCTTAGCAAGCACTGGAAGTAAGCACCTTGGACTTCCATAAAATCAGATTTCTTCCTTTCATTTGGTGGAGACTGTTTTTTAAAATTTTAGATAAAATATCCATAACGTAAGATTTACTATTTTAACACTTTTTAAATGTACAGCTCACTAGCATGAAATACATTCACATTGTTGTGCAGGCGTCACCACCCACCTACCTCCAGCCCTATATCCATTCAACAATAACCCCCCCATTTTCCTCTCCCCCAACCCCAGCAACCCCCATTCTACTTTCTCTATGAATTTGATACTCTAGATACCTGATATAAGTGGATTTACATAGTATTTGTCCATTTGTGACTGCTTCATTTGACTTAGCACAATGTCCTCAAGATTCATCCATGTTGTAGCATGTGTCAAAACCCCCTTCCTTTTGAAGGCTGAGTGATACCCTGTTGTCTGTATATGCTATATTTTGTTTATCCATTTAGCCTTTCATGGACACTTGGGTTGCTTCCGCCTTTTGGTTATTGTGAATAATGTTCTTACGAACGCGGGTGCACTGGCTTTTATTTTTAAGCAATAATATACCTAAATGATTTTCATCTCTGTATAGAGTAAATTGGTAACAGAAAATATTGTGAAAAAAGAGCTTCAGGAAGCCTGCTTGCAACACTCACTGTATCCTATATTTGAGGTGTGATTTTCATCGAGGGATGTCCCTCTTTGGGCATCCATTTCCTTGCCTGTGAAAGCAGAATTGAGCTTCATCTCTATGGTCTGTGCATAATTCTAAACCACCACTCAGGAATTAATCCTAGGATTATAGAAAATTAAGAGTTGGATTAATATGGATGCTATATAATGTCTTTATTAACTGGGCTGTCCTAGGTATTTAAATGACCTCATGAACATGTGAATTTTTTTTTTTCCTTAATCTTCTCATCTTGGGAGAGAAGGGGAAATTAAAGTCAGCAACTTTCCAAAGGAATTTAGAAGTGAAAAAAAAAAAGTTACCTTTTTCTGTGTGGGAACCTATAAAAAGAATGCTAAGTGCTCTCCTTAGCTTCTCCTTGTTAACTGACACTTGCCTAAGAGGGTCTGTCTAATAGTAAAGCAATTTTCATTGGAATATAAGTGGAATCCTTTGTCTCTGTCAAATGTAATTTAGAGAAATGGCTACAAAAGCCCTCAATTTAAAACATATTTAAAGTCCTAGCTGTAGACCTGGCTAAGATCTTCATAACCTAAGAATTGTGTTAGATAAATACCTGAGCATTTGAATGACTCTCTGGTGACCCAGAATATTAGATCCTTATTCTGTCTTGCATGTCGTGAATACAATGGAGGGAGACCCATCTTTCCATGTGTCCTTAGAAACTCATGTTTTTTTCCTTATAGGTTCATTTAGGGTTTATCCTATAAGGGTGGTCTATATGCTTAGTTACTAAGAATCTAATATGACTGGGCCGTATCAGAAGCCCTCTCCAAATATACACAGAGAAGGGCTATCCTTCAAAATAAAATATTCTGGTGGTTGAAATTGTCTTGTGCAAAGGCACAAAAGGTTGAGGAAGCAAGAATCATTGGGTTTGAATGCTAACCTTCAATTTATGGAAGGTTTAGGTTCACCAGATAAGATGGAAGATACCCAGTTTGAACATCAGAAATACTTTTTTATTTTTTTTGCTAATATAAGTGTGTCCCAAATACTGTATAGGGCATATTTATACTTAACAAGTATTTATTTATCTGAAATCTAAATTTCAGGCATTTTGTATTTTTATTTGCTAAATCTAGCAACCCTAACTAGATTGTATTAAAAACATGGTAGATGTACTCAGTTTCAAAGATAACAGAACTCTCAAGAGGAAGAATTTATTATCTAAGCGGATCTCACAAACATGTGTGCTCATTTAAATCATGCTTTACTGATGAAGACACAGAACAGTAATAGGCAAGACTTCTGTATGGATTTGAAAATGAAGACATTTTTAATGACTGAAAATCGCAGTGCAATGAATAAAAATCAATATGCCCCCAGCACTAAAATTTATCCAGAGTTAAGTGCAATAAAGTCCAGGTAGCAGGCTTAAAAGAATTGTACCATATTCTCTTTTTCAAATTTTTATAAAACTCTATATTTGTGGAGTATTTGTTAACATGGCTGCTGAAGACAGATGTTTCTGTTCTATTAGCCCAGAGTCATATAGCAAACTAGAAAGATGATAAAATCATTTTAAAATAGAGAAGATGGTTTTATGAGATGTAGAAGTTTGCGGCAAATGGAAGAGTTGGGGGACAAATAGCCTTTTTATCAATAATTGAAAAGCACCAAAAACCACCTGCATAGGTGCCTCATGAGCAATTTGTTGTTGTAGAAAGAACTTGTAATATTTGACTGTGTCCATAGACCAAGGTCCAACATTCCCCTCCACCTGTTTACAAGTCTTAAAAACTTGAACAAGCATACCAAGCCAATGATGCACTCAATAGCCACAAGACGACCCATTAGTGATTGGTGATGAGCCAGGACTCTGCCAGACAATGTGAGATCTCCTGAGCCAAAGAACACAATTAAGCCAAAAAGAGATACTTTAAACTGTCCAGGGCTGCATTACTGGAAAACTGCAGGCTCCCAAGCATCACAGGGAAAGAAGGGCCCTGTTCTTTCTGAATGCCAGCTCTCCAGATGGTGCAGTGCTTATGGGAACAAGAGCTTGATCTTTAAATGTTTATTGGTCAGTTATTTCCAAGAGAAAAGCTAGCATCTATTTCAAGCAGAAAAATTCTAATTCATTTCCCCCATCTCATAAATGAAATGAGAGATTGAAGAAGACTGACCCAGTAATAAATACTTCACTGGGTAGTCATTCTCATCTGGTAGAACTAAATTCCCCAGTCTAGATCTGCTTTCTATTTGGAAATAATAAAATGAATGAATAAAATAATGAATCCCTTCCTCTTGGGAGTTCCGAAAAGGCTTTATGTATCCTTTCTGTAAGGGTGAGAAAAGGGAGATGACCTCCATTGCCCTTCTCAAGATCTAAAAAGTGAGCAGATGCTCCCTCAGTTTCCCTCCCTTGCCTTTGATAAGAAAATACAATTGGCTGATCAAGTCAAACAGCCTGCTGTCATCCTTCACTCCTAAGCCTCTCATTCAATCACTCTCCCCATTGTCTTATTCTCCCTCTGAGATTCTCCCAGATACAACTCTTCCTCCCCACCTTGCTATTGCCTGACATGGGGTCCTTCCCTCCTGCATGGTTTGCCTTCAGTTGTCCCCTCATTGGCCTCCTTCCCCTGAGCTGCCCCCCCAACTCTGTGTATTTTGCACTAGTTACTAAAATTATATTTCTAAAATGGAAACTGTATCATTAGACCCATTTTATTCAAGATGGGTTCAAATTACTTAGCCTGATTATAGAGCCCTTGCCTAACCTTTGCAGCATATTCCCTAACAATACTCTCATCCCTGAATACTATGTTTCTGGTATTCTGCACATGTTCCCTGATGTGAGGTCTTCCATGCACAAACCTTCCAGCACTCTGGCCTCTCATAAACCCATTCTTCAAGACGCAAACCAGTCACAGGACTCCCAGCCATTGCAGCTGCAGCTCTCTATATAGTGACCTTGCATCTCTCTTATGGCTCTCGGATTGTTTAAAAACTATTTGTGCCATACTATACATCACGGGCCTTCTGAAAGGGTTTGCCATGATCAACCAGTGAACCCTAATTGTTTCTTATATTCTATCTCTTAAATGTCAGCTTGGCAATAAGAAACATAGATGGGACATTTTATGTTTGCCTATTCAATTATTGTCTGCCTTCTCACCTTCTCTCCTAGCCCTTCCCCAGGACCCTCCCTCACCACCAGAATAAAAATGTGAACAAGAAGGCCCTGCAGACTTCTTTAGGAGTGCCCTTACCACCTCAACTCCTCTCGCCCCTGCCCCATGCACCAATTCACATCCCCATTACCAGGGTGTGCAATCTGATAATCGGGATCCGAATTGGACACCCCACCCTTTGCCTGGGGTGAGGGTGTGGCCAACCCTGTTAAGCATCACTGTTGGGGTAAGCAGGAAGGACAATGTCTGTACAAGCCAACGATAAGGAAACTAAGGGAAATCAGTAGTCTAAAGCTAAGGGTGGGAGGAAGCTAGGGAGGTTGGTAGTTACTAGTGCTCTTGAGAACTGTAGAGGCTCAGGTACTTCTAGTGTAGGAACTATTACTGATGGTAACTTGGGCTGGATACCTTTGAGGGTAACCCATTGAGACCAGGTTCCAGGATCTGGGGGAGGCTCAGGTTGCTCCCCAGTGGGCTGTCTTCTTCCAGGCTCTTGGTCCCTCACTTGCCCAAGAATGGGAGAGAGGGCCCCACCAGGAACAGTGCACACATAAGTAAATATCAGACCCCAAAGAGTTTTTGCAGAAAGTGATTTATTTAGGCAGAGAGAGAGAGAAAAAAAAGAGAGAAATAAATGGATATAGAGAAAAGCAGCTTCCATGAGGTCATGGAAGGGAATCCAGATATGGAGTCTGCCTGCATGTGGGGGATGGGGACTTTTAACTTGGGAGGAATCCCTGCCCCATTCAAGTTTCCCGGCTTCTGAAAGGAGTTCCTTTAAACTTCCGCTGGAGTGATTGATCTTTGATTTTTTTCCCACCGGCTCGAAGGTTAAACAAAGATCTCTAAGATCCTGGGTGGAGAGGTGGATGGAAGCATGGTGCAGGGAAGTTCTTACCTTTGAAACTATGCCCCCTTGTGGACCCAGAAAGAGAATACATTCCCTCACCATTAGGCTGGCAAACACGATTTCCTGCCTCCATCTCAGTCATTGTCATAAATTTTATCTGTTCTTTATTGCTGTCAGAACTTCCTCTAGGGAAGGTCCAGAGTCCACTTATTCTTGTGAAATAAAAACAAGACCTTAAGTTACTTTTCTGCAAATTCTGCATATTCTCTTAAAAAGATGGCCTAATGAATAGATGATACATCTTTCAGGATTGGGCCACCTGTTCTCTGAAGTTTAGGATGGAATTTAAAAGATGCTTACTGCAGTATCATGCTGCAGATAAAAAGAAAAAAAAAGCTGCAACACATCTTTATGAGTTTTTCCAGGCAACCGAGCTTAATAGTATATTTTATGTATCATTTTTAATGCTACATTAACTACTTCATTTGCAGGAGCTAGAGCTTTTAAATACATGCAGGGAGACCCCATTTCTCTGTGTAACCTGGTCCTGGAGGGCCAGCAGTGCACTCTGCACCCCAAATCCCTTGTGCAGGGGAGGAGAAATTTGAACAAATTTCTTGCCTAGCTCAGGGCTACAGGTAAGTCTGGGTAAACAGGAAGATAAAGGTTGAGCCAGATCCCACAGCAGAATCTACCAAGTACACTCTAACCTCCCAGGATTAACCTGTTAGTTGCCTGAAAACTTCATCACATGGGCAAGCCTTTCCAATGACCATTGGCTTTGTGATATGTGCAATGTGCTCATGTCTTGTGGAATCTGTAAGACAGAACTGTGGCTCTAATTACTCCACATGGCTGTGTGGCCATGTGGCCTTGTCTAGTTTAAGGAAAAGTGGATTCCATGAATGGAGGGCAGGTTATTTAACTTAAACCAAATTCATTCAAAGTTTTATACAAGCATACCTCAGAGATATTCAACATTCAATTCCAGACCACTGCAATAAATCAAGTAACATGAAATTTTTGGTTTCCTAGTGCATATAAAAGGGATATTTACACTCTATTGTAGTCCATCAAAAGTACAATAGCATTATGTCTGAAAAACAGTGTACATCCCTTAATTTAAAAACAATTTATTGCTAAAAATGCTAATGATCATCTGAGGCTCAGTGAGTCCTCATCTTTTTGCTGTGGAGGGTCTGGCCTCCCTGTTAATGGCTGACCAGGATGGTGGTTGCTGAAGCCTGGGGTACCAAGGCAATGTTTAAAAATAAGACACTGAAGTTTGCACATTGATTGACTCTTCCTTTCACCAAAGATTCTCTGTAGCATGCAATGCTGTCTGATAGCATTTTACCCTTAGAAGAACTTCTTTCAAAGTTAGAGTCAGTCCTCTCAAATCCTGACACTGTTTTATTAACTAAGTTTATGGAATATTCTAAACCCTTTAATGTCATTTCAACAATGTTCACAGCATCTTCACCGGGAGTAGATTCCAACCACTGTCTTTGCTCATCCATATGAAGTAACTCCTTACCTGTTAAAATTTTATCTACAAAAACTCAGTCACATCTTCAGACTCCATTTATATTTCCAGCTCTCTTTCTATTTTTACCACATCTCCAGTAACTTCCTCCACTGATGTCTCAAACACTTCAAAGTTAATCTATGAGAGTTGGGATCAACTTCTTCCAAACTCCTATAAATCCTGATATTTTGACTTCCTCCCATAAATCACGAATGTTCTTAACAGCATCTACAATGGCAAATGCTTTCCAGAAGGTTTTTAGTTTACCTTGTCCAGTTTCATCAGAGGAATTACTATGGCAGCAATAACTTTATAAAATGTATTTCTTAAATAATAAGACTTGAAAGTTGAAATTACTTCATGACCCATAGGCAGCGGAATAAATATTGTGTTAGCAGGCATGAAAACAACATTCATCTCTGTACATCTCCACAATAGATCTTGAGTGACCAGGTATATTGTCAATCAACAGTCATACTTTGAAAAGAACCTTTTTTTCTGAGCAGTAAGTCTCAAGAATGGGCTTAAAATATTCAGCACACCATGCTGTAAACAGATATTCTTCCATCCAGGCTTTATTTTTCCATTCCTAGATCACAAGAGTAGATTTAGCATCATTCTTAAGGGCCCAGAATTTTCAGCATGGTAAATGAGCACCGGCTCCAAAGTCACTTAGCTGTGTTATCCCCTAATAAGAGGCCAACCTGTCCTTTGAAGCTTTGAAGCCAGGCATCACCTTCTGTCTAGTTTGACAGGCCTAGATGGCATCTTCTTCCAATAGAAAACTGTTATATCTCCACAGGAAATCTGTCATTGAGTGTAGCCACCTTCATTAATGATCTTAGCTAGATCTTCTGGATAAACTGCTGCAGCTTCTACATCAGCACTTTGATTTCACCTTATCTTTTACATTATGGAGATGGCTTTTTCTTTAAACTTCATGAGTCAAACCCTGTTAGCTTCCAACTTTTCTTTTGGAGCTTCTTCACCTCTCGTTGCTTCATATAATTGAAGAGTTGGGGCCTTGCTCTGGATTAGGTTTTGTCTGAAGGGAATGCTGCGGCAGGTTTGATCTTCTATCCAGACCCCACTTTCTCCATGTTGACAATACATCTGTTTTGCTTTCTCATCATTTGTGTGTTCACTGGAGTAGCACATTTAATTTCCTTCAAGAACTTTTCCTTTGCATTCACAACTTGGCTACCTGTTTGGCACATGATGCCTAACTTCTTCTGCTTTCAATATACCTTCTTAACTAAGTTTAGTCATTTCTAGCTTTTCATTGAAGTTGAGAGACACATGACTCTTCCTTTCACTTGAATGCTTGGAGACCATTGCAGAGTTGTTAACTGGCCTTCTTTCAATGTTATCATGGCTCATTGCAAAGGGAGACCCCAGAAGAGGGTGAGAGGTAGGGGAACAGCTGGTCAGTGGAGTAGTCAGGACACACATAACATTTATCAATTAAGTGTTCTGTCTGTTATGGGCATGGTTTGTGGTGCCCCAAACAATTACAGTTGTAACATCAAAGATCACCGATCACAGATCACCATAACAGGTGTAATAATAATGAAAAGATTTGAAATATTTCAGGATCAACCAAAATGTGACACAGAGACACGAAGTGAGCACATGCTGTTGGAAAAACAGTATTGAGACTTGTTCCCTGTAGGGTTGCCACAAACCTTCAACAGTGCATTATCTGGAAAGTACAATAAGGCAAAGCACAATAAAACATGGCATGCTTGTACTCCCAAATCCTAGTGGGAATGACACCGACTGGCACTTCCAAAGTGTCCTAAAAGTGTGGTTTTCAGACGAGGCTTCAAGAAGTCCTTAGGATTTCCAAGTGTTCACAGGTCTCATTGCACAGAATGCATGTGTGTACATATATGTTCCCACATGAATGCATGCATGTGTGTTCATGTATGTGCACATGTGCATGTGTGTTTTACGTATGTACATGTATATGCATGCAGGTGTAAATGTGTGTGCAGATGTGTATTGAAAATGTGTATGTGAGTGCAGGTGTGTATATGTGTACTGTTTTGTATATGCAAGTGTGAATTTCAGGTATCTGTGTGAGTGCAGGTGTGCATACGTGTACAGGTGTGTGTGTGCAGGTGTGTATTGCAGGTGTGTGTGTGAGGTGCAGGTATGTATATGTATACAGCTATGTTATGTGTACAGATGTGTATTGCAAGTGTTTGTGTAAATGCAGGTGTGCATATGTGTCAATGTGTGTGTGTGAATGTGAATTGCAGGTGTCTATGTGAGTGCAGGTGTGCATATGTGTACAGGTGTGTGTGTGTGCAGGTGTGTATTGCAGATGTGTGTGTGAAGTGCAGGTGTGTATATGTATACAGTTGTGCTATGTGTACAGGTGTGTATTACAAGTGTGTAAATACAGGTGTGCATATGTGTCAATGTTTGTGTGTGAGTGTAGGTGGCAATATGTGTACAGGTGTATGTGTGAGTGTAGGTGAGCATGTGTATACAAGGGTGTGTCTATACAGCTGTGTGTGAGTGCAGGTGTGCATATGTGTACAGGTGTGCATATTTGTACAGGTGTGTGTGTCTGCAGGTATGGTGAGCATACGGTAGTTGAGGGGAGAATGGGAAGATAAGGAAGCTGACAACTTGTCACTCACTGCATTAGTCAGAGCAGTTATTTTTAATCACATTACATATGTATTTGAAATGTGAAATTTTGTTTGAATTAAGGGCTCTGGTGCTTAAAGGAAGGAAGATAGTAGAGGAAAGTGAAAAGAAGGATGAACAGAAAGATGAGAGGAAATGTGAGAAGGAGGAAGGAGAGAAAAAAATCCTTTTAACAGGAAAAGAGGAAAGGGTTTTATTTCACTTTCTACTATTAGATAAACTGCCAGAATTCACCCCTCTGAGTCTGGCGCAGTAATATCTCCTGGGTTGGGGAGAGATGGAATGTCCTCAACCCAGAGTCCCTGAGTGAATATATCCAAATTATCATCCAAAGATCATCAAGGGCTGGTCACAGTGGCTCACACCTATAATTCCAACACTTTGAGAGGCAGAGGCAGGAGGGTCACTTGAGCCTGGGAGTTCAGGACCAGCCTTGGAAACACAGCAAGACACCGTCTCTACTAAAAATGAAAACAAACTAACAGAGAAAAAGCATTAGCTGGGTGTGGTGGCACAAACCTGTAGCCCCAGACACTCGGGAGGCTGAGGCGAAAGGAGTTCAAGGTTGCGGTGAGCCATGATTGTGCCACCACACTGTAGTCTGGGTGACAGATCAAGACCTTGTCTCAAAACAAAAACAAAAAATGGAGATGTTTGCCAGGTTCGTGGAACTGGGTTCCTGAGTGGAGAAGGAATCACTTCTCAGTGGAGCTTCTGGCTTTCTCAGAGGAGTGGGTGTGAATCCCCCTGTGGTGTGCCCTGGAGCCCTCACTCCCATCTCAGGCAGCTGTCCCATGCCAGGCTGAGCGCTGCCCCACTTAGGAAGGGGCTAGGAATGGGTCCAACTGGAGAACCTGAGAGCTCACAGACATGCCACATTTGAAAGGAAAAGCTTATTAATACATTTAGCAACAGGATTTAGCGAGGAGTCAATCATTATAAAACAAAACAAAACAAAACAAAAAAAATCCTTTGAGGCTATGAGGAATAAGATCAGGGTAGAGAATGACAGTGATTATCTTTACTGAAATTTGCATAAATGAAAGTGTTATCATCAAACAGAAATGTAATATGCTCTGCTAACAAGTTTTGGGCTGATGGGTGCATCTGGAGTCAGCTTTATTCCAAGGAGGTTTTCCATGGCAATCCAGGCCATCTGAACCTGAAAATTCTAACTTGTCAGTGCTGCTTCAGGATGTGTTCTTCTCCTCGCAGCCTGGGAATAGAGCTGCCTGGATCCCCAGGGAGCTGAGAACTCAGTTGCAATGCATTAGTGACTTTGTATTTAATAGGACTCCTTTCCCACTGAGGCTTGTCCAACCAGACAAGCCCTCAGAAAGACCAGATTGAGTTAGTGAAAAACAGACTTAGTTCATAAATTGTCTGATGACTTTTGCAGGCCAAAGTGTCAGCTCCAACCTTCAAAAAGTAAGGCACATTGATTGTTCACTTCAAGATGGAGACTCATTCAGCGTCGAAGGAAGTTGAATGGTTTTCCTCCTAATTTTAGTTCAAAACTAGATTAGCTCCTTGTTATTCCTGCATGTATGTGAGTATTCATTTTTCTCTAAGGGGTATATAGCATGAACACCATCTTGGTCCACATTCCAAAATCTAGACTTCAAAATCAAATCAAGAAAATATATCGCTTGTCTTCGCACTCATTCCTCTTCTAACCCCATCCAAGTCCACAAGAGGAGATCAGACCTTGACTGTGAATCTTTATTGAGACAGCCTATATAACTTCTGTCCGAATTGGGGAATAATCCACTGTACAGATAATCCCTAGTTTAGAGCAAGATCACAGTAGCTTCTGGCTCCAAGCATGCTAGGCTTACAGGAATGGAGTGGGTGGAGTGAAGAGGGACTTGATATTTTGCTGTGTTTGTCTTCCAGATAGCAAAGGCTATATTATCCCTTGTAAACAAGTCACAACGATTTCTTCTTCTATTATATAAACCCCATGAGGGACAAAAATCCCATCCTCTGTAATAGTTCTGAGTGTCAGGGGCTGGTGCTGCCAAATACAACCATCTGGGCTGACATTGATCCCAGAGAGAAAGCCAAGCACAGCCTCTGGTCTGACGAAGTGCTTATCTGTGGAGTTCATACACCTATGATCTTTTATAGATTTAAAGTGCTTTTAGATTCATTTAATTCTCACAACTGAGTGTCACTGTTGCCATGTCTGTGTCAGAGACTGCGAAAATGAGACTCAGGGAGGCTGGCTCACATGAGTGCATCACAGGGCCATCAGCTGTATGAGCTGAAGCTCAAGTCTCCTGATTGCAGAGCCCAGGTCCTTTTCCAGGCCTCCAGGATGCTGACCGTCAGCAGAAAGATATGCAAGGCCAGTAAACACCTCATTGCAACTCAATAGCATTTACTGAGGGCCTCCCCTATCCTGCTCTGAGCTGGGATGTGGGGTGTGAGGACTGCCTATCCATGGGACAGCAAGCCATGCCCCTCAGAGTTCCTAATGGGAAGGAGAGCAAGTCCAGTACACTGGCCATTAGCATCCAGGCCTAAGTGCTGCCATGGATTTAGGTCAGGGGATGGGGTGCTACACCCCTCGGACCTCAGGGAGGAAACCCACCCTACTCTGGACTCCCAGCCCCACAAAGCCTCACAGAGCTGCGTGTAGTGCAGGTGGTTAAGAAGCGCTAACTGACAAGGGAATCTAGAATCAGCCAGAAGAAATGAGACCCTGTGATTGGCATTTGAGAACAGGTTCCTTTGAGGGTTTTCTTCTTTAGGATTAAAATCTTAAGAGTGAGTTGTCTAGAAAAAAAGTTAAATATTTTATGTGTTTCTCTCCTTGGATTGTGAACTCCTTGAGGTTACTGTCTCACCACCCAGAACAGCACCATAAAAACACAGTAAATATTTCATAAGGTTCTATATTAGGTTGCCAATGCCTGAAAATGGCTCTCCCTGCTTGCCCAATTCTAGGCCTGGGAACCAGTCAGAGGAAGCCCCTTTTCTCCCTCTGCCTCAGCTGCTACTCCCCCACCCAGAACACTGAAAGGCCAGGCTATACTTTGCCAAGGGAAGCTGAATCATTTCAAAGACATGAGTTAGGTTTCCCTCCCTTTTTCCCCAACTATAGCTTCAAATCTGAATGAAATCACAGGCTCCGTATCATGGAGATCATGTGGTTGCAACTTAATGAAGATAGTGAGGCCCAAAATGAGAAAGGCAAGTAACATTAACTATAGAGAGGTTTTATTTACTGCTATTATTAGGTGAGTTTCTGAAATAGAATGAGGATTGTGGATTGGAATTAATGGAAAACACTAGAAGGAACCACCATTTAAATGAAATCACAAAAGACTCAAGCCAATCATTATGCAAATTAGTTGTCTGTAAGTCATACCCTTGCCACCATGCAGCCCTTCTCAAGCTTGCTGAAATTGAAAGAAAAAAATATGTACACGCACACACACACACACACACACACACACACATCTATCTACTTATCTATAATCAATCCATCCATTTCTCTAGCTAATCTATCTATCTAATAATTAGAAAAGCATTGCTAACCAAGACCCCAAATTTCCTGAAGAGGTCTAGAATTGCACTACAACATTTCATGGGTATCTGTTACCATGTAAATTCTTCTGGGATTTACCAACTTACAGAAAAGGCATTTGTCCAATACTTGGAGGTATTATACCTTATTTATATTCATCAAAGAGATTTCCTTGGTTCTAGTTTTGTCCTGATAATGTCTCAAAATTGTTCTCTCCTTTTGTGCAACGTGTAAACAAAATGATGCTTTTTTATTTCTTAAATTAAGCTGTATTTATATATATAAAAGCTAAAGCTATTACAAAATCCTGGAATTCATTTTCTTACTAGGGACCTAAACAGCCCAAGTGTTTTTAATTTTAAAAGCAGGTTGTAATTATTTCTTTGTAGATAACATAAAAGTTCTTTAAAACTCCAAGAACTTATTTTAATACTCACTGTAGATCTAGATAAAGATATCTTTATCCTAAGGTGTTCATTGAGTGTTTTTAACGTAAAGATAGATAGCAAAAATATCATGTCATTTGACAGCCAGGATCTCAAATAATCAGTAACACTATAATGTGGCCACAAACCTAAGGTTCTCTAAATGCTGGTTTAAATCAACAGGAACTTGATTCTCTGTGATTTCCTCCAACTTTTGGATCCCCAGAGCCTATTTTCTCCATCTTTATGTCCCTTTATTTAGTTTCCACTTATAAGCCGGAACATGCGCTGTTTGATTTTCTGCTTCTTTATTAGTCCAGTTTAGATCCTGGCCTCCAGCTCCATCCATGTTGTTGCAAAAGACATGATTTTGTTCTTTTTTATGGATGTATAGTATGGTAGGAGACAGGTGAGGACTGAAAAATTACCTAGCACAATGCTCGATACTTGAGTGATGGGTACATCAGTGGCCCAATCCCCACAATTACAAAGGTAATACTCATGTAACTAACAAGCACATGTATCCCCTGAACCTAAAATTATATTAAACTAAACTTATAAAAAGAAGTGGGGAATATCTTTGAATCTCAAACCCGATACTGAGGTTGGAATTAGGCAGGATTGGTTTTGCAAGGTACAGGTCACAAAGACCCCACTGATAAAATGATATGTGGTAAAGAAGCCAGCCAGAACCTGCCTAAAACCAAAAAGGCAAGGAAAGGGACCTCTGGCTGTCCTGACTGCTCTTTATACAGTAATTATAATACATTAGCATTTTAAAGGAAACTCCTACCAGTGCCATGACAGTTTACAAATGCCATGGCAACATCTGGAAGTTATCCTAGATAGTGTGAAAGGGGGAGGAACCCTCAGTTCCAGGAATCACTTGTTCTTTCCCAGAAAACTCATGAATAATCTACCCTGTGGTTAGCATATAATCAATAAATAACCATGAAAGTAACCAACCAGCAGCCCTCGGGCAGCTCTGCCTACAGAGTAGCCGCCCTTTTGTTCCTTTACTTTCTTAACAAACTTGCTTTCACTTCACTCTGTCCAATAGCACATGAATTTCTTCCTAAGAGACACCAAGAACCCTCGTGCCTCCCGGGTTGAACCCCACTCTGGAGCTTGCCCTGACAGCATCACCACAAATGTGTATCTTCCAAGCCATTCAAAGGAGAGATGCAAAGAAGCTGAACTAGTTAACATCAGCTGCTGTGGGTTTCTTCTTCCTCTGTAGCTCTGGGAGTCTCTGGGTTCTGCTCATGGAACATGGAGGGAATATTCTCAGAGCACAAAGAGGAGCTGTTTTGCTCCCAAAGTTTCTAATCACTCATACTGGAGCTACCTTTCATTTCTCCACAAGGCACCTATGCGTTGAATTCCCATTTTTTTAATAGGGCTTTCTAAGATTTTGCCTTTTTTTATTCTGTTGATTCTATTTTGTTGCTTTTACAAGACATGTTTTTAACATCACTCAACTCCAGTAAGTGGCAGTGATATTATCTCATCTGGGTTGTCCAGGCAATTGTCACTGCCTGAAAATAAATAAGAGAGAAATTTGCATAGTAATAAGGGTGTACAGGCAAAAATAATTGCAATTTATCTTCACGACAAATGGGTCAGTTATTAGCCTAGGAGGAGGGAATAGGAATCATCACCCCTGATGTTGAAAGGCAAATAAATGGCTGGCCTGTTAGAAAGTATAATATTCATGATTAAAATTCTCATAATAATTCTGAGTCTGGACAATTTCAGAGTACATTTGGGAAAACATCCCTTGGTTAGCAGTGTTTAACTGTTTTATAATTGCTTTGGAACTAAATAGAATCTGGTGCTAATGTTTTTATTAATAAAGGAAAGGTTAAACATGAGCAAATAGCTATAATTGTTCATAAAAAACACTAACCATTTGAAATCCTTGCACTGGCTAAATGTATTAATGATGGAGTGCAGATTTTTTTTTCTTCAATGGCAAATTTTCAAAGTTTCAGGTCGCAGTAACATGGGCATTTGAGGTACAAGCTTAGCAATATCCTCAGGGTCTCATATGGCTTGGTGAGTACTCTGAGTCAAAAAGGCAAGAAGTCAAAAGATTTGCGTATTCAGGGGCAGTGTGCCATCTTGCTCTAAAGGCATATAACACCTGTTGCTGGGAAAGAGGAAATGTGAGAACATGTCATTTCAGCATTTATTCATAAAAATGCTGTGTCACTTTACACTGCTCTCCAGTTTACCTTGAGACTTGGCACTCAGCCCCCTTTCCCTTCCCTTTCACCTTGGAATATCTTGTAGTTCAGATGTTCATAAAGCTTTGAACCACATTTAACAGATACAGAAATTGTTTAAAGTACTGAGATTCCTTCTAGTTCTGAAAGATATTGAAGCTTCTGAGTCTACTTGGACAAATTACTTCTTTCATCAGGATCTGCCTCATGCCTATATATGAATTCATCTGTCGTCCGACTTCCTCGCCACTCCAGTGTGATCCCTGGGCCAGCTGCCTCAGTATCACCCGGAGCTCATTAGAAATGCAGATCCTTAGGCTCATCCTGAACACACTGAATCCAAATCTTTATTTTAAGGCGATTCTCTGCGGATTCATATTAGATGCATCTGAAAGTTTCAGAGGTATTAGCCTACTTGACCTCCTAGGTTCTGTGCACACATCCGACTTGACCACCAAAACTCCACTTCACTTTCAAACAAAGGCCCTTGCATGTTGGCTCCTACATGCTTGGGTTCCTTTGGACCCAGTCACTGTAGGGAAATGCATATTTTTCTAGTCGTGGACAAAGCCTTCCCTGTTTTTATTTCTCAACTTGATTTCTGTAACTCTTTCAGCCCTTGCATACACTGGAATCCTAACGGTTTGTAACCCATGAGGTGTTGTGGACAAGGGAACATAGTCCAGCAATGAAAGAGTAAATTCAACATGAATTACATTTGTTTTTCTCAAATATCATGAAGTGATCACATTTTAAGATTCCTTTTTTTTCTTTCTCTCATCTACTTTCTTCACATACCATGGCAGTTCCAACTCTTTCTCCTTCATACTTTCTGAAAAGCTGCTCAACCTAAAACCTCTTCCACAGTCCTAGATTGCCTGTTTCTCCTTTTAACCTATTTCCTTGTCCCTTAATTCTGCATTTAGAAGGACAAAGAAACCAGCTGCTGAGAGAGAACCCTTCTTGAAAGGGATGGGGACAGGCAGGGTTACTTACCACTATACTAATGAGGAGGTTCCTAAAGAAATGAAAAGTGAGATTACTATATGACTCAGCAATCCCTTTCATCTCCCAAGGGAGATGAAATCATCACCTTGTAAAGATATCTGCACTCTCATGTTTACTGCAGCATTGTTCACGATAGCTAAGATATGGAAACAAGCTAAGCTAACTGTCCATTGAGGAATGACTGGATAAAGAAACCGTGGTATGTATATACACACACACACACACACACACACACACACACACACTCTGGAGTAATTCAGCTCCAAAAAAGAACAAGATATTGTCATTTATCAAAACATGGATGAATTTGGAGGACATTATGCTAAGTGAAATAAGTTATCTCCTTTGGGTCCAAAGGAAAATACTGAATGATCTCACTGATATGTGGAATCTAAAAGAAAAAATTAAATATACAGAGAGAAAGAACAAAACCATGGTTACCAGGGACAGCATGGGTGGAGTGGAAATGAAACGATATAGGTCAGAAGATACAAAGTAGCAGATATATGGGATGAACAAGTCTAGAGATTTAATGTATAACATAAGGACTATAGCTGATAGAATTGTACCATATTTGGGATTCATGCTAAATGAGTAAATTGCAACTGCTCTTGCCACAAAAGCAAAAAAAGATAACTATGTCAGATAATAAATATGATTTTTTTTACTATAGTAACCTTTTTACTGTTTACATGTATCCTATAACATCATGTTGTGTACCTCAAATGTACACAATACAATTTATTTTTTAAGGAGAAAAGGACAAGGCATGGTGGTGCACACTGATAATCCTAGCATTTTGTGAGGCCGAGGCAGGCAGATCATGAGGTCAGGAGTTCAAGACCAACATGACCAACATGGTGAAACTCTGTCTCTACTAAAAATACAAAAATTAGCCAGGCGTGGTGGCACATGCCTGTAATCCCAGCTACTCAGGAGGCTGAGGCAGGAGAATCACTTGAACCTGAGGGGCGGAGGTTGCAGTGAGCCGAGATAACACCACTGCACTCGAGCTTGGGTGACAGAGTGAGACTCTGGAAAGTAAAGAAAAGAAGAAAAGAAAAGAAGAGGAGAGGAAAGGAGAGGAGAGGAGAGAAAAGAAAAGAAAAAAAGAAAGAAGAAGAAAAGAAAAGAAAGAGTTGGGGAGGAAAGAACTGAATGAACAGGAACCATGGTGCAGAGAAAGCCTGGGAGACCTGTCTGTTAATAACATTCTCCCTGTCCCACGTGCCTATTCAGAGTGTGCACTTCTCCCTTGTGTATGATCTGTGACAGAGACAGCTAGCCCTCATCCGATTTCAGCTCTCCGTTTCTTCCTGAGTATTCAGCTAGAATACATTTCTCAGCCTCCTTGATTCTAGGTGAGGGCAGGTAAAGAGTTTCTCATCAGTGCAATGTGAGCCCACGTGGTGTGTCACTGCTGGGCTGAGGCATCTGTGAGTGGATTTGCCTTTTCTTTTCCTTTATTTGCTGCCCAAATATAAAGGACTCAGTGGAGGATACCCAAGTCCTAGGGCAATGGCTCTTAACCCATGGTGGAGGAGTTCAGGAGGTGCTTTTGACCTTCAAATGACACTTCACAATGTCTGAAGACATTTCTGGTTGTCATAACTAAGAGGTCATAGAGCATCTAGTAGGTGGAGCCCGAGATGCTGCTAAACATTCTGCAATGCACAGGACAGTCCCCCACAACAAGGAATCATCCAGCCCAACAGGACTGCGTTTGAGAAGCCCTGTTCTAGGAGATGGTGGAGGCATGAGAGGGAAGGAGGCTAGATTCTCTAATGGAACATCACAAGACCCAACTGATAAGATGCTGTGAGCGGAGCTAGCAGTAAGCCCTTTGTGGATGAAACCCCGGAAGTCTGAGGGTTGCTTATTTCAGCAGTTAGCCTCCCCTGACTGAGCATGCAGCATTCCATCTAGAACTGAATCCTGAAAGGCTTCTGCGGGGCTGCTGTGCAGAGCCACCTAGCAAGCTTTATTAGAGTGGTCCATTTTATTCAGAGACTTTGAAATAAGCTGAGCATTGTTATGAAAATATGATCTTTCAATCAGAAGCAGTAGATGTTTACCATAAGCCTCATGAATTTCTGTCACTACACATCAGAGTTGACTCCAGGGCTGAGAGTGGGTACCTGTGGTTATTCAGGAATCAGTGGCTACAGCTGATCTCACTGCACCCCTCTCCCCCATCATTACAAGAGTAGGGGCCAGATTGGTCTCTATTACATGCATGAAGAGATTTTATTTGGTATTAATGCTATGGCGCCACCTCCATTTCAGTTCTTTCTCAAATGAGGGAAGACGCATCCTTCTGTGATTCAGACTAAAATGTTCATTTCAGTTTTATAAAAATCACAGACAACTAAAAAAGAAGCCACATTATTTGCAAGCTCCTATAAGCTAGCATATAAAGGTGAAAGTCTGCTGCAATATGATTGTAATTGATGGTTGTGTATCACTAGATTGACTTATGTATGCTCCTATACATGAAGAAGTTGATGCTGAGTGGGTAAGTGACTTGCTGAAGTCCCTCAGTCAGCAACAGGACAGAGGTAAAAACCCATGTTGGTTAACAGCCTCTGTTGCCTTGCACCTTCTGGTTGCTTTTAGAAGCAGCATTCCCAGTATCATGTCCGTGGGCTGCCATTTCATTTATGGAGCATTTTTCTGCTCCTCTAGGCAATTAGAGAATGAGCCTCTGCAGTGTCACATTGATCTTTCCTGTTCAGATGCATCTTTAGCTGTTAGCATTTCATTATAATCAAGGTTTTCTTGAGTTCTCTGTGACCCTTGACTCATCAAGTTCCCAGACCTCTGAATGCTGTGAGTTAATTAATTTTGCTGTCTGATGTGAACATATAAAACTGGCATGGAACCTGACGTCTTGATAGGAAGATACTGTTTGATGATGACATTATTTTTCATATGAAGTAAGATTTATCAGAATCACCAACAGAGAAGCAATTTAACCAAACTGTTCTCTCTAGGTTTAAGAGTGGCAGTAGGCTTGTAAATAAATGTTAAAAGAAGGCTATATTCAGTTATATGTGAATATCACTGCTGAATATCATTCTTATTGAGGGACAAAGCCATCTATTACTCAAGGAGATATCCTGACACATTACTCTTAGATTGTGGGATACAGCCATATGCACGTGCTCAGATACTAACCCCAGCTCCATTTAGCCTCCCTTCCAAGGCAGGTACAGAGCAGGGGACAATAGCTCACTCATACAGGAGATAAGCCAGTTACAGGTAAAAAACTGACTATAATGTGTCTTTTAAGTCCAAAGATGAAACTACTATAGAGAAGGCAGGGAGAGGGCCTTGCAGTCCTCTCCGCGCTGTGGACAGGTCCCGGCTTCTTGCATATTCAGCCACAGCTGTGTTTTCAGCATCTCTCACCGTCTGTAGCCCTACCATCCTTCAGGAGGCCTAAAACCTCTGATAAAGAGCCTTTCCTTTTCCTTTTTCTTTCTTTTTTGTTTTCTTGATGCAAAATTACCTGTTCTCTTTGATAATTCGGCTCCATTAAACATTGCAACTATACTGCCTATTTCAAGTGGTCTTTTTTCTTGTTTATATCTCTTGTTGCAAACTCACTTAAACTCAACATATTCCTCCCGTTGGACAAAGGGGCATGCTCACCCAGAATAAGCCTAGGTCCAACCCGCTAGAACTGTGCAGGGGCAAAAATGGATTGAAGGCAAATCAATGGGATATATTATAGGATGCTGGTGGCGATTACGGTCTTCATTTAAATTTTAGTATGCTTTTCTGCCAACTCTGATGAAAGTAGAGAAGAGACTAAATGTCATGTCTGGATAAGTTTAAGTCTTATAGAAAATGGGTCAGTAGATGGTAGTGTAAGAGGCTGTGCCTGAATGTAGTACATGTTTGCTTGATTAGCAAATCAGTGCATGTCTATGGGGTGGGAAAGGGTTGATGAAGAAAAGAGACATCTTGATGCTTAGTTAACTATCACTGGACCAGGAGCCACCAGCTCAAAGGTCGTAAGCTTCAAGAGCCACATTTGCTTTCAGGGTCACTCTCATTAGCTGGTGGAATGAAGGAGGACTTTGCTAAAGCTCTTGTTTTATTTCCCAATGCTACTGTCCTGCCCTTCACCCCTTCTTCACTTCTGGAGTGCCTTCTATGAAAATTTATCTGATTTCATTCTCCCCACTTATGGGTTTGTTATATATGATAAACACCCCGTAGGCTTCTGATTTGATGCTGAGGACTTAGAATAGTCTGGAACTTCTGCCTTTGATCAGACATATTTATGTCGAATTCTAGTTTCATCACTTAGTTACCATATGTTTTTGGACAAGCTACTTAATTTTTCTGAGTTGTTTCCTCAACTGCAGAGTATAGCTAATAATAGTTATCTACTTTATAGGCTTTTGGATAAATTAAAATAAATATGAGCAAAATGCTTAGCAACAGATCTGGCATATGTTAAGTATTTGGAAAACAATAATTGTTTATGGGTTTTGCTTATGCTTATTCCTACTATAATTTTTATTATTACCATCATGAGGCTGGTCAGCTCTGTCCTCAAAATGTACCTTGAATACAGCCAGCCTCACCTGCCTCTCCACTGCTTCCTAGTTCAAGCCACTATTGTCCCTGGCCTGGAATACTTCAGCACTCTTCTGAACCACCTTCCTGCTTCCTTGCTTTTTTAAAAAATCTGTTTCTCATACACCTGCCAGAGCCATCTTTAATAATGATTTAAAAATCAGATCATATGACTCCCTGACTTAAAACCTCCATTGTACGTAAAAGAAAGTTCACACCCCTTACCTAAGACTGCTGCATTAGTCAGGGTTCTCTTAGAGGAGCAGAACTAATAGGCTATAAACATATATCATCTATAAACGGAGTTTATTAAGTATTAACTTACAGGATGACAGGATCTGTGTCAGAAATGACACATAGATTCTGTCTTTTGTCAGGGGTTACTGTCTACTGCAGCACTGTGTTGAGGAGGCTTCTGAAGCTGCCTTCAGACTCAGCAAAAACAGTGCGTGATTGACCAGCAATATCCTCCACGGGTAAGACGTTTGCTGTTCCTCTTCCAAGGAATTTAATTGTGTGTGGAAAGTTTTGTCAGTGCAGACCAGGACAGTGTCAGCTTGCTGTCTCATTACAAGTTCATAGTGCTGTCCTGTCACACCTTCTTACATATGCACTTTGAAGGCCACTTACTGACATCCAGTGGGTTCCATGCATTACTTGAACATTTCCAATAACGTTTTTGTGCTTGATTTTTCAGTTTACTTAAAATGCATAAAATATTCTAATTAAGTCTCTAGATACTTTTAATATGACTGCCTAAAATTTATTCAAACAATTAGACATGTAGTGCAATACTGCTTTCTATTATTAAGATAGGTCAGATAGGACACATCTTTTTTTTTAGTAAGCTTCTTTAAATGGTTGTGGTTGCTTAACACCTTCTAGAAGCTACCCTAGGTTTTCTAGAATAAAAGTCTTAAGATACAGACATGGAGAGAATATATTGTCCCATGCTTACTGTAAGCTACTTTTCAATTTATATCAACATGGAAAAATGATCCAAAGCATATTATTAGAATAAAACTTGGATTCTGTGACTAGAGCTGTTTAAATTGTGAATCCAATAGACATCCAGTGAAATAGACCTGGCCTCATGCATCATTCTCCTAAGACAGACCCCTCAAGAATTTACTTTCCCCTTAATTCTGACAGCTAAGTAAGTTGGGTTCAGGGAAGGAGTTAGTTATGAACACTCTGGGAACACTGTCTGGCATACTTACATATGATGCAGTATTAAAAATGAGTTGCCCAGCACACTCCTCTGGGCTCCTGTCCAGTTTCTAATTTGTATTCCCTGAGACAAAGGAAGCAGACAGCAAACCTGCCTTTGTCCTCCATTTCCCCGCAGGAGCTTGTGTCCCAGTCAGATTGGCATGCTTCTTTCTCAGCTGCACCATGCGCCTTCCCCATTCACTGCCACTGTGCCAAGTAACCACCATTCATACTCCAACTAAGCTCTAAGCTCGCCCAAGCTTCAGTGTGATTCATTTCACATACCTACCATTTCTGTCTCTTACCAGGTGTTCTGTGATGTTCACTTGTTTAACTGGCTAGGGCAGTGGAAAGCTTTCTTCAGTGGAGTGATCTCCCTATTCTCCCACTGTCTATAGGCCATCTATTTCATTTCTGTCTATTTTATGCTACTACCTTGTAACATCTGTTCTATTTTGTAACCTAATGCCATCAAGTTTTTATGTTGCACTTATACGAGGTTTTAACTTTTGATGTGTGTGCACACAACCATGGGCACTTTAACTAGATTCCATATTCCTGGAAGCAGAGGAAGAATCATTCTTTATATCTTCAAAACAGATAAAATAGGTAGCAGATTGCTAAGCACGTGGAAGTTTCCTAGTTAAATAATTGCAGAAGGATAGAAATAGAAGAAGAGAGACATGGAATGAGGAAGGGAAGGAAGAGGGAGGCAAAAGATAAAAGAAGACAGGATGTGGCTCTTCCTGAAACTCTGGAGTCTGGTACAGTGCTTGTTTAAAAATAGATGCTAAAAACATGCTTAATATAGAGAGATATTCTATCTTGCAAAAAGCATCCTAACATTGCAAATTCAGTTATGCCCTTTTTAGTTCTCTACACCTCTCCATATATACAAAGCATCTCTTCAGATTCCACTTCCAAAAGGCAGATTCATAAGGATCCCAATCCTAACTTAAAAACTAAGTCAATAGTGTAAAAAAGTGGCATTGGTATATGGTTTGATCTTCATTCATCTAACCTCCAGAGCTAATGGACCTCATCCTTAAAATGGTGCCTATTTTATACCAATATTAACCACATAATCATTGATTTAGAAGTTACTTGCCAGATTTCAAAGTTGTTAACAAGGACCTTTTAAAATATAAGTATCTTAGATCTCAAAATCAACAATTGACATTTACTTTTTTGGTAGAGACATATGTATATATATATTTAAGGAGAAGATCATCCAAGCAGAGGAATATTTTAATTCAGTGAACTAAACTCCTTCTACTCCCAGGTACAGGCAAACTGGTGGAATGAATGAGATGTTTGTGAAAGAAGGAGCCCCCGCAGCTCTTGTGATAAGTGTGGCACCAGGACAGATTCACAGGTTGTCCAGGATCAAGAGGAGTGAGCATGTGTGTGGTGTGCATGCGTGAGTGTTGTCTAGACCTAAAAAATACGAGCACACACTTCCAGGCAGGTTCTGTCTTTTGCAGTCCTAGTAGATGTGATTTCAGGGTCAAACAAGTCAAGTCCATTCACAGTTATTGAGCGTTCAGCATGATGTTCAGGAGTGTGGTGAATACAGAAGAACTTGAAGCCCAGCATTTTATTCTGTGTGGGTGCAGCCTGTTAACACCTTCTCTTTTTCTGTAGGACAGTGCTGTTTACCTACCTGCCCAAAGTAATGTCTATCTTTTACCTGGCCATTTGGGGTAGTAAATTTTTCCCCCTAATTACAAAGGTACTATCTGATCACCGCCAAAAATTTATTAGATACATAAAAGCACACAAACAAAAACAAACAATACATAATCATTTAATTGATTTATTATTATTTTAATTTATTCAAAAAAATAAGAGACAAGATCTCACTATATTTCCCAGGCTGGTTTTGAACTTTTGGGCTCAAGTGATCTGCCTGCTTTGGCCCTCCAAAGAGCTGGGATTACAAGAATAAGCCACCTCGTCCAGCCAAACAACACATAATCTTACCACTAAAAAATTAGATCTGTTGCTCATATTTTGGTGTTTGTTCTTCCAGTGTTTTTAAAATTTAAGGTAATATGATTTTCATATACAATGTTGACATTCTGGTTTTAAAAATATGTGTGTGTATATATATATATATATATACACACACACACACACACACACACACATATATTTTCTATATATTTGTATATATAGAAAATATATATAGAGAAAAATATATATAGAAAATATATATATGAGGGCAGAGTGGGGCAGAGTGGTTTAGGTGATTATAAGCTGGGATCCTGTTTGACTGATTATTGAAATGATGGCATCTGGCCCTCCAGTGTCTGCTTCCATGAACTGATATGATTAGAGAGAAGTTTTGATCACAGGGCACTGAGGCAGAAACAGTAAAACAGGAAATGAAGAGACGTGGATGTGTTTGTTCGAGGTTTGAAGTTCTGTAAGAAGTCCTTCCCTGTCCTTAGGTCACAAAGACAGTCTTCTGCATTGTCTACTGATAACATTAAGCTTTTATGTTTCACAGCTAGTCTATCTAGCATTCATTTTGTATGTGATGTCAGGGAGGAATTAAGTTTCCTTTTTCCCCCAGTCAGTGAGCCAGTATCACAAACACCATTCACTAAACAAGGGGTCCCCAGCCCCCAGGGCCATGGGCTGGTACTGGTCTGTGGCCTGTTAAGAACTGGGCTGCACAGCAGGAAGTGAGCGGTGGGTGAGCAAGTGAAGCTTCATCTGCATTAACAGCCATTCCTCAGCACTCACATTACCACCTGAGCTCTGTCTCTATCAGATCAGCAGACGTATTAGATTATCTTAGGAGAACAAACACTATTGTGAACTGCACATGTGAGAGGTCTAGGTTTTGTGTGCTCCTTATGAGAATCTAATGCCTGACGATCTGTCACTGTCTCCCATCACCTCCAGATGGGACAATCTAGTTGCAGGAAAACAAGCCCAGGGCTCCCATCGATTCTACATTATGGTGCATTGTATAATTATTTCATCATATATTACAATGTAATAATAATAGAAATAAAGTGCAAAATAAATGTAATGCACTTGAATCATCCCGAACCTATCCCCTCACTACTCCCAGTCTGGAAAAATTGTCTTCCATGAAACTGGTTCCTGGTGCCAAAAAGGTTGGGGATGGCTGTGCTAAACAACTCTTCCTTTCCCAGTGGATTTATGAGGCTGCATCTGCCATCTATGATGGACCCATGGGTGTATCTGGATCTGTTTCTAAGCTCCCCATTTTGGCCAGTCTGTCTGTTCTTGCATCAACACTGCCTGCTGTTATTACTGTGGCTTTATAATCACTTAAGGAATCTGCTAGACAAGTTGTTACTCTTTACTCTTCATTTTCAAAGTTGAGTTAGTGACTCTTAGATATTTGTTTTTCCATAGAAAATTTAATCTAAGATTATTGAGTTAAAAGATAACACCTGGAAATTTTATTAAGATTACATTTAATTTGTAGATTAACTTGGGAGAGAATTTACATCTTCATAATGTATTATTCTATGACAAAGCATGGCATGTCTTTGCATTTAATAATAAAATCTTCTATGGCTTTTAGTAAAGTTAAGCCATCTTTACCATATTATAGTTTTTCAATATTATAAATATAAAAATTTCTAGACATAAAGAAAATTGTTAGAAATTTAGTTAACACTTATATAACCCCTACCTAGATCCTGTCACTACTATTTTACTTTTCATTTACTCAGTAAAAGTATACATATCTATTCGTCTATCTATCTCCTTATCCATACTTTAATCGATCTCATTTTGGGTACATTTCAAAGTAAATTGTAGACATCAGTATACTTTCCCAACACTTGAGCATTTATATCCTTACAGGTCAACAGTTATTCTGTTGATCACTCCATTTATATGAACCTCCAAATGGACAAAACTTATCCACAGTGGAAAAAAAATCCTAACAATGAAATCATACAGTGTATACTTTTTCCTGTAAAGCTTTTTTTAAATTCACCTACCGTAATGTTTTTTGAGATCCACACAGTCTTGCAAGTATCAGTAGAAATTAGTGACTTTTTGTTGTCAAGCAGTATTCCATCCCGTGAATTTGTTTTCTTTTTCTCTCTTATTGGTGGACACTTGCGCTGTGTCCAGTTTTTTTGGCTTTTATGAATTAAGCTGCTATGAACATTCTTGTTCAAGTATTTGGGGGAAGATATGTTTTCATTTCTTTTGGGTAAATACCTAGACACGAAATGGCTGAGACATGGATTTATGTTTAGTTTTATAAAAATAAAGTGTCAGACCTTTACCCAAAGTGGTTGTATTATCCTATATTTCTACCAAAAAAAAATTTAATTGCTCTACAACCTCAGCACACTTAGGTTTGATATTTTACAAATAAAATTGTTCATTTTGGTAGTATGTAGTGGTGTCTCATTATGGTTTCAACTTTCGTTTTTCTGATGAGCTGTGGGGTATAGCATTTTTTTGTGTGCTTATTGACCATTTAAGTATCTTTTGCTGAGAAAGGGCCGCTCAAATCTTTTGCGTATTTTTTTGTAAAAAAAACCCAAAAAATGAATAGGACATTTTCACTGAGTATGGAATTCTAGATAGCCAGTTATTTTCTTTCAGCACTTTATTATAACCTTGCATTTTCTTTTGGTTTCCATTAGAAGTGAGGGTTTGGTTTTACTATTGTTCTTTTGAAACAATATATCTCTTTCTTCTACATGACTTAAAGGTTTTTGTCTTGATTTTTGTTTTTCAGCACTTTAACTGAGATATGTTTTTGTACTTATTCAGATAATTTCCTTAGAGCTTCTTGAATCTTGATGTTTTCACAATATGGATTTTTTTTTGTTATTATATTTTTACATAGTCTTTCTGCAACAGTGAAAAATAAAATTGTTGCTTTATCGATTTCTTCCTGGTGTTCTGTCAATGTTACTTGATATAGTTTAAGGCTGCATTTAGGTGTATGTGTGTATATGAGTGTTGTATTTTCTTCTTCTTCTATTTTCCAACTTACCAGACACCTCTTTTCAGTCCCTTTCATGTTTTCCACTTATATTCTCTGTCACATATGGATTACTTTTGCTTCAAATTTGCCTCTTTTAACTTTTTCCATCCTTTCTCTGTGTCTTCTTTTAAAACATTCTATTGCAGACAATATACTGCTAACTTTTGTTCTTGTTAAATTCAATCTGAAGATTTTCATCTTTTAATATGCAAGTTTAACCCATTTATATTTATTGATTAGTATGTTTTTATTATACTTTAAGCTCTGGGATACATGTGCAGAACATGCAGGTTTGTTACATGGGTATACATGTGCTATGGTGGTTTGCTGCACCTGTCACCCCTTCATCTAGGTTTTAAGCCATTCATGCATTAGGTGTTTGTTGTAATGCCCTCCCTCCCCTTGTCCCTCATCCCCTGACAAGCCACTGGGGTATGATGTTTCTTCCCTGTGTCCATATGTTCTCATTGTTCAAGTCCCACTTATGAGTAAGAACATGCGGTGTTTTGGTTTTCTGTTCCTCTGTTAGTTTGCTGAAGATGATGGTTTCCAGCTTATCCATGTCCCTGCAAAGAACATAATTTCATTCTTTTTTAAGGCTGTATTGATTACTATTATATTAGAAATTGGTTTTTAATTCTATTTCATGTTCATTTACATTTACTCTATTTTGCTTTTGTTTTCTCCTTCCCGATTTTTCTTTAGATTAATTGAGTTTTTTTCTTCTGGTTTAAATGCTATACATTTCTTTTTCGTGCTTATGTGTTTAGTCTATAACCTAAAATTGTTCGCGATAATTTACACATTTTTTTTAAAGTCAACAATATCTTTATCTTTCCACTAATTAGTATTTGGACAAGTTCTCTTGTTCTTTTGATTCCCCTCACTTTTGCACCCTTCTCCCTATCTAGTTACTATTATGTAGAATTTTAGCTGAGGGTTGTAATGGAATTCTTTTCCCCCCAGGAAGAAATCTGATAGTCCATATTTCTTTATAGAATTGGGCATGACTTTTTTGGGAGGAAAAAGGCCTAAGTAGAGCAGAATGTTCCTTGGAACTGTTTTATGGCTTTGAAGGCTTCAGAGAGAACGCCCCGAGCAGTTCAGAATTATTGTTACAGGGGTCGATGCAGCCCCACTTAACTAACTTAGGGGAAGAAGAGGACAACAAAGAGATATGAATGAGAGGATATTGGCAAATTTTATTCTGAATATGTGACTAATTTCCTGGGAACTCCCCTCCAAAAACCTAGGGGAAGTCTGAAGAAGCTGAATGGAGATGGGTATGGATGGAGGTTCTCCCTGAAGTTCTACAGCTACCCAGGTAGGGGGCATTAAGCCTGTTAAATTTGAATATTAATGTTATATCTTTAGTACTAATATATACTGAGTGTGTTCTAATTATTCTCTCTCTATATATATATATATATTTCCTCACTCCCTTCAACCTTTCACAGCTGAATTGAAGCCTCCAATAAGTGCAGGATTCTTTACAGTTCTGTTGATTGTTACATCCCCAGTGCTGGGCGCATAATAATAAATGCTCAAACATTTGTTGAAATTGCACTGAAACTGAAGTTTTTTCTTTACTAAATTTATGCTCCTACCAGGCATGTATGAGAATATCTATTTTCACAAGCCTGTACCAGTACAAGTTATTATTGCTTTTTGTAAGTATTGCAGATTGGACAAATAGAAAATGATATCTCACTTTTATTTTTTATTTGTGTCTGATTCTTTTTATAAAGGAATATTTTTATTTGCATTTTTCTGATGCTTTTTGGAATTGAATATCACAGATTTTGTTTTATTTTTAATTTAGTTTTAAATGTATTTTAATATTATTTTTGATTGGAAAATCATAATTATGTACATTTTGGGGGTACAATGTGATCTTTTCATAAATGTATGCAGTGTGGAAAGATTAAATCAACCAATTAACACCACTTCTACTGTTAATTTCCCATTCTTTTGTCTATTTTCTATTGGAGTGTTCATTGTTTTCTTACTAATTTTAAGACTTTTTATAAGGATAGCACCTATTTGTTATACATTTATATCAAAATAAATTTTTTTCATTTATCATTTGGCATTCAATTTCGTTTTTCAGTTATTAATTTTTTACATGTCAAGTCTACCAAAAAATTTTATATTCATGTTCCAATAATTTATTTAAATTATCTTCTAACTCACTTGTCCATTAATTTTTTTTCTTTTTATTTACATTTTACACTAAAAAATATTTTACCTAAATAGTTAACTGATTATCCTGGGACCATTTTCCTTTGGCATCATTTCCCTACACTAATTTGAAATTCTCATTTTATCGTGCTCTAAACACAAGAAATTCAAACATTATAACTTTTAATGAGGAAATTGAACCACAGGAAGATTAAGTATCTTGTCCCAAGTGGTGGTGTACGGTTTAAACTTGGGCATGTTGACTCAATAGCCTGCACTCCACTGACACTGAAGAGTATTCATAGAATAACTCATTTAGCCTTGGTCATAAGAAATTTCTTGGAGCATTATAGATGAACAAATACAATGACATAACTGTGCACACTGCTCTGCTCAACACGTGGAAGCTCCTGCTCTGCCAGCCTTTGAAGACAGAGGCAATCGCATACTCCTCTTTTGTGTGCTGCATTTCTTTGGGCCACAGCAGTTGTGTGTCAATTATTTTCTAAATGTCTTATCAGGCCAGGTGCTGTGGCTCATACCTGTAATCCCAGCAATTTGAGAAGCTGAGACGGGTGGATCACCTGAGGTCAGGAGTTCAAGACCAGTCTAGCTAACATAGTGAAACGCCATCTCTACTAAAAATACAAAAAATTAGCGAGGTGTGGTGGCAGGCATCTGTAATCCCAGCTACTCAGGAGGCTGAGGCAGGAGAATCACTTGAACCCGGGAGACAGAGGTTGCAGTGACCGAGATCACGCCATTGCACTCCAGCCTTAGGTGACAAGAGCAAAACTTCATCTCAAAAAAAGAAAAACAAAGAAAATAAATTTTAAAAAATGTCTTATCAGAAAGATACATTTGTAGCTACAGGCACCAGGTCAAACAAAGAAGCTGAGCAAAGGACTTTGAAATTTAGAATGGTTTCAAACCAAAAAGTAGTAAGAGTTGGTGGCAGTTAGTGTGGCAAGGGTTGCCATTTGAAATAAAAATCTGTGCTCCCATCATGCTGCTCTGAATCTTCTCTGAAGGAGATGTGATTACAAATATCTGAAGTGACTCAGGCAGCCCTGATCACTCCAAAGGAGGCGAGTTCTCAGGTTAACACAGAGCAGTCTAGGAGTCCTAAGATTTCCAAAGCTGCTTCCTCCTGGATCACAGTTTTCAGTGACACTCTTTCTTGCAACAAAGGCCAGGGAAGAATACACAGAAGTAACCTCTGAGGATTTAGGGGGCCCTCCATGACATCTATTTAAAACAGAACGTTGGATAGCCCTATAATAGGTCTAGGCCTTAGCCACCTCTTGTAATATCTAAAAGCAAAGCTAAAGAGGCAAAGCGTGAGGTTACCGGCCCCATGTGTTTTGCGGCCCTTCCCCTAGCTATGGCTTCCATTAGCATTACTGATGGACAGATGTGGGCCCTGGGAGTCAGAAGGCCAAAGGCAAAATGCTCCCTCCCATTAGCCCATTAGTGCAGGAGCAAGGGCCTGTGCATCAGGAGAGTACTTCGATCTCCTGGTCCCAGAGGGAGTGATATTTGGGAGAACCACTCTCCACCAGGCAGGGTATGTCATTAATAAACCCTGATGTCTATGAGACACGCAAGACCCAGAATAAGGAGGTTATCCCAGCATAATGGCCTCAGAGCATGGTCCGAGGCCACTGGATGCTAAATAACAGAGCAGCGTGACATGGAGAGAGAAGGCCACAAACACATACCCAATTCTCAAGCTTGCCTGGGGCTGCTGCCTTTACCACCTGCACAGGGAGCTCCCTATCCTGCTACCTCATAAAGAAACTTCTGTGGCACAGAGCTTCAAGAATATAGTGAGAACTGCTGGTCTCAATTCTGAGGTTCAGAGAGGAAAGTGATCTTCCAACATTACACAACTGGGGGCAAAGTCCGAACATCCCATTCTGCAATGTGTGCACACTGGTGTGGTAAGCGACCTCTGCCTGTGAGCTCCACTGAGTGGCCTCTTGTGGGTTCCACTGATTTTGCCTTTAGAACAGTGCTCTGAAGGAGGAGTCCTCTACTCAAGGAGAGCAAGGCAGGTGAGGAATCGCAGTGCTCAGGGATCTGCCACCTGCTGATGTCCCCATGGCCTTGCCTACCTCATCTCTTTCTCCAACATCTCAGTCACTTCTGAACTTCACTTTCCATCCTCTCCATCCACTCTGAGACTTGCTAAGCCATCTATCTTGACCTCTTCTTCTGGATGTGATGGAACAATATGTGGTAAAGAAGCTGGAGCATTGGGTAGTGGGCCAGGGAGATGTGAAGAGCACCCATCATGAGTCACAGACTCAGCACCACTTCCCTCCTATGCGCAAGGCACCCCTGCTGCCTCTCACTGAGGAACCTGCACTGTGATCATTTCTAATACCAAGCCATGGTCAAGCCCGCTGAATGGCAGAGTCATCATCTTCTAGAATCAAAGGAAGAGCTTAGTACTTAGGAAAGAGAAAATATAAATCCTCAAAAGAGAATTAACAAAGAACACAAGCCTGACTGTCAGCCACTTAATTCTAAGCAAAGGTGAAAACTTGTTAAATAAATGCAGTGTCAAAGAGACTGACCATTTCGGTGCAGTCATCTGGAATCAAAGTTCCACTGCTTGCCTGGGGGCAGCTGAGTCACAGAAAAAGCCATTATGTGAGGCAGATTATGACACTTCTTGATCTTGTCCAGCCTGAAAGGCTCTTCAAATACCTCCAGGAAGGTTCTGAGACGTGTGGTTCTCTCTGACCAGTCAGTGACTAAGGCAGATTCCTCTTTCCTTCCTTCATACTCGTATTCATGCAATAGACACACACTTATTTTACCTCTAGTCAGGTAAAAATTTATGATGCACCAGAATGACCTGGAGGGCTGTTCAATCACGGGTTGCCGGGTCCCAACCATGAGTTTCTGATTCCATGGATCTAGGGAGGAGCTTGAAAATATGCATTTTTAACTAGCTCCCAGGTGACTCTCCCCACTGCTGGTGTCTGTACTGTAAGAAGGAATCACCGATGCAGGCGCCAAGTCCCAAAGACTTGAGTGCATGTTGTCTTGGTTTTTTTTTTTCTATCAGAAGCTGAAAACTGCAACAAGGATTCCAGGGCAGCAGGTTTATTTGGGAGTTGATCCTAAGAAGCCCTGGTAGGGGACTGGGGATGTGAGAAAGTGAAGGAAAGGAAAGAGATAAAGTTTGAGTTGGTGACCACTGGCCACCCTCTGGAGACTCATGGGAAAGTGTAGACCATGGCTCTGTGTTCTCCATGAGGGGAGAACCAGGGGTCACTCCTGTTCAACCATTGGTTAAGGACTGCTCCTGGAAGGCGTGGCCTGCCTTGCATCTGTGGCCAGCCCTCACCCAGGCAGAGCAGGCTCCGAGCAGAGAATGCACTTAGGCCAAGCGTCTCCCATGCCATGCCCACATGTCTGTTAGGGGTGCCTGGAGTTGGAGCCTTGGGTGGGCAGTGGCAGGGGCTGTCACGCAGGCCTCCTAGCTCCATTTGAAAAAAACTAATAATATGCACAGAAATTTTTTTTATAATTCCAGACAGAGAATATTAAAATTTCAAAATAAGTAGCCATGTTAAAAAATTTCCTGTGCAATTTTGAGACATAGAGTCAGGTTTTATTTTTTGTGCCCAAGCACTTTAATTCTCTTGGAAAGAAAACCACCAGACTCTTCCTGAGACACTAGCCACCATGGAAACAGAATACCTGTTTCCAGACATGCACACACATGCACACACAGATACACATATGCATGTGCACACAGAAATACACACACATGCACACTTATGCACACACACTTATGCACACACAAATATGCACAATGCATGCACACACACACACATGCACAACGCATGCATGCACACACACACATGGTCATTGAGCTTCTTAATCTAATTTCTTTTCTCCTTCTCCAGTCCCAGCCTCCGTGGCTACATCTGATTTCTCCAGCCCCTGCCATCCCTATCCCCAGGCAACTAGACTCTCCACAACCCCAGTTGGCTCCTCTTTTCTGTCACTGACGGTGACACGAACTTGGTCTGTGAGATCAGGGTGGAGGTGAAGAGCTCAGATGCTGGTGTTAGACTGAACTCAGTTTTAGTCAGGCTTCCACAGCTCACAGCTGTGTGACCTTCAGGCAAGTTGCATGGCCTTTTACACCTCAAATTTCTCAACAGCTAAGGGGACAGGATAATAGTTCCCTCTTCAAAATTGTTGCAAGGATTAAAGGCCTGGGACTTCTTAAGTGTTTGCTAAATATTAGCCTCTAGAATAATGAGCCCAATTGCACAGAGCTGTTGTACGGATTAAATAGTACAATGCCTATAAAGTGACCGACACAGTTCCCAAGTCACAGTAGGCACTCAGAAATAATAGATGTCATTAATAACCATTACCTTCTGAGAGCAGTTGTGAGGTGGGTATTTGCACACAAGTTATGTTAAATTCAATCCAGGATGATTCTGATCCTAAAAGCTTACCCAGGCCCTACAAGTTAGGACTCGCCTCTGACCTGAGGCCCAGAGCATGTGGGCAGCATTTGATAGCCCCATTTCTGGTGGACAAGGTAATCAGCACCCTTTGCACTGTCACCATCCTGCCTACAGATAGCAATTCCTCATTCATAATAAATATGCTTTTGCTTTAAGAATACACATAATAGCATGCCTTACTGACTCAAGTAAACATTTCACTGTCTTTGTAGACCATAAAATTACTCAAATTTTAGTCTGCTTGTTCTACTCAGAGAAAAAACTTTGAATTTAATAGGCTTCACAAAATTAAGTAATTCATGAGCATGTTTTAAAAATCTTTGAAGCACAAAGAAAGAGTGCAATGTTAGGAAAACCATCCAAGTTCCAGATGGAGGATTCAGGATGTGAGGACTCCCAGCCATCATCGGTGGATTGGGTCTGCAATTGGATGGCCTTACGAAGCAAAGTCCCCTCTGGTGAGTCTCTGGTTCCTGCCCCACTGAGTTATACACGGTAAATTCCTCATGTTCTTAGGCAAAACACCAGCTGGAACACAATATGCACCTGCAAATATATGTCCTCTAATCTCTTTGCCAGCATCAAGTCAGAAAACTTGTGTAATCACTTTGGAAAATCCAGAAGGAAGTGACACTATTGTATTCCTTGTGTGTCCCATCACAGTGCCTAGCACTCTGCTGCGACAGGGCAGACACATGATCATAGCTGCTGAATTTCTGGAGATATCTGATATGAGAGAGACATGAAATGCTTAACTACCAAAGAGAATCTTAAGTCTATTTTTAAGGTGTAATTGACAAGTATGAAGTTCACTTACCAACTGACAGTTTGATGAGTTTGTAGCTATCTGTGCAGCATCACCCAGATCAATGTTTAGAAAATACCCATCACCCCAGAAACGTCTTTCAGTCCCCTTTCCTCTAGATGCCTCCTCTCCATCCTTTCAGAACCTCTATTTTGCCATGTAATATCAAAGATCTTGAACTTTGGGTCTATATAGAATGCATGCTTTTGTTTCTGCCTCCTGCTGTTTGACATGTTTTTGAGAGTCACTCACATGGCTGCAAGCTTCAGTTGTTCCTTCTTTTTTATAGCTGAGTCATATTCCTTTGTGTGGATATAGCAGAATTTGCCTATCCATTCACCAGTTGATGGACATCTGGCCTGGTTTTAACTTTTAGCTATTATAAGTAAAGCATACATGAATATTCTTGCACATGTCTTTTTTGAGGGCGTACACACTCATTTCTCTTGGGTAAATGTCTGGGAGTACTATTGCTGGATCATAGAGTAAGAGCATAGTCAACTTTGTTAGAAATTGCCAAACATTTTTCTACAACGTTGTTGCCATTTTACAACCCACCAGCAGTGCACGAGTATTCTAGTTGCTCCACACTCTCTCAAATTCAAGCCCAGGTTTTTAGAGGTCAACCGATTGTCTATTTCCTATGTCTACTCCCCGTGCCTGCAAAAAATGCTTGCCATCTCTCAATGGCCTCCTATATGCCTATTAAGCAAACATTTACTTTAAATGTCACAACCTGCAATGCAGATATTATTTTCTTTTTATAGATCAATAAAGTTAAGTAATGCTCTCTTCTCACCATGAATAAGCCTCTGCACTAGGATTCAATGTCTGTGTTTTGAGTGATGGACAAGGTCAGAGGCAGGAGGAACCTCAGAGAACCTTTCTATCTTCTACCTAAACTTGCTGTTGTAGGGCAGGCGATGAGGCCTGAAGACCTGTGTACTTGTATAGGCTACCAATTTAAAGCTTGTTTATCAAGCAAGGTTTGGTCTAATTTCTCTCTGCAGTCAGATATAAATGTGAGCCCTGTAGTAAAAGGCCTTGTCTCAAAGACGTGCAAGAAAGACGTCATCATTGACATTGCTTATTTCTTCTAATGTATGTGAACACAGATTTCAGTTTCTAACAGCACACTGAAATTGGTTTTGCTACTGGGGGAGATAACTTATAATGACAGTGAGATGACATTTGGGTAAAAATGCCTTGAAAACTCACATGCTGGTGGTTCCGGAACAGCAGTCTGCAAGGTTGTTGAAAAGAATCAGATGAGGGATGTGGGCAGGTATCTTGGGAAGACCACACATCATTTAAATCAATGGTGGTAATCCAGGTGGGTTAGTAGAGACTGTTTCCTAAAATGGAGCCTGCAGCAGGGATGGCCTGAGCAGACACTGTTGCAATTCTGAAACAAACAGAGTGTTTGGTTTTGGTCAATACAATACATGATGCAATTCATTTTTAAGTCATGGAGGAAGACCTGACTCTTCTTCATCAACTACTAGACACTGGGCACTTACACATACTCTCTGGCTTAATCTCCACTCTGGCCTCATAAGGGAGGGATTTTTCTTTTCCTTTTCAGATGAGGAAGTCAAGGTACAGAGAGGTTAACTAATTTTCTCATGGCTGCACAGCAGTGGCAGAGCTGTAGTTTCACTCAGCTCTGTGTAACTTCAAAGCCAAAACTCATTCTATTATACTACACTGTCTCTCCAAAACAGAAGTTTTTGTTATATGTTTTGATAAATTAAGGTTTTGGAGTTCAAAAAATCATGAGTGTTTAAATAGCCAATGTTCTCCTACATGTCTAATATGCACCAAATTTATATTGAACAAAAATTATACCAAACACTGTCTAGATAACATTCATTACTTGTGTGAGGTCTTCTTATCTACAGAAGAACATAAGTCTATAGACACAGGAACTTGAAAAAAAATCCTAGTAGATCAGAAAGTAAAGCAAACAGCTGTTCACTAAGGGGCCACATGACAATCAAAACTTGAATACCTAGGATCCAACTAATGAAGATCATCAATTAACCAGACCCCTTTTCATACCATTGATGGCAATTTATAAAAAGGAAATGGAAAGATTTATTTCTAAATCTCAATCCTAGAGTCTATGATGGTTTTAATCGTACCTAGACCAGCTTCTACATCTACTAAAATGTGAATAATCTGATAGTCGATATTCAGAAATGAGGGCCAAGAATTACTGCTGAACTTCCAACATCAAAGGAAGATTCCACTGCGTTTACCTCTCTGTGCTTATGAAGAATGGGGTAGAACATTTTGAAAATATCTTCAATCACAAGGATTGAAGTGGAAAGGATCTGTTACTTAACGCTCAGTCACCTAGAACATGGAATTAATCAAAATACTCCATTGTCCACACATTTCTCTCAATCACGGCTTTACTGCACTCACAGATTTGCTTTTTTTTTTTTTTTAATTGATGCGTCATTCTGATGACACTGACAAATACAGAGGAAAATGCCAAGAGGAGGCTGGTGAACCCAGCGGACCTGGGCACATAACCCAGTAGCTCTGCAGGACACAGCACAGGAGAGGTGGGGAGGAAGCCAGCCGCAGCACTAATTAGCCTCCCAGAATATTTACCTGGCATTGGCACTAATTATTTTTAAGCTGGGGAAATATGTGTCTTCACATTTAATCATGGTGAGCCATATAAATGCTTCCCCTCCTCCCGGAGGAAAGTGGGCAGGCCTGGTTGACCATTCACACTACTGGTGGCTCATCCCCCAGGGAGCCCAGAGTTTGGTATCTTGTTCCTCACAGATTGGTTTTGTGGGTTTTGCTGCTGCAGTTTGTTTCATAACCTAAACTTCTAAATGTGCTCACTTGTCATTTGTAAAGGAGGGATTGTGGTCCAAATCCTCTTGAGAAAAGAAGGAGAGAAGAAAATGGGATGTGAGTGACTCTCACCATTAAAATCAGACATGATCACATAAATCCAGGCTTGGGGCATGTGCTTCAGGTAAGGAGCCCCTGACCAGGCAGAGTGTCCTTGGAATAATTCAAATGTATAGCTGCCCATTGAAGAAGTCACCCAGGGACTCGGGCATCTTGGGAAATTCCATTCTGTCTTTCAAGCCACACTGAACAATTTACTAGGGTCCTGAAATGATAAATTACTAAATCTCTTGTGATAAATTCATCAAAGCCACAAATATTCCTAAGGGCCTACTATGCTGCAGACCAGGTACTGGCCTTCAGTGACAAGCATCACAGTCCTTAACCCTAGATGACCTTTCTACAATGCAGAGACACTGCTGGGCTGAGCCTACCAGTCCGGGAGACATGGCCTTGCAGAGGCCTCGTGCCCAATACCTGACTTCAGGGCAGGTCAGCACCGCAGAAAGTCAGCTCACAAGGCTATCTCCAAGGAAGTGATAGGCAAAGAATTGGGCAAAATTACTTTACAAGTGTGGATAAAAGCAAGCGCTGATTAGCACGCAGGAAACTGGTACTCTTGGTACCACTTTATACGGTCATTCGAAATATATGGTCACCTGGTAGCATTTAGCAGAATTAAGTATGCCCAAACTTATGACCCAATGATTTCACTTATGCCTACCTTTTCCGGAGCAATTCTTGCAAAATTTTGTAAGAGGTGTATGTGTTGGATTTCATTCTGGCATTGTGTAGGAAAGGAGAGAGGATGACAACCTTGTGCCCATCATTAGGGCCATGGCCAGGTGACAGGTGGCAGATGACCCAGCATGGGATACAGTGAAGCCACGAGAAGCATCACGCCAAATATACCAACAGTCACATGGAGAGAATCGTGTAGAGCAAAAACCGTAATAAAATTACTTAAGAAGTGGAACAAGAGTTATAGTACAATACCAGTTATATAAATTAAAAACACATACAAAAATATTTTACAGGGCCACATGCATATTTAAGGAAAAATATATTTTGGAATCAGGATGAAGGAGAAAAATAAATTAAGAACATTGCATTGGTCAGTGTTGATAATACCAAGTAAAATTATAATGATCAAGCAGTGAGGTTTATTCAACCTTCTATGCTTCAGCTCCGAAAAGAAGGGTAGCGTGTAAAGGTGCAGAAATAGAAGGATGTGGCAAAATTTCCAAAATGTTTCTATGAGCATGTAAAACTTTTTGTTGTACTGTTCACCCATGGCAATTGCAGAGATCCTGCCCTTGTCTACAGAGCACTGTGGGGATTCTCCTTGGATAAAGCAAGGTAGGCTAGATTATGCTGTACTTAAAAAAAAAAGAACCAACAACGGTCAAATCTCCACAGTTTAAAGCAACCCATACCATAGGTCTCTCACAGGACTTTACTTTGCATGAAATACTCCAGGACCTTGGCTCCAGAACAGCCACATGGGATGTTATTGGTCTTTGTGACAGAAGAAAGGAAACCTCAGGTGAATTGCACACTGGTTCTCCAAGCTTCCATCTAGAAGGGACGACTATGACTCTCACTGACATCCCACTGGTCATCACAAGTCTCATGGCTAAGCACACTCAGAGAATGCCTGGAAAGATGGCAGCCAGAAATATCTGGTAGAAAGCTCTAATACATATCATACTAACCTTCAAACAAGACTCTTCCCAGGTTTCTCCCAGTTTTCTCATTCTAGCGGTGTGACTGTGACCAAGTTACTTAGATCTTCATGCTTCAATTTTCTTTTCTGTAGAGTGGGAACTTTATTACCTACTCCATGAACTTGCTGCAAGGACAGTTGACATAGCACAATGAATGTGCCTAGAAATGGCCCTGGCATCGAGTGAGCCCTCAGTAAATTGTGCTTTCCGTTGTTACTATTATCACCATTAGTCTCATGTCCTTCTATCATTCTTCCCACAGAGCCATCCTACACACTATCTCTACTTTAATCTTCCTTAAGCATGGCTCTAATCATGTTGCTACTGCCTTCAAAAGCATGCAAGGGTTCCCTGTTACATGCTTTGCCTAGACTCCTGCCTACATGCTGCATGTATGTTTCATGTGCCACACTCCATCTGCCAGCTGGACCTTGCTTCCAAGATCACTCACCCACATCTAAAGCCCACCAAAATCAGGCCTCAATCGAACTTTCCAACCTTAGCTATCAAGCCTTTTTTGTATCCAGACTAAACTGTATGCAAAGTGAACTACCTCAATCCCCATTCGGTCCTTGTCTGTTTCTCCTTTCACTCATTCATTCAATCAATGAGTACTGACTCTACTACAGACATTATTCTCTATGTTGAAGATAGAGATATGAAAAGAAAAAATAATTTAACCTAGTAGTATAAAACATGAAGCTTTAATGGTACTTTGTTATAAAACACTGTATTCCTTACGTAAAACACATATATCTTTCATTATTTATAATAAATGGCCTCTCTTAGCTCAGTTACTCAATTCATATGTAGCATTTTTTCCCATTTATTTATTTTATTGCATTTTAGGTTTTGGGATACATGTGAAGAACATGCAAAATTGTTGCATAGGAACACACGTGGCAGTGTGATTTGCTGCCTTCCTCCCCATCACCTACATCTGGTATTTCTCCCCTTGCTATCTCTCCCCAGCTTCCCACCCCCCACCGTCCCTCCCCTATTTCCCCCCAACTGACCCCAGTGTATAGTGCTCCCCTTCCTGTGTCCATGTGTTCTCATTGTTCAACACCCGCCTATGAGTGAGAACATGCGGTGTTTGATCTTCTGCTCTTCTGTCAGTTTGCTGAGAATGATGGTTTCCAGGTTCATCCATGTCCCTACAAAAGACCCAAACTCATCGTTTTTGATGGCTGCATAATATTCCATGGTGTATATGTGCCACATTTTCCCTATCCAGTCTATATGTAGCATTTTTTAAAATGATTTTATATCTGTGTACCACCCCATATAGTTCATATTACTGTTTCAGATGTACAGCTTTCTACTTCTTTGTAAGAACACAACCAACCAAGGTTTCAGTGATTAATAGGCTTGAGCACCAGGTGGCAGATGTTCTATGCAGTGTGGTTCAAATTTCTTTGACCACACTTATATGCATTGCTAAGATGGGATTTAAGATACCATACAAAGTCTCTCATGGACCTATCTCTATTGTAGAATTATGATTTATGTCTTACTTGCCAAATTTTTCTGAATGTGACTTTTTTTGCTAATTTGCTGGGTTTGGGATTAACTAGTATTATCTTGCCACCTTTATATTGTATTTATAAAAAAAAAAGTACTATCATACTACTTTGGATTGTTGTGCTGGTGTAATGTGGATTTAACATCAATAAACATTTGACAAATAAAAAAAAGAAAAGTCAGACAATGCTCAGGGCTCATGGGGCTGGTAAGAAATGTGCAATAAAATAGCTGAGATTGTTTTCAATTAGTGATGTGTGCTCTAGAGGACACCTCATATGGCAAAAGGACAAGGGTGCCCAGGGAGAGCTTGCTAGGGTGGCCAGGGAAGGCAGAATGATGACCTGAATGAAAAGGAGACAGCCATATCAAGACCGGGAAGAAGAAGATTCCAGAAAGACGGTGAAAAATGTCATGTCAAAGAACTGAAAGAAAGGCTAGAATGAATGAAGCATCATGGACAGGTAGAAAGAGGTAAGAGGAGAAGCAGCAAAGGAGAATGTAGGGGCAGGCTGTTTAGAAGAATGGTGGACAATTAGAAGCCCTTCGAGGGTCCTATGCTCTGCTCTAGTGTGCAGGCTTGTGCCTTCAACATCCATGTAACCAGACCTCATCAACCTTCCAGGTCCAATTCAAATACACCGTCTCTATGAGATCTTCCTTGGTTTTTGTTTCTCCTTTCCACCATCTCTTGTTAAAAGCAGTATTTTTTTCTACTGCTAAATTCACAGGGTAACTTGTCTAGCCCAGAAGTTTGCATCCTTTTACCTGGAGAAACACTTCCCCAGGGGCTCACTGATTTCAATTCTATAAAACAAGATGTGTGTTTTTAAAAGATATCCAAGCATTGGACATTTGTTTAACAGTAGGCATAAAAGCAGTAATGACATCTAAATACAACTTTAAAGTCATATAGGAAAAGCTTCAGAAAAACAGACAAAATATTTCTAGAACAAGCCATTAACTGTTTTCAGTACAAAGCACTGGGACAATAAAACTGCTTGATAATTCTTTTAAAAAATGTTTCAGCCAGACCCCTTGCCATAGTCTCCATAACCCTTTATCCTTTTGCGTATTTCTAGAGTAGTCCGCTGAGTAATAAAGTTTAGCTGAGGAAATGACACCTCTATGTTTTTTGTTGTTTCTAATGACTTTCCATTACGGCTGCCTGAGTTAGAGTTCCTCTTCAAAACACAAATAAAATAAAATAAAACATAGAGAATCCAGTAAAAGTAAATAATTGTAGGTATTTCTAGGCCTGAGTACAAAATATCACATTTATTTTATAGAGCTAGTTAGCTTTCAAATCTTAATTAATAGCTGTAGAATGCATCAAAATGTGGTATTCAGTTTTTCTGGTCTCATTGTGCCAGGGGCTTGAGTCGCTTACTCACGCATAGTTGTTATTATTTATTAATGTTAATTGAACATCAGCAATGCGCTTAGATGCCACTGGGAAACCAGAATTCGCTATCATCACTCTCCAGTGAAGTCAGACTCCGAGTGTGGCAAGATTCAAACCAAAGGAGGCTGCCTACCTGCAGAAAGGAAGGATGGCAATGTGGCAGGGGTTTCAGATGGCACCATGTGCCCAGCTGACTCTGATATTTATGGGTCTTATGAGATCTCCGGATAAGCAATTTGATTACACTTGGTTTCAGGGGGAAGATGTGAGGCAGTGAGTTGAACAGCAGGGTCAAGGGTATGTGAACCACTGGGACGTGTTCCCCTAGGTCCCAGGCTACAGAAGGAATGTTCTCCCACCTTGCTGGGAAATAAGTCTTGAATTTATAGATTTCATTGTACTGTATCTTAAGAGTGGATATGCTGGGAATGAACAGTAAATGAGAGAACGTAAAGGGAAAGAAGACAGGAAGGAGGGCCAGCATTTTGGCAGCCCAGGGAATGAGGGGGTGGGAGCAGAAAGAGGAGCCCACAAAACCAAGGTTAAGGTTACAGGATTAGAATAGATATTCAATAGTAGCAGAATGTCTGGGGAGAGGAAGTTTTACTTTTTAAGAAAATCGCTTGTATTGAATTATAATTTTCAGTGAAATTCATAGATCTTAAGGGTATGGCTCAAAGCGTTTTGGCAGATGCATACACTCAAATGTAGCCCCTTTCCTACCAAGATATAGAACACTTCCATCACTCCAGAAGGTTCCCTTGTGCTCCTAAGTAGTTTGTCTCTGCCCCCCATGTCTTCCCCTCCTCAGACGACGCCACTGTTCTCATTTCTGTCAGCACAACTTAGTTTGGCATGTTTTGACCATCTCGTGAATTGAATCACATAGCACATCCTCTGTGATGTCTGCCTCCTTACACTCAGCATGTTGCTAAGGATCAACTTTGTCATATATGTACTATTCCTTTTCATTCTGAGTAGTAATCCATTGTGCTACTATACTGCACTTATAAAATTCATCCTCCTTTTAAACATCATTTGTTTCCATTTGTGCTTTTCCATCTAGTTTTGGCTACTGTTAGAAATGCAGTCACAAGCATTCTTGTACAAGTCTTTATTTGGATATATACTTTTATTTATTTATTTATTTTTGGCAATGCCAAGGAGCAGAATTGCTGGGAATAATATTGTTATGTTTAGTGTCATGAGAAACTGCCAGAGAGTTGTCCAAAGTGGTTGCACCGTTTTACATTCCTGCCAGCAGTGACTGACCTACAGTTGCTCTGTCTCTTGCCACCTTTGGTATTGTTCATCTTTTAAATTTTCATTTCGCTAATGCCTGATGGCAATATTGAACACTTTTTAAATGTATTTATTTGCTGTTTCTCAGTCTGTTAAAGGTTTTGGGGGGCCACATTTATTGGTGTTTTGCTCTTTACTATTAGGTCGTAAGGGTTCTATATATGTTTTAGATATGGAATCAACCTGAGTACTCATCAACTAATGAATGGATAAAGAAATGTGATATGTATGTAATACATACACATATATATTCCATGGAATAATACTAAACCATGAAAAAGAATGAAATAATGTCTTTTGCAGCAATTTGGATGGAACTGGAGGCCATTTTTCTAAGTGAAGCAGGTCAGGAATGGAAAACCAAATACGGCATGTTCTCATTTACAAGTGGGAGTTAAGCTATGGGCATGAAAAGTTTGGCGTAATGGACATTTGAAACTCAGAAAAGGGAAGGGTTGGCAGCGGATGAGAAATAAAAGAACACTACATATTGGGTACAATGCATGCTATCATGGTGAAGGTACTCTAAAATCCCAGGCTTCATAACTAGACAATTCATCCTTGTAACGAAAAACCACTTGTACCCCTAAAGCTATTGAAACAAAAACATTTTAAGAGTTTTGTCTTCTAAATTGGGTTCTTTGACAGATACATTTATTGGAGATATTTTCTGACAGCTTCTAGCTTGCCTGTCTAAGAAATCCTTGCTTATTTTAAGGTTACAAATATTATCTTCTGTGTTTTCTCCTAGAAATTTGTAGATTTAGATTTTATGTCCTGGTCTAATTTATTTTTGGTATAAAAGTTAAAATTGCAAAGGAGGGGTTAATGTTTATTTTTTCTTGTACTGACTTCCAGTTGTTCTGGAACTACTTGTGAAAAGATTTTTCCTGTGTGGATTTCTCTGGAGCCTAGTAAGGCTAGCATTTGACCAGGAAGAAGTCACTGGTGATCTAAAAAAAAAAAAAAAAAAACCTAGGGAAGTTTGGAGAGATGCTCAAAAAAGAACAAGCCTATAAAACAAGATAAGCAAGCACTTCAAGAGAAAGAGCTAGAAACTTTAGAGTCTAATGTATACGAAGCAGATAAAATGGAGAGAGCAGTTATACATCACACGGCTAAGGAATTTGACTCAGAAAAGAAGGGTAAAATAGGACACTAATTGGAAGAACCATGTCTAGGTCAGGAGATCAGAAGCTTATTTATTATCAGGAAGTGGGTTAGGGAAATAATAATGCTAATTGGGAACTTACAGACCTTGGGTTGGAAAGTAGCTCAGATTATTCCCTTTTTTGGAGACCTTGCCACTTGCAGTGTACCCAGAGGGACTTATTGGGAAATATACATTTATTGTGTAAATGTTTATTCAATATACAAGTCTTTTTGGTGAAAGCACACTGCGTGGATGTTTGCTGTCTGATTGAACAGCTGGACTGTCAGATAGGAGGAGGGCAGAGCACCTAGGAGTGCTGTGGCTGCACCATTGTGAAGGGGTTTCCCTTGGGCTAAAGGAAGGGTCGCATAAGTCAGTGCCTCCCACCATTCCTCATGCTGGACAGAGCAGTGGACTTCCAGACGATATCAACAGAGCTCCTAGCTCCCTGCTTTTCTACATGACAGTTTTTCTTAAACATTTACATGGATGAGCAGGGTAGTGCAGCTGTTTTCTTCAAACCTTCATTTTAACCATGTGCCATTGACTCTAGCTGCTCTCCGGACCTCACCTGGGATACTTTAAGGCCCTATTGCAATTTGTTACCCAAAGCAGCTACTAGCAGAAAGGAAAGTAAATGATTTACTGGATATTGACTGTATCCTAGGCAGGGTTGTTATATACAGTTATACAGGCTGTGCACTGCACAATACTTCATCACCATGAATGATACTCTTCTCATTCTAGCCTGATATAGTGCAATGTGGTAGTCTTGGTATCAAGTGTTATTCTGTGTTCTTTGCAAAAGGAAGCCCACTGAGTCCTTGCAACTAGCCTATAAAATGTTCATTATGACATCCTTTCTATAGAAGAGATAAAGCATTTGCTTTTATAAAGGATTTGCCTTGTTCTGTTATTAAGTAGCAGAACCATAATTTTTAGATCCTTTGGCTCCAAAACACGACATGTCAGTGGTCTTAAAATGTTGGACTGATAAGAATCATCTTTAGTAGCCAGACAAGTAGACTATCTGGGATGGAACCAGCAGCCTTTGGGAGGAGGATGGAATGAAGAAAGCTATTGGATTATCAGAGAGAGGGGAAGGAGTTGTAGAAACTGCCAGAGTGGCTGGAGGGAGATGGAGAGAAATCCTGGATTGGCAGTGACAGGAAGAGCAGATGGGCCAGCAACCCAAGCACACCCATCCATATGGGACAGAAAAGAGCCAACTACAAATACCAGGGCTGCCCAGCCTGCTTGGCTTGGGGAAACCCCAGATGGGAGGGTCCACTGAATTAGGGCATCAAGAATGGGGGCTCTCAGGAGCCATCCCATTGCTCAGAAACTTGAGCAGAAATACCCAGTGCTTGCTAGGAACCTATTGTGTCCTCTGGGGAAGGCAACCTGGCTCAGTGGAAGAAATAAAGATTTACAATTTAGGGATCAAATCCCGATTCTCATATTTAGTAGGTGAGAGACTTTAGGAAAGTTATTAAATATGTTTCTAATCTGTAAAGTGGGATTATGGTACCACCTACAAAATTGTTTTGATGATCAAATCAGAAATGTGCCTGAAGTATGTAATCATCATTGAATAACATCAGTGGCTCTGTGGCTTGGGGTCCAGTACTGCTGACTTGTGTCATCCTTTGGGTCCAGCACCAGGAAGGTGTTGAAGCTCGGGTTCTGCATTAGCTACTCCATAGCAGGTTATTTCTGCCTCTTTGTAAATGTTTATCTGTTCCCACTCAATCCTTCTTTTCAGGACACCTTGTGCCCCAGAACAGCAACCTAAATTGGCATCCATGACAAGCAGAGCTGTGTAATCTGAACTTCTGGCCAGAGAAATTCCAATTCTAAACTCCTAGAAAGAGATAGAGTTGAATCTTGTTCACTTGGGCATTCTCAGAACTTGGAACCTAGGAGCTCCTCTATAAATGTCCGTCGGGTGACTTGCCAGTTAATGCACACACTCCTGGCCACTGCACCTCAGAGCTGGCATGTAGTCAGGGCTGGTGAGTTTTGGTGGATGAGCATGAGAAACTCTTGCAGGCAAGGGTACTATAGTGCAGTGGGAAACCTAGATTTAGCTGTGGGCTTCAAGACCAGACTCTAATTGCAAACCATCTCTGGTGGGGGCTTTAATTCATGCACCAAAACCATAAACTGAATAAGCAGACGCCTGGCAGTAATAGGCTGCCGGTTTTCAGATAGCAGCCATGCCTAGTGGGCACCTGAAGCACACAGCCCCATTGCACATGAGCTGTTCTGTCAGCACAGAAATAAACCTTCCCTTTCCCTGGGCATTGAAAAAATGGAGCTTCTGAAAAGCGATGGAAAAACAAATCAACCAGCGCTGCCCTGTGAAAAATCCTCTCTCTCCTCCATCCTCGTAAAACAAAATGAGACTGGCTCTGCTCTTCCATCTGAATTAGTCACTGGTCAGTGCCAAGGTGACTAGTTAAACACTTGAGGGAAGAAGCCAGATTGACAAGGTTATGCTGTAAAACTTTGGGATTGATATCTTCTGATCAGAAATGAGGTAGGAAATGAAGAATGCTATCAAATTTCCAGTAAATGTAATGCTAAAATATTCAGCCATTGGATATTGCCATGTTATCAATCCAATTAACCTCACTTCATGCTATCAACTGCATTCAGTGATACCGATGTGTTACAAAGCAACATGAAATATCCTACTGATGATTATGATTCAAGATAACAGAGAAAATACAGCTCTTGCATTTCAGGGTTTTGAAAAGAAGTAAAATTCAACGCACATGTTATGAAGGCAGTGATAACCTATAATTTGGTTGCAAACAAATATGATTTCCATTTTATTAGCCACATAAATTTGTCAAAATCATCAGCATGTGGTACTCCATATTAATGGTGATAACAGGAAATGAATCTTAATATTCCACAGTTGAAATGACCCTGTTAGTAATGAAATAAAATTGATGAACTGAAATGTTTTCTTGACGAAGGTTATTTTTTGAATAATGCCCACTGAGTTTTATGGATTTTTTTCAATTGCTTTATAAATAGAGAAACAGATGTTTCTCTAGTAACAACTCTGCTTCTTTAAAATTACATTTTCTGCTCAAGGTAAGAAGTGCAAAAAGTACAAGTTGTAGCTATCATCAGTCCTTCCTTCGCAGGGTTTGAAAATGTCCTGAAGTTGATTTTATAAATATTTTATTACCAAAAGAAGACATATGGGAAGGAAATTACCAAAATATTCTGGTAGCTATTAGGTCTTCGGTTCTATTTAAACTTGATTTATCTACCTGTCTATTCATCTATCTATCTTTATATGTAACAGATATTTCTCACAACTTATAGCATTGGTAACTCTTCTGCAAATGTGACTGTGGCTGAAATTATTATTAATTTACCACTCTCAAGTGTCCACATGTAAGGCTCATTAGAATTTTGGAGAGAAACGAGAGAATCCAGAAGAAATTTGATTTGATATTTCTGTTTCAATTAAATTTAAACATCAGCTCTCAGCAGCCCTTAACCAAAAACAAGGTGGGACTTTCAAAAATGTTTCTAAAGTCTACGGAATTTAAAGTTCTGCTTTGAAAGAAACTAGATACAGTTCCCATTGAAATGTTCTCCAACATCACTGGAAAATAAAAAACCTATTACATTTGTGTTACTTATTTCAAACTTAGGGAGGAAATGACAGAGTTCAACAACCTTTTCTCTATAAGATATTATCCTGGAACCTTTAAACCTGGCTATTACTACTTATGGAAAGTGAGATATTTTCCTGACATGGTTTATAATTTAAGTATATGTGAGAGTCAAAATGATTTGAGAACCTGGATAAATTACTGTAGTTCTGGCTTAGTAATAAAAGGAATTTATTGAATTAGAGGGTGACTTGTGCCAGTGAATCCAGCTTTGAACAATAGAACTGCCAGGGTGCACTGATGATGAGAGAATGAGCCTGGAGAAGGAAACAGACTTTTCTCCATGAACAGCTGGTGATGGAGACGTAGCGGCGGCACAGAGGAGGAAGTGAGACGGCCACACACCAATGCTGTGCACTGCTGTGGCGATGGACGTTTCTTTGCTCACGCACTCATAACAATAAATGCTGTCCACCCCAGGGCACTGTATGGTGTCTCTTGTTTCCAAGTACCCTCTCCACACATGCTCTCTGTTTTCTAGTTAGCTGGGGAACCCTAGAGGCTTAGCTGGGGGACGCTAGAAGACAGGGAGCTTAATTGTGAATGCCTGGCACACAGCAGGTGCCCCAAAATGTTCTAGGATAAATATGTACTGGGCACGTTGCTAGGCATTATGGGAATACAATGAAGAAGAGGTTCTTGGCCAGTAGGTGCTTACAATCAAGTTAGGGAAAGAATATGTGAATAAAGAAAATCAGTAATACATGGCAATAAAGATAATTGGAACAGGAATTAAGAATGTAAATGGGGAGGAAGAGAAAAGAAGGAGAAAGCAGAAGCTAACTAATGAATGAGAATCAGGGGTATTATGCATACTAACTTGTTACATGCCATATATATATATATATTTATAATTTTTTAAGATTTTTATTTATTTATTTATTTTTAGAGACACGATCTTCCTCTGTCACCCAGGCTGGAATGTAGTGACATGGTCATGGCTTACTGTAGCCTCAAACTCCTGGGATCAAGGAATCCTCTTGCCTCAGCCTTCCCAGTAGCCAGGACAACAGGCGTGCATCACCACGCTCAGCTAATTTTTTGATTTTTTGTAGAGACGGTGGATCTCACTATATTTCCCAGGCTGGTCTCAAACTCCTGGCCTCTAGCCATCCTCCCACCTTGGCCTCCCAAAACTCTAGGAGAGGTGTGAGCCACCATGCCCAGCCATATGCCATATAAATGACAACATTCAGGTATGGGAGTTGGCTGATTAGAATAATAGATTATGGATTCCTTAGGGTAGGGACTAAGGAATTGTTCCCCCAAGCATCCATTCAGCTGTAGATCAGTACCTGACAAAGCAGCAGCCTATAAAAACGTGCTGAGTCACTGTAAAATGGATGAAAGAGGGAGAGAGGGAGGAAGGGTTGATTATGGCTTGTACAAGAGGGGTTAGATCTGAAGGACGGGGGTAGAAATGAATTGGCCACAACAGAACCAGGATTTCTAATCAGTGGGAGCTTTACCATCTAGGCAGAGACAATGTCCCTCAGGCTAAGGGACAGTGGCAGAATGGTACTGGAGGGGAAGAGAGGTTGGGAGAACCTCCAAACAGACTGTGGGGACTGTGAGCCTCTCTGCCATCTAGCTGAATCCTATTCCTCCTTCTGGCCTTGCTGTGGTCTGATGTCCCTGCCACTGAGCCTCTGCTGACCGACCCCCAGCCTGGGTTTGGAATTCTCTCAGCAGCCCTGGCTGCCTCCATCGTGGATCTGTCCCAAGGTAATGGCATGGCTGAGGCATGGGCTTTCCCACCCTGTCGGTTAGACGCTGGGCCTCCATGGAGAAGGATGGAGGTGCTATGTTTTCAAGAAAGAAGGAGTGTGATCAGAGTTGCACTGTGGAGGCCTTACTAAAGGCAGGACAGGTACAAGTTTGTCTGGTATGAGGAGGGACGAGGACCCTGTATGTAGAACAGCTTGTGGCAAGACCCCCAGGGTTGAAGTAAGAAGTGGGATTGATGCAGAGAGCAGGGGCCCGGCCTATCCAAGAGGCAGCAGAATGCAGGGACTGAGAGCAAATGAGAACATGTCAGTGGGTAAGGCCCAGGGGGACACCCTGCCTACGGCACTGACGCGGAGGGAAAAGACCAAAAATAACGCTGTGAGATCCAGCTTGGGAGTCTCTGAGGTGCTGTAGCGGGTGAATGATGGCCAGGGCCCTGGATGAACTCGGGAGCTCCAGGAGAAGCTAGGAGCAGAGTTTAAAGGCCTGAGAGAGCAGGAGTGATCTGAGTGGAGCCTGGCAGAATGCAAGGAATGCTGCCAGATGCTCAGGGGCCCAGGGACCCCAGGCTCGGGCGGCGAGGATTGCAAGAGCCTAGAACAAAGGTGCAGGATGCTCCAGTCTTGCTCAGGGACGCAGTCCAGGCTATCCCCGGCTTCAGATGTCTTCTCACCCTGAAACAATAGCCATCTTCTCAGTCATCAGAGGATGAAATGCTTATAATGGCATCTGCGTCTTAACAGGGAATGAGAAATAGCCGTAATTTCCAAACGCTTGTTTTTTGTAAGGGAACACACAGCAGCATTTCTGAACAGATGTACCATTGGTTAACTGAGTTTCTGTTGGGGAACGGAACAGAGAAAACCCAGTGGGTTTATTTTTAGTACTTGCAGGGATGAATGACCATCCCCAGTGGTTTAACGATTATTTGAGTATCCCTTTTGGCAGTAACCTGTAAAGTCAATCTGTGGTTGGCACAGTTTAGCCTGTTCAAAAGTGATCGCTGCAACTTATATTTTGAGAGAGGGGAGGCAATGGTCTGATTCCAGGGAAGGTTTGCCTTAAAGTCCAAGGTAGGAAGGTCTCAGTCCTGCTGGCCCATGGGTGTCATCTGGGCCCTGGGAGGGGCAAGCATCCTCCCGGCATCTCCATTTATCCACCTGTGAAATGGGGCACTGCCTGCCCCATACTCCCCTCCCCTCACAAAGAAATTACAATGATGCATATATCCTAAAGGAAGGTTCTTCAGGATCTTCCTTTAGGGGGACAACATCTGGTCCATGAGGAGACAAAGGCTCAAAAATGTAAAGTGACTCGCCACACCTCACACAACCAGTTATTCACAAGCCAGGAATTGCAACCCCCTTCTGAGGCTGACCTTTGAGAGTTGTTTCCACTATGCTGAGGGGCCTGTTTAAAGGAAGGGCGTAGAACTGTGTAGACAAACATAAAAAGATGTCCAGAATAGCTGGGGAGAAAGGCAAGTTGTGAAAAAAAAAAAAATATATATATATATGTATACACACACACACATACATACATATATGTATATATGTACACACGTATACATATGCACGGATATATACCATGTATGTATAAAATATGATTATTTCTGGAGTGTATGATTATAGAGAATGTTTACTTTCATTTGTTTTTACCATTTGCATCGTTACAAGCTTGCATTTCTTTTATAATTGGAAATTTTGATATAAATATAAACAGGTAAATGAAGAAGCTTCCCTGCCCATGGATGACCCTTTTGCTCCATCAATCAATGGATACTGCTGTCTGTCTCTGGAAAAAGTCTAATGCAGCTAGGGCTGCAAGACCTCAAATGGCCTTTACTCCTGACAATTTCCTTTTAATGTTCCCACCTCTTGTCCTGGGGCTCTAATGCCAACTGGCTATCAGAGCCATGCTGATGTCAGTTCATGCAAGATGCCCATGCCCAAATTTAGTGTGTTAAAATTTTAAAGCCTACTAAAATGTTCCCTGACAGAAAAACGCCTCCTCACCAGGAAAAAGCAAGTATTTGGAAAAACACATTTCTTTGCCCTAAAATGGTTGAAGAACAATCTTTAGGGGGAGGGGGCACTCTTTTTTATTAGTGTTATTATTTCAAAAGATTTTTTAAAAATGAGATGTGGCAGTATTTGGGTTTCCCTAAACAGGAGTGAGGAATCAGGACAATGGCACGGAAATGGTAGGAGGCCCCTTGGGCCCAAGCTCTGAAGGGCACTGGAGGGCACTGGGCCGCCCAGGCTGTTTCGTGCATTGCCTGGTCTGTCATGAGTTGGGGTACAATTATAATTGGGGTACAATTATGACGAGCAGTATGAAATTAGCACAGCTCTGTTCACCAATTAATACTGACCAAAACGAATTCTGGCCTGCAATAACTAGGCTGTAACTTTTAGGATACTTCAGAGAACGATGAAAATGTACATTCATATGCTTCATGCATCTGGAGGATGTGANGGAACCACTAAAAATCCATGCCCATTTTACTCAATAAGAATCTTTTAATCTAACTAGCTATTAACCTTGATGTGTGGTATTGAAAATTCTGGACCTTTCTCATATGCTTCTGTTTCCTGTGACTCCTAAAGGAACGCTGTATCTTACAATTTCCATGTTGTCCTTAGACTCCCTGATGTTGATCCTTGCGTGACATCTTTCTTTGGCAATCTTGAGTACCTTTTTAAAGTATTAGTAAGAGCTGTTGATCGTCACAAAAACCCCTGAGAGAAAAGGACCACTTCATCTGGGCTTATTGTGAATTATTTACAGAAAATAACATTTAAACAAATAAATGGACATCTATTTCTGTCACCATATCTAGTCTCCTCATGCCAAACAAAGCAAACAAAATTGTCAAAGCATTAGACTTTCTAGCATAGAGCAACCAACAAATGTGAGGTCTTAGTCCAGACTGGAAGGGCTAATTGATGTAGGGGGCATTTGCAGCATGTCAGATGGAAATGAAAGGGGACAACATCGGGTCCAAGAGGAGACAAAGGCTCAAAAATGTAAAGTGACTCACCACACGTCATACGACCAGTCACTCACGAGCCAGGAATAGAACTCCGCTTCGACCTCTCAGAAGTCTTCCCACTCTGCCGAGCCGCTGGCTTACTGGGGCTCAACTTGTACTTCTCTGAAGGCACACAGCATTTTTAAAAGGCCCTTCTGAGACACATTGATTTAACCTAAAAGAATCATGCCAACCATGGCAATTTCAGACATGGCAAAATTGTACCGAGAGATATTTGGAGCCATCAGAACTTTTGGCACTCCTCCAAATCACTGCCCAGGGGTGATTATTTTCCTTGTGTTGCTTTCCCCTTGGAAAACCATTACTTGCTTTTCAGTTCTATTAGACTTGGAAAGATGCCATATATGTGGGCTTTCAGAGTGCTACAATGCACACTCAGTTTTCTTTGATTAACTGATAAGTTCTAATACTGTTTATGTTGCCTTTATCCTGTTTCAAGTGCAAATTTTTCCATCACTAAAAACATGCGTTTAAAGCAGTAGTGTGTTGGAGATGGCTCCTACCAGTTCAGAAGAGCAGAATCAAATCTGTGCATCTTGTCCCAACCCCAGTTTGGTGACTTTACACTGGTGTCTTGAAATCAGCCATTGGGAATGTATTTACATCACAGAACTTGGCAAACAGTAAAAGTAGAGATTTTTTCCCTCCAGAGAGCCTATTTACCAGCACACCCTTGGTTCAAAGTATCCATTTTTTTTTTTTTTTTTTTTTTTTTTTTTTTTTTTTTTTTTTTTTTTTTTTTTTTTTTTACTGTAGTAGGAAACTTTATTCATTTGGTAAACTATTACTAATAGTGCTTAATGCATGGTAAGTACATACACAATAGATCTTTGTAAAGTAAGGATTGAATGAATGAGTGAATGAATGGGCCGCTTCCAGATATATACAATGCTCCATCTTAGTTTTTGAGACTGAACTGGGCATTGAAACTATGCTAATTTTGGATTCTCCATCCCTTTTCAGTTTTATCTTATATTCATATGGATCTCTTAAACACCAATTCAGAGTGTGGGAGCTTTTCTACAGATCTCTTTCTAGTGTTCCTTTTGGAGGCAAGAGAAAAACATATCTACAAAAATGAAGAAGTATAATTTTCATTTTCATAAAAGAGTAATTTTGATTTTTATGGTAAAATATGAAGGAAAATATTTTTATACAGGTTATTTTTATTTTTAAAAGTAGAAGAAAATTTCAACTATAAGAGCTAAACTATCTGATGTCATCTCATTAATATTCTGCTTCTCTGATTACTAGCTCCAGAAATTATGAAGAGTTGCTTTTAAAATTGATGTTCAAATTCAATATGATTGTGCTTTGCATCTTGTTCCAGTAAAGTCTCTTGTCGGTTGGCTTGTCGGGAGCCAAGAAAAGCAGCAATTTTTGCCTTGGAAAATCCTGTGAATATTTATGTAGTAGCTCTAAGCTGCAGGGAATTTAAGAAGCTTAGAAAAATTTTGCAAACTTTTTAAAGCAGGGAGTCACTGTCATACCATGGATGGAAATACATAAATGTCAAACTCGAAATTATGTGAGTACTTACCATTATTCTATTGGACCGGGACCCGCAGAACTGTTTGAATGTTTATGAAGTAATGTGAGTTGGCATTTTCTACTTACTCAAAATATTCTATTCAAGATTATCTGCACTAGTGTGGTATGTCTGCTAAACTCCTCTTAATAAAGGTTCAGGCTTTTGGTCTTTGCTTTTCATAAACACCTGTCAGAATCAGACCCCCAAAATTACATACCAGATATGATCACTCATGTAACTTAACCTCACTATTCTGTTCTTGGTTGAATCTTCGAAGAAGATAATGAGTGAAGAAAGCTTGAAGCAAAAATTTATTTATTACATTATTCCATTTATATAAAGTTAAAATGCAGGCAAAACTAACCTATGGGGCTAGACATCCACATAGTGGTGACCCTTTCGGGGACATTGACAGGAAGTGACAGGGGACACTTTCTGAGGTTCTGATAATGTGGTTTCTTATTCTGTGTTCTAGTTACATGATGGGTGTGTCACTTTGTAAAAATACATAAAACTGTTCACTTACGATTTGGGCAGGTTCTTGTATGTAACTTATATTTCAATAGAGAATTTACTTAAAAAAATTGTGCTGCTCTCTGATTCTCTGAGATTCTAAAGTGTTTTAAAAACTGAGTCCAAGTTGGCAAGAGTGGCCTCCAAGAGGATATTACTTACATGAGGTTGATGACTAAAAGGGAAATGAAATCCCCACACAGAGAAAGACTTGGTCTTAACATATGAATTCCACCACTTCACTGGACAAAAGGAAGAACTTTTATTTCATGTGGCTCAGCCATTTATTTCAAGGAATACTTTCACATTCCTTCTTGCAAGTGGCTGTTTATGCGTAAGAACCAAACCTTGTTTTTCAGGTATTTAAAATGTGATTTGAAAAAAAGAAAGATGTTTAGGGGTTACAAAGATAGCTCTGTGACAGCTTCAGAAAATCCAGTTCTGTTTTTTTTTTTTCACCCCATCCTAAAATCTGCTAGGGAACGCTGAGCTAACTAGAAGTGGCCAGCCAGCAGTTAGTCAATAAATAGCTTGGCTCAGCAGATAGGTAATGCAATACCAGACCAGTAGGAACTCTGAAAATTATTTCTTCATTTCCTTCTATGGCAAGTAAGTTATCCATGAAGGACAGAATGTCAGCCTTCAGTCATAGAGGCACGGAGCTTTTCATTATTCTGACATAAGAACTTGAGAGGGGGCAGAGGTAAATAGTTCCAAGTTCCTTACTGATGTGATGTCAGATTTTCATTTTGAAATGCACTAGGCTCTAAGAAGCTTTTGCAAGAAAGGCCCACTCTTCTCAACCAAAAGTGCTCTCTCCTTTCCTGGAGATATCCATTAGAAATGGGAACCCCTCTGTCACATAGAATGGCTTGCTGTGATTTCAGTGTTTAGATGATAGGTAGTCACCTGTCACAATCTTACAAAATGAAGAAAAAAATATTAAAAGATGAGAAGAAAGGTTTTAGAGGAAGAATACTAAAATTTTTATTCAGGTGACCTTCTAATAATTCATATGGAATGCCACTTGGCTTCCAATTTTGTGGCTATGTAAGAGTGAAAATAAAACTCATTTTCAGTACTGTGTGATCTGAAAGAAGCCTTAAAGTGCCAGCATTCACCATGACCCGGTTGCAAGGTTATGGCTTTGAGCCTTAGAAAAGCAATGACTCAGATACTAAATGGGGAATAATATACTCCCTAAAACTAATAACCCCTCTAGCCAGTTAAGCAGTCCAGATGGTAACAGGATGACTGCCTTGATTTTTGAGAAGTGAGGAAAATGTAGAGTAAAATTACAACATATCAGAGAGAGTTCTTTCATTTCTATGATGAACTTGAAACTGATAACTGAAGCCTATTTTTATTCCCACACATAATTTGAGAGCTCCTTTTCTGAATCTCAGATATAGAAAAACATTCATACTTCAGGGGCAGTTTCTGCTCTACTTATTTCCTTGGAACCTCCTACCTCCTGGCAGTTCGGTAACATTTCCCTAAGGGCGAGCAATCTGGAACCCGAGAGTGGGCTTTTTCTTTCTTTTTAAGAAAAAGATTACAGAATTCCTTCATCTCTGAAGACAAAATTAAATTTTGTTGCAATGTCATCAATTCAGGGGAAATAATAGGACAGGTCTGTCATTTCATCCAAATTTTCTGTGCATGGTTGTTTATTTTTCTCCCCCAGAATTTTTTGATCTCCTGTTCTCTCTATAGGATCATAATGGAATATTGATTGGCCCACTAAGAATTCATTCTCAGCATTTCCTTTTTTTTTTTTTTTTGTCAAATTACTTAAGACAGTATTAAGGAATATTCTATCATGGGGAATGGTCTTTTGTGTTAAGTGATGAGTTTTCAGATGCCTACAGTCATGTAAACAACAGACTCCACACTGTTATCAGAGAGTGGAAGATCCCCTTGGCAGCAAGCCTGCCGGGGTGAAGGCCAACTCTCCACACTTAGCAGTTGGCTTTCATCTTCCGTGGTTTCGATGGCGTTCTCCCTCCAACCTCCTTCTGTGCTTCCTGCCTCTCCCAAGCTCAGCTACCATGGCATTGCTTTACACAAGCTTTTTCTCTGCTCAGACCACTTTTTCTCCCACTACCTCAAGCTAGTTCTTTTTCCAGTCCAGTTCTGAGCTTAAATACCATTTCCTTTTGAAGCCTTTCTTGACCTCCCTGTGTAAAGTTGGTGTCGACGCATCCTGTTACCTTGTTACACTGTCCTTTAGCTTGTCCTTCACTCTGTTATTCTGCTCACTTCTTGATTTAATTGAGTTATTTGATTTTCCTAACTAGAGTTTGAGAACCAGGAAGTTTCAGGTTCTCCCTCTCTTGCTCAGTGCCCCATCCTCAGGATCTGCTGTGGTGCCTGCTGCGTGGTACACACTTGGTAAAAATTCGCAGACTCTTATTTTTCCTCTACCATGTTAAGGCTGTGCTTCCCGTACAAACTGATACCTTCAGAACCCAACACCAGAAACAGTTATAGGCGGGTCAACGATTGCTTGACGGACTTTAACTGTGCTTCAAATAACTGCGTGAGCAAATTCAACTGTAATAATTTCTTGAGGTGACTATACTAACCAAAAGTACAAAAACTTCCTTCAAATTTTATCTTTCATGTAGGGCTAATTCTGCTATACATATTCTATTTTAAAAATATATTATTATTTGTTTATTTCAACTTTTATTTTAGATTCAGGGGGTACATGTGCAGCTTTGATATCCTGGTGTATTGCATGGCGTGGTGGTTTGGGGTATGACTGATCTTATCACCCAGGTACTGAGCACAGTACCCAATATCCTTTCCCCGGCTCCCTATGTACTCCTTCTAGTGGTGTCCAGTGTCCATTATTGTCATTGTTATAATATTCTATTTTTTATTAAAATTGGGTTTTAAGTTCATAACATAATAATTTCTACTAAAATAAAACTAACGAGTTTATATAATTTATGTCCCTCCTGTTACCAGGCACGGCCAGATGGGAGTAAGATAATAACGTGTTTCTCTTACACAATTTCCACCTTCTCTTTCCTCGCCTCCTCCCTTTCCCATTTCCCTCAGGTGCTCACACCTGTTTTGGCATTCTTCCTCTCTGGATATCAAAACTAGTCCTTTTAATAAAAACTAGATCCCTTATTTACTCCAAAGAATACATAACTTGTTTCAAAATCATTACCCCTCCAAGGATGTTTAACGCATTAGAATGAAAGTGACATAATGGATTACATAGTCCAATCTCCTCAATTTCATCCTCATTTGCATTTTAACATACGAATGCAATGATACCACTCCCTTGTGCAACATCTTCCCCTTCCAGAATCCTCCGCCCAGCAGAGCGGGGTCTTAGGACCTGGCTCCCTGCCTGGCTTCATCCTCTGAGCCCATTTGAGGCTGAGCTCACATGCATCTCTGCTGACAACTCCTTTCCTCCTGCACATTCCCACCCTCACTGCATCTGCAGCTCACTCTTAGGCTTCCATGGCTATCTCTTTCCTGGGACAGTGGGCAGACTCTCACGTTCCTACCTGTATCCCCAGCCCAGGCTCGGGCCTGCCATGGGGTACCACCAAAATCAGCAATTTGAATGAAGGAGGCTAAAGACAGGGAGCTCGGAGAGTGGAATGAGGGATGAGCCAGCAGAAGAATGTTTATTTGGGGACTGAGGTGCTGTGGCTCCCAAAACTATACCTCCCAATCAGCCTTGTACTCTGCCTATGCTTCTGGTCCATCTACCACCAGGAGATGGTTCTTTCTTTAAAACTTACTTTTTTATTGTATTTGTTTATTTTGAGACAGGGTCTCTCTGTGTTGTCCAGGCTGGCCTTGAACTCCTGGGTTCAAGCAATACTCCCTCCTCAGCCTCCTGAGCAGCTGGGACTATAGACATGAGCCAACATGCCTGGCTTGGACAGCTCTTTTTGGTGATAAGTATCATACACACTTGCAAGCACTGGCTAAGGGTAGTCCATCAGTCAATTAATGAGTATGTTTTTTAATGTTATCATTTGCCATGTGCTCCACTAAGCAACATTGTAGAGTCAGGCTAACTGCCTTTTTCCTCCAACCCCTCTCAACCCTGGAAGGATCACCTCAGCCATGCATAATTTCACACTGGATAAATCAGCCCACTGTAGCCTGGGAGGGCACCCTGCCTCCCTTCTGTGAGCAGAGCTGATTAAAATGTATATCGACTATGTTGAATGTCTTCCCGGACTCAACTGCAGTACCTCCTTACCATTCTCCTGTTGGATTAGAGTGAGCAAGTAGATGAACTGGAAGAATAAGAAAAAGATGAGTATTTCCAACTGTGTTATATTCACAGTCCAAGGACAAGGCAGTAGCACAGAGTGCTAGGAGCACTTTGGAGCAGGGGGCCCGGTTAAAGCTTTGCCATCTGCTGTGATCTTGAGCATGCAGGGCACCACTCCATGGCCAGGAGAATGGGGTCTGCCTAACTTACAGAGTTCTGATAAGAAACAGAGGAGACCATGCAAGATGTGTGGACTGGCCTGGCCCATAGCCATATTCTGTCTTTAGCCATTCTCATTCCTGAAAGGAGACACCTAGAAGCCATGAAGTTCTAGACTGGAGGAAAAGTTCCCAGATGTCAGGGAATATTTAGCACTCAGCCACACTTATTTTCTCTGTTCTCCTTTTTTGATTGAGGTAGCAACAGCATTGCACAACTTCAGCTCATAAAATTTCAAAATCCTCCTGAAAAAGCTGTACACAACTGTACCTGCACCTCTCTGCTAGGAGTTTGTGGTATACAGAGAGATCATTTCTAGGTGCCAAAAGGTTAGCACAGGTCTAGCCCCAAACCTTCATGAGCCAGGGTCCAAAGTGTATGTTCCTTGGGGCAAGAATATGGCTTTTTTGTCTGGTTACTGTTATTATTCAGATCAGCTTCATGCATTGTAAAGCAGGGTGGACATTTACCATAGTTTTTGCATAATGAACGTGACTGTAACTTTGCTGGAGCCAGCAACCCAATGAGTCCAGCTTGGCTAGAGCTCCAACCGTGGGCGCATGTGTTGCCCAGTGCATGTGAGCATGCATGTTAATGTGTATGGCAGCATTATGTGAGGGCATGAGCATTTATATGTGGAGGGGAGGACACGTGTGGTGTGAATGTGTATGAGCATCTGAGTGAATGTGCGAAAGGGTGAGTGTGAAAACGTGTGTGTGAGAGGGCATGTGTGTGAGCATGTATGAGCATGTGTGTGAGAGCATGTTGACATGTGAGAGAGGGCATATGTTTGTGAGCCATGTATGAGTGTGTGTGTGAGCATGTGTGGGTGAGTTTGTGTGTGTGTGAGAGAGTATGTGTTTGGGACAGAGGACATGTGTGTGTGAGTGTGTGAACATGTGTTGGGGAAGATACGTGTATGTGTGAGCATGTGTATGAGTGTATGAGTAAGTTTGTATACGTGAGTGTGTGTGAGAGGTAAGTGTGAGAGCATGTGTGTGAGCATATGTGCATGTGTGTATGTAGCCCCTGACAGCAGCTCTCAGGGCAGAACGTGTATTTACAGCTGTGACCAGTTCATCTCCTCTTTTCCAGGCTCCCCCAGAGCAGGCCACCAGGTTCCTTAACCATCTGGGCTGTCTCTGTGAAATGTGCAGTCTGGGCCGGGCGCGGTGGCTCAAGCCTGTAATCCCAGCACTTTGGGAGGCCGAGGCGGGTGGATCACGAGGTCAAGAGATCGAGACCATCCTGGTCAACATGGTGAATCCCCGTCTCTACTAAAAATACAAAAAATTAGCTGGGCATGGTGGTGCATGCCTGTAATCCCAGCTACTCAGGAGGCTGAGGCAAGTGAATTGCCTGAACCCAGGAGGTGGAGGTTGCGGTGAGCCGAGATCGCGCCATTGCACTCCAGCCTGGATAACAAGAGCGAAACTCCGTCTCAAAAAAAAAAAAAAAAGAAAAGAAACGTGCAGTCTGCATCATCACTGTTTCTCTGTAATTCTATCTTTTCAGGCAGGGGTGTTTTGCCCCAGGGATGCCTAACCTCACTCCCCCGCCCAGCTCCTCCTCAGAAGATTCAGCAAACTAGTAGCCATGAGTCCATGAGGTATCACTTCTGAGGCAGCCTGCAGCAGCCCCTCTTCCTCCATGGCCTCTGCTGGCATAAAAGAAATGAGGAAATGAATGAACATCAAGTTTGTGGAAACTTACTAAAACGTACTCTGTGCCAGGCAGTGTGGCCAGGCTATACTTCTATTATTACATTTAATTCCATAAGGGCACTATAGGAAAAGAACTGTTGTTTTGTTCCTTTAAAGAGAAGGAAATTAAGGTTCAGAGAGGCAGATAGCTTCCCAAGTTTACCAAGACAAGCTGGAGCTGGGCCAGGATCCAGCCATGTTGGGCCAGGATCCAGCCATGTTTGACCTGGACCCTTTTTAGCTACTCCTTGATGATTTGGATTGAAGGGCAGGGGCAGAACAGGAAGGAAGTTGAAAGGAACTCACAGAGTGTCCAACTATCTCACTTCACTGATAAGGATATGAGAGCCCACAGTCCACACGTTCTCACTTATAAGATTCAGCTTTCAAAGACGTGGCTTCTGCAAAGATGCACAGTTCTGAGGGTAGAGCTAGGAGAAAGACGCAGGTGTCCCAACCCCAGCCCAGAGCTTATGACAGTTAAAATTCCATGTACTCACTCTGATTCTGTAGACTGGCTGATGAAGACCTGCAGAAGGTCTTCAGAAGGGGTCATCTTGAGTCTACAACTCTCATTTTCTCTCCTGGTCATTGGCGCAGCCTGACTCTGTGTCATGGTTCAACACCTCTCCCGGCGAGTGAAGAATGGGCCTTAGAATGACAAGTAACACATCGACCGGAATGCCTTGTTTTGATGTTACAAATGCTACATTTCAAATTCCATTTTACTTAACATTTTCTTTCTTGTATTGCACTTGCAGAAGTTGTTTTCTTTCCAAACTAAACTCTAGGCTTGTATGTGCATTGTGGAAGTACAAACAGACTCAATTTGTAGAAAAAATAATAGTGATAACAGCAGCAATAGTAGTAAAAGTTGTTTTTGTTTTTTATTTTTAGCTTATCAAGGATGCACAATGACAAGGAGGTTCAGTTTCTGATCACCTTGGGAGAGAATTCCACGGCAGAGGCAGCCTAGTTCCCCTCTATGTGTTATTATAGCTTCAAGCTCTTAAAACTTCAGGAGAAAAAAAATATGTAAGAATCTCCATCCTAATAGCTAAGACTTCTTTCTTCACTTTGGTTTCCAGTGGACCCCACTTGACTGCTATAAGAGTGGCTTTTAAGTCAAATCTGAAGGAAGCACACGATTATCCAGAAAGATGCTGGCACTGGTGTGGAGAAAAGGGAACGCTTGTATATTGCAGATGGGGTGTAAATGATACAGCCTCCAGGGAAAACAGGATGGAAGTTTCTCAAATAACTAAAAATAAAACTACCATTCAATCCAGCAATCCCACTACCGGGTATTTAAAAAAGGGGAAAAAAGTTATATAAAAAAGATGCCTGCACTTGTGTGTTTATCACAGCACAATTTACAATAACAAAGATACGAAATCCACCCAAGTGTCCATCAGTGCATGATCAGAGAAAACAAACGTGGTTCATATACACCATGGAATACTACTCAGCTATCAAAAAGAGTGAAATCATGTCTTTTGCAGCAACATGGATGGAACTGGATGCCATCGTCTTAAATGAAACAACTCAGAAACAGAAAGCCAAATATTGTGTTCTCACTTATAAGTGGAAGCTCAGTAATGTGTACACATAGACATAGAGGAAGGATATTGAGCTGGAGACTCAGAAGGATGGGGGCGGCGAGGGGTGATAAATTACTTAATAGGTACAATGTATATTACTTGGGATAGTTATACTAAAAGCCCAGACTTCAGCACTATGCAATATAACCATGTAACAAAATTGCACTTGTATCCTTTAAATGTAAATGTAGGCAAATAAAACAAACAAAAGAGACGTCTCTTTTCTACCAACATCCCCCATATTCAGAACAGGTAAATTCACTGGGCACCAGATAGGAGGGAACGTGTTTATTTTTTATGTCATGCGTGTGTGTATTTGTATTCTATGTTATAAACATATATTCAGTTACAGTCATATTTTAAAAACCAAAGTGGAAATCTATTAATGATCATTCTTTTTTCCCCCTCGATCTCTGCCTTCCTTCACTCCCAGTCTCTGAATGCTTCCAGAGGGACTGTGGGCAGCCGTCAAGAGAATCAATTTCAGGCTGAGGTTTCTATGACCAGCCGTCAATTATAACCACTTCTCAAGTTCCTGTTGTGTGCTATGCAATTGCTAGGAATTTTGTGGATGATACATTTGATATTTAAATAATACATACATAGACTTGCTCCTTGTCTTCTGTAATTTCTGGTCAAATGAAACAATCCTTTTCAAATATTTTAGCTGTTTCTTCTGGCATTTCCCCCCATTTTTCTAAATATTCTCCTTATACTGTGATTTGTTGACTTTTCAGCTTTATTCATTCATTTACACTTAACGATTTTTTTAAAAATTGACAACAAAGGTTTAGCTCTTCCTCCTTCATTCCCCAACACTCCATTCACTCCTCCCTCCACCTGCCTTCTCCTGGTAGTTACATCACTATTTCTGGTTAGCAGAATAGGCAATGCTTATATTATTTATATGCATATAATATAATCTATACCTGAGCCACATAGCATATAATTATTTTACTTCTTTCTTTTGAAATGTCTTTCCCCTGTGGAGTTAATACTAACATGATTTGGTTTATTTTTCTATAGATGTATCACTAATTCATTTCTAATACAACAGTAAGTCTGTGCCTAATATATTACAATACAGAAGACAATATTATCCGTTTCCCTTTTGAAAAACATTTGAAGATATTCCTACCCATTATAAGAGGAAGTCCACCATCTTCCTATAATCCATATTGGTCATTCATACACTGATGTACAACTACCAGCTTGAGACTTCTTTTCCCACCATCCTTTATCTTTTCTTCTGTGTTAGAGCCACTACGATTGACCATTGAACAATGTGGGTTTGAACTGCATGAGTCCACTTACACATGAATTTTCTTCCACTCTTGCCACCCTTGAGGCAGCAAGATTAGCCCCTTCTCTTTCTACTCTCAGCGACTCAACATGAAGATGACAAAGATGAAGACTTAATGATCATTCACTTCCACTTAATGAATAGTCAATATATCTTCTCTTCTTTGTAATGTTCTTAGTAACATTTTCCTTTCTCTAGCTTACTTTATGGTAAGCCTACAGCATATAGTACATTTAGCATTCAAAATCCATGTTAATCTACGATTTACGTTATTGGCAAGGCTTCCAGTTAATAGTGGGCTGTTAGTAGTTAGGTTTTGGGGGAGTCAAAAGTTACAGGTGAACTTTTAGCTGTACAAGAGATTCATGCCCCGAACTCTTGCAATGTTCAAGAGTTAACTGTATTTTCATCTTCATTTTTCTTTGCTTTCCCTACCATCTGCCTTTCGCTATTGTAGAAAGATATCCAGCAGCTAACTCAGGACAGGTTCATGGGAGTAATTTTTTGAGAACTTGAATGTCTGAACATATTTTCATTCTACTTCTACATTTGAGTGATAGTTTGAATATGGAATTCTAGATTGAATATACCTTTCTCTTAGGTTAATTTTGCTGGAGGACTCCTGAATCACAGTAGATTTTTTTTCTTTGGCCGAGTTTCCCTGAAAGGAGTCCTGTAATCGCTTTCTGGTGGAAAGAGCCTGGCCATTGAGGGATAGGGGGAGAAGGATTAGGGGAGTGTCACACTATAATATACAGACTTTCATTTACTCCTTCTAGTTTTAGCATGGTGCTGTACTCCCACGCTTGGTTCTTTCTGGTGTTCCAAGCCTAAAACATCATTGGTTCAGGCTCTCTAGAGAGAAACCTCCAGATTTTAGTTAGGGTGTTGGAGAGCAGTAGCCTGGTGGCAGAGACCAAGGAGGAAATCTTTGGTGATCTTTATAGACGTTCAATAAACCCTCCTTAATTTTTTTTTTTTTTAAATCTCATCCACACCTTTGTCTTCAGAAGTTCCAAGTACCTGCAATTTCTGAGCATTTCTACAGGCCAGTGTAACTGGTCACCTTGCTCATTATTTGTTTCCCTTCTTACAGTATGAGGTTTCAACCACTAATCTTCGTTCCTTAAGCTTTCCAACTTTCAAAGATGTTTAACCACTCTTCCCTGTTGTCATCTTTGTCCTTTTACATTGATTACCTCTCTCATTAAAAACAAACAAAAAACAAACAAACAAACAAAAAAAAACCTGATCTCTATGTTATAGAAACATTTTAGGAAAAAGTGAACTAAATGTATGTTTCAATATGCCATACTTAACTGGACTTTAATTATCCTCACTTGACTTAAAGATATTAAAAACTTACATCAGGCCACACAGCTCAGTATGTGGCATGGCTAGAATTTCAACCCTCTGGGAAGGAAAGAAAAAAAAGATAAAAGGGAACTGAAGACTGAGACTGTGCAGGGTGCCTGGTTAGAGAGTGATGAATAATGGAATGATGAGTTTGGTCATGAAAGGCATTGCTGTGAAACATGAAATGGAGTTAGGGGAGCAGCAGAACGTAATGTCCTTGGACAATGATTTCACCTGACTTCTCCCTTCTTCTGTGCATCTGTTTCTCTTTCCATCTTTTCTTTCTCATTCACTCTCTTCCATCCATATGCAGGTTTGTAAAGACTTCCATGTTTTAGGCTCAGGGTTAGTCCTGAGAATACAATGGTACCTAAGACGGGTGTGCTCCTTGTCCTAACTTAACAGCATGAAACAGTATTTCAGTGCAGCATGCTCAGGACATAGAGGAGGGACATGGATAATTAACCTAATTTTAGAGCATCAAAGCAGCCGGCTCTTCCAGCCACTTCCAGAGCTGCTTGTTCTCCTACCCATTCTCCTTAATGTCAACATCTTCTTTAACACCACAATCATCATTATTAACACTATAACTACTTTTAGAAATTCTATTTACCAGGTCCCACGGTAGACCTTGTATATGGCTTATTTAATTTAATCCGCATAACAATCAAGGAAGATAGATTTGGTCGGCTTGAAAAAGTTAAGATTAAGTAACTCACCCAAAGTCACCAGTGGTTAGCAAAGCTTCCTGGCTGCCACCTCCCTCTGACTTTTCAGATGTTCCCTTTCTGTGCCTCCCTACTAATGAATGTAGGTGACTGTCATTGTGCCTAGCCAACCAACATTTAAAAATCTTTGTGTACACACAGAAACTATTCCTCACTGATCTCTGTATCTCTAATGCCTAACGCAGTGTCTGGCACAGGATTAAAACTCAATAAATAAATAATATTTTATGTAAGGCAAAGACAGGATTTGAACCCAGATTTTAAAATTACAAAGCTCATGCCTTTCCATCATGCAGCATTGTTCTCCAGTTAAGACTTTTTCTCGTTAATATTCCCTTTCCCCTTGTACACAACAAGGTTCACCTTTGGCTCGCTCTGCCCCATACATGCTGGCCCCGGCTGACACCCGTCTTCCTCTCTCTGGAAAGCTTTGTGATTAAACCAAGCACAGATACATCTTTTTCAAAAGCAAATAAATGCCTTTTGGAAAAAAAAAATCTCTCACTGCCTTCAAGTGCAGTCACAGCACACAAATTTAAGCATCAAAACAAACTTTTTGTTATAAATATTTACTCCATTGTGGACAGAGACTTCGGAGTCCATCTGTTCTATGGGATTTTCATTTTAGTAGAATTTTTTGAAACCAGATCAGCAAATCATTGTTACTATTGGCCACACATGGAAATATCTTGCTTAAACAGAACTCTGTGTTCAAATGGCATGTGTTATGAAGCTTGAGCCTGTCTACACAGAGCTACAGAAGGCAGCAAAGATAAGCAGTGGTGGGAACCTGAGTCATCGACCGTCAATCAAGGGACTGCACCTCCTGGAATATTCCCTGCTGGTTCATGGGCTCTGGAAACCCAGGTGAAAACAGCAGATGGAACTGGTGTTGATATTAAGACACTGCTGCTTCCTTCCAATTCTTTGCCAATTTCATTTTCTTTGCCAAATTTGTAAACTCTCACTTTTAGAGGCAGAACAGCAGAGGAACAAACCTGGTTATATTCTTTCTCGCTTTGCATTTGGAAACTGTGGCCTTGGAAAGCTGAAGTGGCTGCATCCTAAGTCTCTATTTTCTCACCTGTAAAATAAGCCTAACAGTACTGTTGTGAAGACTAAATGAGAGAGCTCAGTGGAACACCAGCGTTCTTCAAGTCCGATCGTGGTTGGACAATGACTCTTCATTTCCCTTGAAAGAAGATGAAAGAATCACACACTGAGGTGCCCATAAACCACCGCCAAGTACTCTGATTCAGTGTGAGGCCTGGGCAACTGTACATTGTCAGTGAAACTGAAGTGGAGAACCACTGCCATAAGGGAGGTGTGGAATCAGTTTCTCAGTTGAGACAAAAGTTTTTGGCTTCCAATCTGGAATTTAAAATGAAATGTCAAGTTCAGGATGTAGCAAGCCCTATCACTGTCTATTTATAAAGCATTTTACAATGATAATGTTTGTATCCTTAAGGACAGGTTTGCCTTTATGAGCCATGCTTTCTCCTTGAGAACACAAAGGTAAAAAGATTCATTCGGAATGTCAATGGCAGCAACAGAATTGAAATCCAGACTACTTATCATCCACCATAGCTCAATGCTGTGGTCCTTGCTCAAGCAGGATACCTACTGACAATCTGAATAATTGACTGCACTAAAAATTTTGTCAAATCAGATTCATAAATTAGATTTTAATGGAATGTTATAAGTTGGCCTAGCTAAAAGGCAAATATCAATCTTATGATTTGTATTTAAGAATGAGTTGAAAATGTCATTCAACCACTTATGGAAATGATCGAGAATTAGTCCCCCAACATAGATTTTTAGCAGGAATAGAGTCAAACTCAGAGTTATACACAAGGGGAAGAAAACAGTTTGTATTAAATAGAGGTTTCTAGGTACGAAATACTAATGAGAGAGCTTGGGAAATTCCCAGAATTTTACTTAATAAGAAAGTTTGAGTGTGCTTCTAGGAATGGGCCAGGAAGCTCTTCTCCCAAGCTGTTCGTTTTAGGCTGAATTCGTGAGAGTTTTGTATTTCATGTCTTGTTTTCACAACTGCTTTAATGTAAAAAAAGAAAAAAAAAAAACCCCTCAAATTAGAAAAACAACAACAGACCAGTTATCTAGAAACTGTCATCTGCTGGAAATTTTGTTTAAATGTAATTTGTTCCCTATTCTTCTGTTAAATAGATGGAAAGCATGAGAACAGTGGACGATATTGTACAAAAATCCTTTGCTAAAGGTTATAAAGCGGCTAACAGAATTCAAATGGTGAAACTATTCCTATAGCACAATTGTCTTTCAAAGTTGTCTTTGTACCATTCTTTCCAATGTAAAGCGACAAAGAATATAGTGTTCCCCACTCTAGGTGCTCCAGCTATCATTTCCGCAATAAAATATCGTGAACTATGCCATAATATAAGGCATTTAATTAGAGTCATTTAACATATTGTAACTCACCAATGATTTTTGCATTCAGCATGCTTCAAACAGCTGAGTTTTAAAAATGTAGAGATTTGTTCACCGCTAAATATCAATGGGCCTCTGCAGCTGCACAGCCCTTAGATCTGGTTTGCATATGTGGCTTAATGAGTCCTCGGGAACAAGATAGAATCAAGAAAACAGCAGCAAAGAAAAATATCCAACTGGAGAGGAAGTTAACCCAGCCAAGGAAGTGGCACTGGTCCACAGACCCTAGGCTGAAAGACCTCAGAAATCCAAAGGAAAGCGGGCCGTGAGCCAAATGGAAAGTGACCCTGGGCCTTGGGTGAATGTCATGTGCCTTCTTAACTCTATTGTCCAGAATTCTTGGAGAATCTCTGTAGGTTGAGGAACTCAATGGGTATTCTCTACAGAATAATACCTGACCAGTTACAAGCACATTACATAGTAAGGCCACAAGAAGGCTCAAGTTGCCCAACTCTAATTCTCATACCTGTCTGCTCCCATGGAAACCCCTCACCTCCATCTGACATGGAATTCCCAATGTTAATGTTACTCCCCCACCATCAATACGACAAGGAAGCCCACTGTCAACAGACAGAAATGTTACCTGCAAGGAAAAGGAGGCTGAAAGGGACATAATTTCCCTTTGTTTTTTCTTAAATATATTTTCCTCCTTACCACAGAAAAAAATTCTCTCAACAATTTAGAAACCATTAACTAAGAAGAGGAATATATAAAAACTCACACTAAATCCACATACTGAATATAAGCACTGAACATTGGAAAGTACATCTTCCCAGTCCTTATTCTCTATCATAACACCCTTCTAGCTATACCTGGTCCATATCTACCGTGGTTTCCGGCACTACCTCAAATGTTCTAAGCCTTTTTGATAAATATACATGTCCTAAGCCTTTTTGATAAATATTATAATATTACAGCATTTATAAAAAATATTGTCCTCTAAAAAATGAATTATTTTGAATTTTCATCAGAAGAACATAAGAGTGACCATTTCCTAACACATTTGCTTATTGGGAATATTATATTTAGCTTGCCAATTTGAAAGGTGGAATTCATTTCATAGCTGTTTACATTCACAGTACTTTCACATCTGCTTGAATGTTTTTTTTAGTTGTACTTTAGATTCTGGCATACATGTGCAGATTATGCAAGATTGTTGCATAGGTACTTTCACGTCAAGGTGGTTTGCTGCCTCCATCCCCCCCATCACCTATACCTGACATTTCTTACCACGTTATCCCTCCCTACCCTCCTTCCCACTATCCCTCCCCTAGCCCCCTCCAACAGACCCCGGTGTATGATGCTTCCCTCTCTATGTCCATGTGTTCTCATCCCCTTGAATTTTTAACTCTCTCGGTCATCCCCTGGGGGACTGGTCCTCAAGGGAGACTCACTGAACACCCATCTTCTCTTTTTCCCTTGTTTTCAAAAAGGATGTTAGCAGGGCTAGGGCAGACTGACGTCTTCAAAAAGGATGCTACTGCAGAATGAAATGGAAACAAGAGGAAATAATTATAGAAAATTAAAACAGCATAAAAATATTCACGTCTGAGGCTGAGCTGAGGAATACTTAAGATCAGAAAATAACGTTCCAAAATTTTGCATCCATCTTGCCCGGATTTTTTTTCTTCCCACACTCCCAGGCTCCATATGTTTCCTGACCTATAGAAACAGACCAACCGAGCACCTTCCTTTCACAGACAAATAACTGCTTAAAGCTAAGTCATGCTGCTGGTCTAAATTTCCCAAACTCCTAGAATTCGGCCCTCTCAATAATGATGTTTCTATATTTCCTGGGTCTAAACTTTGAATACTTATTTTGATCCAGGATTTTAAATGCAGGACTTCATAGTTGCATTCATTAGTAAAACATTTATATTACACTTGGCTACATATTTAACAAATTGCCTCTGTTTAAGAAGAGAATTATATGTAATTTTGAAGACATTCCAGATGTGTTGAAGCGAAGTCCCATAAATTTCATGTCTTGAAGAAAAAGGCCATGAACCAGTATTTGAATGTGTTTCTTGCTAAATAAGAGACAATATCCTTGTAAAGCACAGTCTCTATGGTCAAAGTAAACCACCGATCTATAAAGAGTTTGGGAAGTGTGGCATCTAAGAACTGGTGGACTTTCACTAATGGAAATGTGTAGGAATTGATTGACCTGGTTGATTCTGTGTGGAAGTAAAGCTACTAGAGTGAGACACTTGTTGATTGGTTGAATTTGGGATATGTGTGGCTGCCACCGATTGGCTATTTTCGGAAGCATTAATATAGCCATGTAAATAAGTTGTCCTTGATCAACTGGGATGAGCTTGAAATTGATTCTGGTGAGCTCTTGTTCATGGCTTGGGATTACTGCCAAAGAAAAGTCTTTTTCTTGAATTTGAAGGACTGGAATGTTTCATTCTCACTTGGTTGCCTTATCTTTGAGAGACATTTTTCTCACAAATGATATGCATTTCAGTAAAAATGGGCAAACTTAAAATGTAACTGGATGACAAGTGCCTTTAAGGTCTGATATTTGAGCTCCAACCACTTCTAGAGAGTTCTGAGATAATCATCAGATTGATTTATTAGAATGGCATCATAGAGTAATGAAATCAGATATTCCTTGGAAACGACCTATTAAGCCTCATTTTGTGACAGATGAAGAAACTGAAGCTTGAGAGGTGTTTTCACATTCCTAAAAAATGAATCTTAATCTGGTTTCCTATGCACCTCTCAGCACCAAACTTTTCTGACATTGTTTGATGGGAATCTGGTCAATAAATAGGAGGAAATACTATATCAATCAATTATTTATTCAGAGTAGTTATATGCTATTTAATAAAATATAAATTATGTTAAATGGAAAATACACTGTTAATATAATATGGACATATTTCTTGATCTTCTATACCCTATCCATTTTCTGTTTTCTCTTTATTCTCTAAGAGTAGAAAAGGAAAGTGTAGAAGAGAGGAAAAACAGAACATGAAAGTGTTCTGATGAGAGGGAAGAAGATCAGCCAAGGAAAGAAGGACACTGTGAAGCTGCAAGCAGCCAATTTATGATCCATAGAAGCAAAATGTTGGTATCATACATAAAATCATTTGTTTCTTTCTCATGGGAAGGTAGAGAAATTAAAGGTGAAAGCAATGGGTTTGGCATAGAAATAATGGAAAACAAAGTTGATGATTTACTTCTTCATCTGAGGAGGCTCACCTTGTGGTCCTGCCGCCAGCAATAAAGAAAACAATGGAGGAGGCTAATGGTGATTTACCACTAAAAACATAGCTCCCGAGCCAGGCATGGTGACTCACACCTGTAATCACAGTACTTTGGGAGGTTGGTAGGGGGGAGAATTGTTTGAGGCCAAGGGTTTGAGACCGCCGCCCGGTGCAGCGTAATGAGACCCTGTATCTACAAAAAATAAAAATAAAAAAATTAGCCAAGCATGGTGGCACACACCTGTAGACTCAGCTACTCTGAGAGGCTGAGGTGGGAGGATCACTGGAGCCCAGGAGGTGGAGGCTACAATGAGTCATGATCATGCTGCTACCCTTTAGCTTTGATGACAGATCAAGACCCCGATCTCAAAAAATAGTTAAATAAAAATAAAAGCATAGCTCCTGTTTGTCCACTACTCTCCATTTCCACCACGCTCTTTATCCTGGTCCATGTCCTTAGTCTCCACATTGGTCTCCGTTTTGTCCACTCTTGTTGTCTTCCCACAGCTGCCAGTTATCTTTTAAAAATACAGATCTGTTTTACTCACTGTCCTTCAAAGGCTTCCTATTGTTCTTGGCATAAAATCCAAAATCTTGTAAATGTCTGATAAGCAATGTGGGTACATAATTTGTTATCCCTATAGAGGTACCTTGAGAGAGAAAGAGGACATTATTGCTGGTACTCTCTGGGGCCCACTGGGCCATGTGGTTTCCCCCAGAGCCTTCCATAATCTTGCCCCACCTACCTTTCCACTTTTCTTTGCTTCTCCCCCCACTAGCACCACATTGGCTTTCTTTCTGTTCCTCAAACGCCCAGTTCTCCCTGACTGCAGAGCATCTGCACGTACTGCTCTTCCTGCCTGGAATGCTCATGCTCCTCCAGGGTCAGCTTCTATTCAACCTCAGGATGTGTTTCTGATCCACAGAGCAAACTTCCTGACAGCCCAATCTAACTTCAGTATCCTGTTACAATCTCTCCTGGAGCCCTCTATTTTTTTCTCCATAGTATTTTCACAATTCATAATTTTGCATTTCTTTGTAAGGTTGTTTGCTTAATGTCCATCTTCTCCTCTAGTTATGAGCGCCCCAAGGCAGGTACTGTACCTTTGTGTTCAAACTTTACTCCTATGTCCTAGCAGTATGGAAAGCACATGGCCAGCACTCAAGACACAAGAAATATTTGTTGAATGATGGATTGAATAAATATATACCTGGGTGGGTAAAAAGAGGCAATACTTATCAAAATGCATAGGATGAAGGCAATACAAATACTATAGACTTCTGCTGGACCTATTCATAGGCCTCAGAATTTCCTAAACAATATGTATCTGTTAGCTTAGGCTCAGTATGCTATAGTAACAAACATCCTCAGACTCTCACAGCTGATAACAATAGCAGTTTATTTCTTGCTCATGTTACATGCCTATTGTAAGTCAGCTACATATCTTCTTCATCCAAGACCCAGACTGTTGTAAGAGTCCCCATTCCAACACTGCTTGTTTTTTCGCAGAGGAATGAGAGCGTGGCCAAGGATGAGAGGGTTCTTGCTTCGCTCAGAATCAGCACACCTCATTTCTTCTTCATGATATCAATGGGGCAGAGAGGTGTAATCCTCTCATAGGGAGACATCCACGTAAAGGTGCCCACGGGAAAGTGATCAATACTTCAAAATATCGTAATACATAGGTGTCACATGTTTTGTTAGATGATCTAAAGGGAGTTTTCTTGCTTGCATATTTTGGTAAGGTCTGGGAGTTAAACAGAAAATGTGATGACTCTAATTTTATTCTTGGGAAAACCAGGGCTCGATAAGCTGAGGCAGTAGGCTGAGACTAAAAAGTACCATGCCTGAGAGAGTAAGTCTCTGGACTAGTCCATGGTTGCCTTGCTCTTCTGTGGGCTTTAATTTCCTTTTCACCCACGGCCAGCATTTGGAGTCATCTTCTGATGTTTCATGATATTCCTCGATACCTTTTATAGTTGCACAAGTTTTCTTATTATTAAAGTTAGGCTTTATGCAAGAGAGAGATAAATGCAAATCAGAGGAAAACCCAGCCTACTGTTTCTAGCGGAGACATTCTGTATTTAATGCCTTCTACAGACCATTAACATCTCATTTTTAAAAGAAAATGCGCATTCTTCTGGGTGGGTTGATCATTCACTCTCCTGATTTCTGTCTTCATCTAGTTTTCCAAAAGCAAGACTCTAATAAGAAATTTAACTCAGCATTTTTGGGTAAACCTCATCCTTCCCTCATTTTAAAGTGAAATGGACAGAAACCCTAAAGAACTGAAAGGTAGGTGACATCACAGCACTTATACAATAATTCAGTTAGCATCTGCTTTGTTAAAAGCAGATGTTAAAATGGCATCTGCAGCTTTGAGGCATAATCTGAATTTCTCTTTGGAAATGGGATGATATTTAAAGAATAGAAATGTGTGGCAGGAATGGAGTGAGGCTGAGACTAAGCTGGGGTCATGTGAGAAGCCAAAGAGCCTCTTTTAAAATGCCTGTGATCAGCAAATGCACAAAGTAAGAGATTTATTTTTCCTTTTGAAAATGAGGCTCTAATCTTCAATTGAACTCAAGTACCTGCAACCCCATTTGACTTCCCTCTATTGTGCCAACAACATAAAATTAGAATTAAAACTGGATGAACCTAAGTGCAAAATATATGAAAAGGCAGGCATTGTGTAATAACAATTCAGCAAGCAGTGAAACTTCACCGTCATGATCACCAAGGAGAACATCAGAGTCATGGAATCCTGTCAATCTTTTTTTTTTTTTTTTTTTGAGACAGCATCTCACTCTGTCACCCAGGCTGGAGTGCAGTGGTGCGATCTCAGCTCACTGCAACCTCCGCCTCCTGAATTTAAGTGATTCTCCTACCTCCATGTCCCGAGTAGGGATTACAGGCATGTGCCACCATGCCTTGCTAATTTTTGTATTTTTGGTAGAGACGGGGTGTTTCCATATCGGCCAGGCTCATCTCCAACTCCTTACCTCAAGTGACCTGCCTGCCTCAGCCTCCAGAAGTGTTGGGATTACAGGTGTGAGCCACTGTGCCTGGCCCCTGTTAATCATTTGGATAAGCCTGTGCTGTGCCATGAAAATCTTAGTTATTTCTGAAGCTTTAGAGAAGAATGGTCAAATATCTCTTTATTCTATTAAACTCTCTGTTTTCAGCTTTATCTCAAGGTGGTATTCACTATAGTGAGAAACAAGTTGCATTTTCAAGACACACCCACAGGTGGGTGGTTATTTCTGCTTGAGACCAGCCACATCTACCAGTGAACTGTGGTGCCAGACAGGACAGAATTTCAGCATTACCACCCAGTTCTTACCATGAGCGAGTGACTAAAGATACAGGAAATCAAAGCAAAGATTCATCCAGTGCTAAATGCTTTGAAGAAGACTCTTCCCTTGCTGAACCTCTTGGTATGAATTAGCTAAGGGATGAATAAATACACAATGTCTACGCAGAAGCAAGAGTTAAAGAAATTGAACAAAGGAAGTGCAGATGGATATCAGGATGACTAACATGCTGGCTTTAAGTAGTCAGCTTATCTGCAACGTCCTCTGAGGTTTCTTAGAACTCACAATGACTGTTTCATATTTGTACAGCACCCTGGAGTCTCAGACGTCACATGATCTCTGCCACTTGCCTAATTCTATTGACAGAAACTACTCTCAATATGACTGTTGAAATTTAAAGGTGAAATTGGCTATTTAAACTCAAGATGTTTAATTACATTTTATTACTTTATTTGCATAAAAACATAATATAGTTACTTGCAGTAACTACAGGATATAAATCTTTTATCCTAACTGTTCTTTTTCCCCTCCAACAGCTGAATCTAGCTACCTATCTTTAGTTTTTCCTAGGCTGCTCTTGTTTCCGCTGTTTAGGAAATTACACCAGCTTTATATCCAGAGAAACTTAAGCCTTGCATCCTTCCCTTGCCCCCCACACTCGTTCACCACCATTGTGTCCAGGAAGGACACAGTAACATTTTCCCATTATCTTTATACCTCTTTACCTAAGTAGTTCTTACTTCATCTTGCACTTTAGAATTCTGGGTATATGATGTGTCTGTTTGTCTCCAAAAAGGCACTATGTCATAATAGTTTACAGTAAGGGTTGGAAATTATTTTCTGCAAAAGGCCAGATTGTAAACATTTTAGACTTTTCAGGCCCTAGTGGGTAACTTCTCAACTCTGCCATTGTGTTGTAAAATCAGCTATAAACAATATGGAATCAAATAGGCACTGTTGTATTCCAATACAACTTTACTTACATACACAGCAGCTGGCCAGATTTGACCTACAGGTTGTAGTTTGTGGCCCTTTGGTGCAGGGCATGGACTTCGGAGCCACACTGCCTCACTTCCTGGCGTGACGCCCTTGGGCAAGTCACTAACCTTCCTGTGCCTTAGTTTTCTTATAGTCATGGGAAGAATAATACCTGCTTCACGGGGGTGTCTTGAAGATTAAATTATCTGGTACGTGTAAAGTTGGTAAAGATTTCTCTCTGGAATAGTATGAAATCAATATAAATGGTTGCTATTGTTACAAGTAACTTGTGGGAAATGATACTGTGTATTATTTGCTTTGCTTTTCCTTGTATTCCCACATTCTTCTCATTCTCCATTGCACATAATGGAGTACAAGTTGTAAAGATACTCAGTAAATATATGTTGAATTGAATTATTCTGGCTTGCTTTGGCCCTTCTTTTTTTTTTTTTCGAAGAGTAACTACTTAATTTCTCTTCTCCCCCTTCCATCTGATGAATAAGTCATGTATAATTATTCCTTTCTTACACCTGAAGCAAAATTATAGGTATCTATTTGAGGTGACTTGAATCCATGTCTCCCAGCTTAAATTTTTTTTAAATATATATTTTGAGGTCCTGCAACCAATATGCTTTTTCCCTTCTTTATATTTTAGACCTAAACTTTTTTCTTTTTCTTTTTTTTAACTAATGATTTTCCTTCATGTGTGGACCTAAACTTTTAAAGGGGATTTTCCTAAAGAAATCAAGTATTTTTCCCTTTCTGAATATTTTCTTGGAGGAAAGATCTAGGCAGCCCTCTGGTTATCCTCCCCTGCTAGTATTCATACTATTGTATGATCCCTTCTCTGTGAGTATAGGTGAGACTTGTAAGTTGCTTCTAAACAGTAAATTACAACAAAGATGAGATAATATCGCAGTTACTATTATGTCACATAACATTATGACTTCCCTCTTGCTAGCAGATCCTTTCCATTCACTCTCTCTCTTTCTGGTTGAGTGTAAGCTGCTATACGAAGGGATCCACAAGGTGAATAATTGAGGGTGACCTCTGGTCAACAGCCAGCAGGGAACTGCCTCCCTCAGATACATAGATCACAAGAAACTGACGCTGAAGCATATTCTTCCTCAGTCAAGCTTCAGGTGAGACTCTAGTCCTGCCCAACACCTTAGTTATAGCCTTATGACAGACCCTGGAGCAGGTGACACAGCTAAGCTGTACCCAGATTCCTGACTCACAGAAACTGTGAAATAATAAATGTGTATTGTTTTAAGCTGCTAAAATTGTGGCAAAATACTGTTATGCAAAAATAGATAACTAATACAATATGAAACTATTGGATTATAACAGTAATTATTCAAAATAATTATAATGGTTTCTTATCAATGATTTGGTTTGTCAATCATCCAACGTATTTAAGAGTTGATTTTTAATGGCATCACGCTTGTCAACTTGGTTCACCACCAATGCTATGGTAATTAATAATCTACAATAACACTTGCATAATCCAACCTTCTGGGAAATTTAGTACCCCAAAAGAAGTCTACATCTAGAAGACAGTGTTAGAAAATAAACAAATTCAAATTTTTGTGAAATAAAAAGCACAACTAAGAAGAACTGAAGATTAAAATATTGCAACTGCTCTATTGTAATTGTGATTGGGTAGCTCATGACACAGAAGCAAGAAGTTACTCATGGTTCCAAAAGGAGAAATTGTAGCTGGGCTTGATGGGATTATACACCATTGCTCCTAGTCCATCTAAACATGGCCTCATACATAACTATGGTCAGTGTTTGGGCAGGGGACACTGGCACAGCAATGATCCTCTGAATTAGTATCCTGTAACCTAACAGCTTTGCTGTATCCTGACATCCTAAGCACTAACTTCCCAGTGTGGGGTGCATTGAGCACTGTGGGAATAAGTAGCAACAAGCCATATTTTCTCTTTCCTGTTAATGAAAGTGGACATGTGAAATCATGAGTTGGATGGACAAAATCACTTTCTCCTATGCTTGAGAGATGTAAATAGACCTTTCAGATCCAGAGACAGATCTATCAAAGTCAAATTTCCAACACCTGCCACTGGTTTGCCTTGCTTTTATAACCCAACACATAATAGGGCCATGTTTAAAAGGGATGGGGGTGATGGTATAGATTCAGGATCTAGGGGTTATTCATTATGATATCTGTGTTTATCAGAGTGTTGAGAATGGGTCACCAGTGGAGTTTCTGATGTAAACTAAGAATGATGAAGATGCTGGAAATCTGCCCCGTCACACTCCAATGAAGCACAGATAGCTATGCCCATCTCTCAGACAACTGGCTGATGTCATGGCAGGTAGTGGGAACTGAACTGAACAGATAGGGAGGAGAGGAACTTTGCTTCTCATCAAAGGTCACAGAACAAAGCCTTCAGCCCAGCTTTCCATGGAGTCATTTTTATGGATTTGGGGTTCTATAGAACTGATCAATAGCTTTAAATCTCCACTTGGCTTTGTTTTTGTAAGAAGAAAATACCTAATTGTATCTCAGATTCACATAAACTTGGTCCATATCTAATTGGAAATTTTTTTTGTTCTTCCACAGAATCATTGGCTGTAATAATTCATAGATTCACTGTGTCTGGGCTATTAAAACCTAACTCGGACAGCATGACAATTGTATTTGATTAATACTGTGGTACCATTCTGAATAAGCTTTGAATCTTATCCTAGTCAAATTCATTACTTGCTACATGGCTTTCCTGGTTAATTTCGGATTCAGTAAAGAGCTCCAAGCCTCGTTATCACTAGGCTGATGTTGAGCAGAGGCCAGTGGCTGCCAGAACTGTCATAGTCACTGCTGTCTCCATGAGCCAGGCTGGAAAGTTACACAGAGCTGAGATCTCAAGTATACCCTGATCCCACTCTCAGATCTAACCGGGCTACCACCATCACCACCCTACTGCAGAAAGAAATCACAAGGGACCAGTCGGCCCGGGGCTTCTCTGCTGATGCCATCCAATGACTTTCCTGGCAGCCATCTTTTTATGAAAGAATAGAGGTCACCCTGACTGCACTTTCCAATGGTTAGAGGCGAATCCGCAGGAAATTTATGGTAGACAGTTAATGGGAGGTGTTGATCGTGTGTGTATTTGAGAACACAGGTTGTAAATTCTGGCTTTCCTTGCCTGAAGTTTGCTGTAATTTTTTTTTTTAACAGTGTAATTACATTAAACCAGTTCCTGGAACCATGAGACCGTGATGTGCCTTCATCTAACATATCTGCTTTATTGCTCTCATAACCAGTCCTAGGACAAAGGTGGGGTGTGGTATAGCCCCCAACAAGCCACTCTTCTCTCTGCTCAAACCAGTTACTTCTCTGACTCGGGTACCTGTGTCAACCCAAAGGCAAATGTCTTTAAGCACTAGGAAGCTTTCTGCTTCTTGATCAGCAGAAAATGACCTTAAGCTACCTGAAAGCTCTCTGTCTTCTCAAATCTCATCTCCCCATCCCCCCACCATCCACTCTCCAGCTCCTCTCTCACCTGGAGGTCTGCATGAAAGAACTGTCCACCCCACCCCACTAACAACCCGAAGAAACAAGTGCAGTTAAAAGGAGATCTGTTAACTGAGTTCCACAGCCCAGTCAACAGCAGCTCAACAGTAAGAATGAGCAAAGTATGCAAGTTCTTTAGGGAAGTTTACCCAAATCTGCTGGGCAGTGCAGTTATTCTTATCTCATACCCACTGGGGATTCCAAGGAGCTGGTTCCCAAAACATGCCAGGAGGTACATTATAATTAGAAGAGGGTTCTAGTCACTGTTTGAATTAGGAAAGTAAATAAAAACACCTACCCCCTGAATTATGTTTAAACAAAACACATTTTCTTTCCCATAGTAATATAATGACTTTTTTTTTTTTTTTAAACTCTTCCCTTTCTGAGAACTCTGAGATCAAAAGAAATTCAATCCTGCTGCCCTTGATGCTGGGACCTTTTCCTCCTTGGCCATTTCCTAGCCTATTTCCAAGAGGATTGGAAGGTGTCCAAAGGTATGAGTTCCAGTCTCAGGTTTATAGGAATCTCATGATATCTCGTAGTAATAACGCGTGTGGCTCCCTGGAAACTCCCCAACAGCTATGTTAAGGGGAAAGGCACCCCAAAACGATGAAACCTAGAGACTCTTCCCTTAATCCTCTCAATCTCTTCTGCTGTAAGAAGAATGTGTTGGGTGAAGCTAGTATCTTAGGTACAGCCTCTGGCACTGTTTCCTACCTATGGCGTATACTTTTGAAAGACCCATTCCTGTCCTGCAGAACATCTTTAGTCTTCACCAGTTCTCCTGCTGCAGGGGACTCATCTGACCTCTGCAGGCTGAAACCAGTTCCCCCAATATCCCATAGAGCCCTTTGTTTTTCCCTGTGGCTGCACCAGCGTCTTGTGTCACCATGCTCTGCTCCTGGGCCTGTCACCTTCCATGGACTGTGAGCTCCTAGAAGCAGTTCATTTTTATATCCTAGCACCTGGCACAGAGCCTGGCATGCAGTGGACACCCAACAAATATCTCTGAATGAATTAATGAGTGAATGACAGTAAAGAATATCAAAAGTAAAACGTTCTTCCAATCAAAGTAGATGCTGAGAACAAAGTCACTCCTCTGAATCACCCCTGACATGCATAGACCCGGGAATGCTTCCATTTCCTAAGAAGGAAAGTGGATGAATTCCACTCATGGTTGTTCCAGAGCCAAACACAGCAGCCTTTAATGTACGTAGCCCTGGACAGAGGCAGAAAGCCACTGAGCTGGATGCTGACGCTCATCCTGGCTCCTACCCTGAAGCAAGCCCATCTTCACTTCCCGTCTGGCAGATGGGGTTTCCAGTTTCCTGTAATTCCTGCCTCAATTTTTCACTCATTCAATGGAGATAATAATACTTATCACTGATGAATTCTGGAGAAATGAACAATACTACTTGCCTTTCACCACTAAGTTCAGGGGCAGTGAGTGAGGTTGCAAGGGAAAGCATGCATCTGTAAACTCAGCTATCTCCAATACGTGCTCAAGTGTTTATTTATATCATTGTGAACCATTTGAAGAATTAAATAGTTCTAAGATACTTATTACTTAAATGCAGCTTTCCTCCTTCCCCATCACCTCCCCATATGCTCACGTCTTTTCCCACATTCCTCACAGTGTGACTCATTTAGTTTTTGATGACATTCTCAATATTTATATTATTAGGGGCATGAAAAGTTGCTTACAGCTATGTATTTACTATATCACAGTTATAATACCTTTTTTTAAAAATAATTCCTCTCATCTGGAGTTAATAATCACCTTCTTGACTCTTTTGCATGGTGTTTAATGTATCTATCACTATGGCAAAACCTGTTGATAGATCTGTAAATCTCTTCTTGACACATTAGAACACGTTAAGAAACATATCCATTCTACCTACCTACCTACATATCCATCTGTCTTGGAGATATACCTTAGGAAGCCCTCTATTCTCTTCCCTATTTCTTTGCTCTAACTGTTTTCTAGGCCTGATGTGCAGGTTTAATCCTGAGATCCTTCCTCTCCATTCTCCCGAAGATTAATATTATTTCTTTTTCTCTTCCTCTGGTGTTGGGTCTCTTATTTCTTGAATAGTTTTTCCTTTTCCCTCTTTCTGTGTTTACTCTGATTAAACAAATCCTTCAGAAACTTCTTGAGAAGCATTTGAGAGGTAAAATTTCTGATGCATTTTATTTCACACTAGATTGACAGCTTGATTGAGAATAGAATTCAAGGTTAGGAAGCCTTTTGCATAATACTTTTTGTGTGCATGACAGGGTCCCACTCTGTTGCTCAGGCTGGAGTGCAGTGACACAATCACCACCACTCACTGCAGCCTCTGCCTCCTGGCTCAAGTTATCTTTCCACCTCAGCCTCCTTAATAGCCGGGCCTACAGGTGGGCACCATCACACCCAGCTAATTTCTGTATTTTTCTTTTCTTGGTAGAGATGGGGTTTCACCATGTTTGCCAGGCTGGTCAAACTCCTGGGCTTAAGGGATCTGCCTGCCTCAGCCTCCCTAAGTGCTGGAATTACAGGCGTGAGCCACCCTGCCTAGTTAGCATGGAATTTTGAAAACATTGATTTATTGTCTTCTGTCTTCCAAGTTACTTTTAAGAAGACTGGTACCATTCTAATTCTTGATATTTTGTACATAATATTTTTGTCTCTAGAACCTTTTAAAATACTCACTTGGCTTCAGTATTCTAAGTTTTTTATGATGCTACTCTTTGGTGTGGGTTCATCTGTCATGTTGGCCAATGGCTGGGCCCTTTCAATCTGGAAATACAGGAGCTGTCATTTGGGTAAATGTCTTTGAATTATTGCATTGATGATGCCCTTCACTCCATTTCCTCTGTTCTCTCTTTCTGGCACTCTTGTTATTTGTATATCATACTTCCTAGATTTACCCTCTAATTATTTTATAATTTCCTGTATTTTTCAATCATTTTGATTTTTTGAACTGTATTCTAGAAAATCAACCTAACTTTCCTTTTTATTCTTTCCATTAAACTTTTACAAATATGTTAATTTAATTTTTAATTTCCAGCGGCTCATTTGACTTCTCTGAATGTTTTTTTTAAAAGCACACTGTTCTAATTTTATGGGTGAACTGTCTTCTCATTTCTCTGAGGATATTAGTAATAGTGGGTTTGTTGGTTGGTTAGTATTCTGGCAAAGAACTTTTTTGTTTTTTCCCATGTTTCTCTATCCTGGTTATCTGTCTTGGTCTCTGTATTAGTTTTCTAGGACTACTATAACAAAGGACCCTGAACTGGGTGGCCTACATCACAGAAATTTATTGTCTCCTGGTTCTGAAAGCTAGATGTCTAACATCAAGGTGTTGTCAGCAGGGTTGGTTCATTCTGAGGACTATGAAGAAAAGATCTGTTTCAGGCCTCCCTCTCCTTGACTTATAGATGCTCAACTCTGTGTCTGTGTTTATTTTCTTCCCTCTATGTGTGTCTCCTTCATATGGCATTCTTTTATTTTTTGAGACAGAGTTTCACTCTGTTGCCCAGGCTGGTGTGGACTGGAGTGATCTCAGCTCACTGCAACCTCCAATTCCTGGGTTCAAGCAATTCTCCTGCCTCAGCCATCCTAAGTAGCTGGGGTTATAGGCATGAACCACCACTCATCTCCTATGCTTAGAACAGCCCAAGTTGGATTCTGGTAGCAGAAATAAAAACCCTGGCCGGTAGAGGAGGACACGTGGAAATGAGGGAGTGGGGATGGGATCTAAAGCCACCATTGCCTGCCCACCGTATACTTCAGCCAAGCATTAGCCAAACCTTGCTGATGTCTGCAGAAGTCAGGCTGTTTCTTTCCTCTGTATCTTTATTTATACTTTTTTCTTTATCTGGATTATCCCTTCTCCCCCTGACTACTTAGAAAATGTCCACCTTTCAATAATCAGTTAAAGGCTTACTGACCCCATAGAAGCCCATTCTAACCCTTTTCCAAAGAATTGGCTCCTCCATCTGCCCCTCTTCCTCCTCCCACATAGTAGATTTTATTGTACTTGTCTGTTTACAAGTTTGTCCTCCTCTTGATTCTGCACCCTTCCAGGTAAAGATGTGTTTTGTCTTTGTATCTCCATGCCTGACGTATAGTAGATTTTTAATCATTGTCTGTTTTTCATATCCTAGATAAGTTCTGGTATGATTTCAGGATTGCATATTGGGAATATCATAAGAGTGGCATGTTTCTATGCAATGCTACAGTTCCTGGGCACATATGGAATTCTATTTCCTTCTTAGCTCAAATTATCCTTTGAAAGATGTTAAACTGCCTCAATTTCCCCAAATTGACCTCTCGCCAGGTTAAGAGGAGACTGGCCACAGACGCACGTTGTCTGCTGCTGATTTCTCTGTGGATATGCAGACACATTAACTGATCTGACTTAACTGGAAGAGCTTTGTGCTGTTGGGGAGCATATGATAGTACACATTTTGCAACACTTTGGGAAAAGAAAATAGTGCTCATTTCCTTTCTAGGGTTTCCAAATACTGATAAACTTTATTGAGCCAATTTTCTTTCTTTTTTCAGTCCTAGATCTTTAAAGGCCAGGACTGCCATGCTTCTCATAGGCACGTCCTGGATGAATGCTGTGACAACAGCAGAGAAGAGGCTTGTACACACAGGTTACCTCCATCAATCAAAAACTTATGACGATGATGATGAGTTCACTAGCTAGTTCTAGCAGTGAGCAATTCAGAGTGCCATCGTATGTCATTCATTCACTTAAGACGTACCGAACCCCCTGAAATTCACAATGCAAGCTGTTAAATACTGAGAAGATAAAATCATTAAAATGCCCAATAAGTAGTAACTTCTCACTATGTACCAAGTACTGCACTAAATGCTTTATGTGATACTAACCATTCAGGGGCAGGAAATAGAGGAGTAAATAGAGATTTCCAGCAGTTAAGTAACTCAACCCAGGTTATATAGGTGGGAAGTCTACGCTTCTGAGTTTGAGGGATTGGCCACCTGCTTAACCCTCTGCTGCCCGCCTTGGGAGTGAGACATTGTCCTCGCCCACTGAAAACTCTTCCTCGGCTTTTCCTGAGTCACAGTTATACCCTGGCTGTCTCCTCCTCCCAGTAAGATTAGACTGAGAGAAGAAAATGATTCTCTTGAGACCAGAGAATTAAAAACAAGAGCTCAAGAGAAGCTCAGTCATTAAAGTATTAAGTTTCACATTGATCCATGGCTATTCTCATGCAGCTATTGAGGACTCTGGTAAACTCTGGTCTCAGCACCGCCCTCCTCTTGTTTGGAGGTCTTACCATAGCCAGTGGAAATGTCATCCAGTTTGCCCTCAGTTTCCATCTGAAAAATAGTCTAAGAGAGATTTTTAAAATCCCTGACGGTGAGAGATTTGTTGGCATGTTTTAACTTTCAAGGCCAGCAACGGGGGATTCGCGGTATTATTTTTTCCACATTCACGAATGTATGCCTTGAGAACTGATTTGTCACTGTCTGGTTTTAAATTTCTGACTGGAAAATAATGATAATCATGTTACTCTCTTGATTTCAGCCAAGTCAGGAAGCGGTAAGTGGCAGGGCCATCTCGAGAAAGAACCACCAGTCTCCAGAGAGTTTATGTCTTAGATATGAAGCCTCGAGTAATTTGTAGAGATTGTCTTGCCTGTATAACTCACCCTGTTGTTGCCTTTATAAAACCAAACTTACAGGCATTTATGAATCAGAACGATGGCTTTGGATTTTAGCTTAGGGAAGATAAGGAATAAACAATTTTAATGGCTTTGGGATAAAATATGATATGGCTACTTTAAAAAATGGAGTTTCAAGCTTTTCTGTTATAAAATTGTGCAGGTGTGCAAAGTCTTTTTACTTCTCTTACAAAAGGAAGGAGTATATTACTCTGCAGTTTAATGCACTGGCAAAGAAAGGAAACAGAAATGGAAAAACGGTGTAAAATAGCACCTAAGCCACTCTTACCATAGCTCCTTTTTTCCCCCCATTTATTTATTTTATTGCATTTTAGGTTTTGCAGTACATGTGAAGAACATGCAAAATTGTTGCATAGGAACACACGTGGCAGTGTGATTTGCTGCCTTCCTCCCCATCACCTACATCTGGCATTTCTCCCCTTGCTATCTCTCCCCAGCTTCCCACCCCCCACCGTCCCTCCCCTATTTCCCCCCAACTGACCCCAGTGTGTAGTGCTCCCCTCCCTATGTCCATGCGGTCTCATTGTTCAACACCCACCTATGAGCGAGAACATGCGGTGTTTGATCTTCTGCTCTTCTGTCAGTTTGCTGAGAATGATCACCTCCATAAGCAACTAACTAAAAAAATAAGAATAACAATGATAAAAAATGACTTTTTCTGTGGAAATCAAATGACATCAGTATGCTAGAAACCATTTAAAACATAAAGGTCATCTTGGAAATCTATAGGCAATTCTAGAGTTCAGTTTAGGTATAAGGAAGATTAGGCTGTTGCAAAATTCTCTAACCTAGATTCAGGAATTCATGACACCCAATCCAGGAAACAGATTTGTTCCTACTCACACCTAGAGGGAGAATCATGGAACTAGTATCAGAAAAGAAATGTTGGTGTCACGTGGTCAAATATCAGTATTTAGACCTGTGTGTGTTTGTTTATTTGTTCATTTCTTGGTTGTTCAAGTCTCATTTACTTTTCACTCTTAGAAAATGGATTAAAAATGGCTAACATTTTTATTTGGCTTTATATTCTTAAAGATTTAACCAATGAGTAAAATGCAGTTCAGTGCATTCCAAAGCAAGACAGCTGGTTACTAGCTGAGCCAGGACCACTCTCCGCCATCCCAGCCTATATGCATTTTTGCCAATTAAGGCAACTTTTTGAAATTTTATTTCAAATTTGTTTTTCTTCAGAGATTGTTGTCATCCCTCCCATTGCTTTGAACAACATCACCACCTAACCTTTTCTGGAAGCCTTAAAACTGCAGCATGTTTAAACACACAACCATTTTGTCATTTGACTTTGAAAAAATCACTAGTAAATTACCAGGCATCCCTTCTGCTTGGCTTTTTCTCACATGCAGAGGGAAGCCGCTCCCTCCTGTTTTCTCTGGTAGGATCTAGGCAGCCTGGGATGTGCCCAGCAAGTCTGACTGCTCTCTGCAAGTGAAAAGAGAAAGCTCCACATTGATTGGGCAGTCACTGGCAGCCCCGTGCCGGCTTCTCATCCATCTGCAATTCTCATGACAATCCCACAGATAGATAATATTTTTAATGGCCAAGGAAATTGAGGTTCAGAGAGAGATTAAGTTACCTGCTCAACCATGTAGCTAGGAAATGTCAGATCTTGAATATGAACATAGGTCAGCCAGCCAAACACCAAAGTAGGTATGCTTTGCACTGCATACTGACTCTCCTTCAGGATATAGAATTATATGTTAAAGTGAGGCATAGATCTTTCAGGAGATTACAGTGCAAGAGGAATAAATAATGACAATAATAATGTATTATATCTGTGTAGATTTTCCATCTCTGTGCAAGAGAGTGAGCCCAAAATAGTCTTAGCTTGCTGTAGGGCTCCGTAAACCTTTAGTAATTACAAAAAGGAAGGAAGGAAGAAATGCAATACAAAGGTGAACAGGTCATGGTTCATACCCTGGCAAGTCTTACAGTCTTGCCAGGGAGACAGACGTGCTGTTAATTAACTCTATTCAAATTAGATCAGTGGTTCTCAACCTTTGTTTTATGCCTGAGTCCCTGAAGGGGGAGGAAGTAGGTGGTAGAAAAAGCTTTCTAAAAATGCCAATGCCAAGTGCTCATCACAGGCCAGTTAAAGTAGAATCTCTGGGTGGAACCAGGTGGGTATTTTCAAAAGCACACCCTCCCCAGTGGAGCTAATGTTCACCCAAGCCAGGAGATCACCAATGTGTACAGCATTGGGTCTGTAATGAGGGACAGAGAGTGGAGGTATCAGTGCAGCTGTGAGCACAGTAGGTCTTTCTGAAGGGATGTGATATAGAGCAGGCTCTGTAAAGATGACTCCAGTTTAACATGGTGACCATGACAAGAGACAGACTTTGACCGGAAAACCACAGAGGAGCAGGAAGTCGCCTAGAGTCACTGGTCAGAGGCATGACCTGAGATCGAAGGCCAGGCTTGGGACCTCCAGAAGCCACTGTGATCTTGGAATGGTGGGGGTAGCAGGAACAGAACACAGAGTCAGTGTGACTCTGCAGCTTGAAATGCCGATGGTAGCGCCTGCAAGCAGCTAGAGCTGATCACTGGGAGCCTAACAGGGACTCAGCACCTTTCTACATGGAGGTGAAAAGAAAGCTGTACTCGGTTTGGGAGGTCTGGCTCCACCCCTCTGCAAATCAAAAGAGTGTCTCTGTAAAATAATGGAGTTGTCCCAGAAGAGCAGTTTTTAAATTATGCTCTTGGAGCAATGGGCAGTGGCTCTGAAATTTTATGAATATGAGACTCGGTGGAGGATCTTGGTAAAATGAAGATTCCTAGGCTCCCACCTGAGAGTTTCGTTAGCTGAATTGCAGGCAGGGGCATGGGACGCAGAACCTATGTCTGCTAACAAGCATGTGGGAGAGTCTGACACCAACCGACTTTGAGAAGCCCCACTTAGGGTGTCACTGGGTGCCTTAGGGACTCTGTGTGCATGTGGGAAGGGGCAACAGGCAGGCCATGGGCCATGAGCCCTGCTTCAAACACAGAAGCTTTGTCTTTGGTTTATATATTGGATTCTGCAAGACCGGCTTTGCAGAAAGGATCTCATTGAGAACAGCAAAAGGAAGTTGGGAACCATTATAGTAAGTGATCTCAATATCCCTGCCAAATTCCAACAGGCTGTGAGCCTTTGCAGAGGAGATTACCAAGGAACAGGGAGCAGAGGGAGAGCACAGAGAAGGAAAGATTAAGTTGGGGACAATGCTTTTATTTAATGAGTGGGCAGAGGAGATCACTATCAAGGGAAAACACATAACAATTTTAAAAGTTTCAGTTTTCAAATACTTTTGGAACCCATAATTCACAGAGATAAACCAGAGAAACGGCAAACATCTGGCAAGGCAGCATTTTGCCTTATATAAAGAAACAGATTTTAACCTCATTGAAGGATCCAGTGGATAGCTGGTGGGAAATGAGAAATTGTCCCCCAGAATGGGGAAATAGCTTCAGAGCAGCCATAACTGGAGAAGTTCTTCTCAAGCTTACATCCAGCAAGGACTGTAAGACCCTTCCCACCGAGTCACAGAGGTATTCCCAAGATGCATTTTGAAGGAGGCATTTGCAGAAAACATACACGGAGTATTTTGCATTGGGAGAGAACTGAACTACAATTTCAGTGGCTCTGGGTTCCAGCATACGCTTTTGAAATAGCAAACAGGGGAAGACATTGAGAGGACAATAGATATGGTATTAACATATGAATTTTGAATCATTTCGAGAAAGTCAGCTGATCACTCTCCTCATAATGTATTATGAAGATACAGAGAAATGGCCAGGCTGACCTGCACGCATGTGACCTGTGCATGTTTGCAGTTCCATATGCCTGCATGTCTCTGCATAATGTAATTGCCTGTCTTCCTAGATAGAGTCTAAGCCCCCTTCATGAAAACTGTGCTGCCTTCACTGTGGTATCCCAGCACTCAGCAAAGTGCCTACCAGATAATGGGCATGTAATAAATATTTCTTAATTTTAATTGGCATGGACCTAATGGAATGCAGAAAAGAACTCACTACATGTGACTTAATAGAAAAAGGATTTGAATGGAACCTGCGCTAGGATATTCTCTGATCAACCATGGCTAAGACTGTTCATACAAGAACCACACTGGTACTTAAAATACTATGTTTACACATTATTTCTATCTGTGCTTACATTTCTGATTAAGTAATGCATGATTCACTCTGCACTGGGAGTTCAAGTGCAAGTACTTTATTATCTAATTTAAGCTCCAAGTTCAGGGATCCCTTTAGTTCTTGTATGTAAAAATTCCTGAAGGAGGCTGACTCAACTAAAATGTGGGATTTCTCTCCAGGTGCCCAGCCAGATCGGTAGAGAACACCAACCACAACCTCTGCAGTACGGCACCTGGAGAGGAACTGCTGCAATGACCATAGAGGACACTCTCTGTATATGATGCCAGGTCTCATCTGGGACTGACCAACCAATGGACCCCAGGCACCATCTCCCAGACCTGCTCAGCACCTGAAAATAAGTCCTACCCTTCTGACAGAAAACTCTAGGGTGGGAGCATAAACTTCTCTGCCTTAGAGGACTGCAGGGAAAGGGACATCCTCCACAAAGCACAGAGCAGTACTGGAATGACAGAACAGAGAGGCTCTACGAGGATGCGGTCAGGTATAGTCAGCATCCCTCGCTTCCCAAATCCTCTTCCAAGACATTCCTCTTGCACCCTTGTGTGAAAACCCTTCCTCCTTTGAGAGACTATCAATCTGGCTCTATCACAGTGTCAGTCAAGATTCCTTTGGATGTAAACAACAGAAACTAGCTGGCTGAGGTGGGCTGAAAATAAATGTTTTCAAAAAATGCTGGAGAGCCACAGAATCATGGGGATGGTGCAACGGGATGGGGTGAGAGGCATGGCTGAAGAACCAGGTTCTCGGGCTGTGCAACCAGGAACAATGGCCAAAATCACACTGCAGAGCTTGTCTGTTGAAAACCCACAGCCCACTCAGCACCAGGTATTCCTGGAGGCTGCTGTCCATGCCAGAGTCTCTGCAGTTGGTAATTGGGCATGTGAATTTGGCAATGATCCCTTTCCAAGTGGCTCCTGCCCAATGCATACAAGGTTGAGCTTTCTGCTGCAAGTTGGGGTAGGTGCGTCTGATGGCAGAGATTGATCACATATCTGCCAGGGAATCTGAGAAAACAATCCCAATTTCATAATGAAAGGAAGTCTCCACCTCCTAAGATGGGGGATTCATCAGACAGATTCTGTCCTACCAGTCAGTTGCTACAATCACCTGCTACTTTTCCTTGTTACTTCTGTCTCTCAGTCTTCAAGTCATTCTGTCTCCTGTTAGGAGCCCCAACACAGACTTTTCCTGTATCTTGTCCTGCTATCATCACCAAGCACTTCCTTATTCTCATAAATGGTCCATCAAACATCCTCACCTCACAGTTTCTTGAGAGCCTAAATCTACAGACTTCTACCTCTATGTTATTCTTGTCATGTACGCCCAGACTTACACCAAGGACTCTACCATTGCCAAGAACGCCTCTAATTTAGAACTCTTCACCTCTAATTTCCTCATGACTTCATCACCACAACACCTGCTTTTCTGGAGAGAGGCTGCTAGCGCTGATGCTCTCCTGTTGGTCTCCCTGGGGTCCCTCTTTTCTTCCAACACAAGATGGAGCTGAGCATCACTTATGAGCATGAATAACTCCTTGGTTCATCTCTGTCCCAATACTGTTCTGTGCTTTCTGGAGGATGTCTTCCTTTGCATCTGTCCAGCAAACCTCCAATAAGGCATCCATTCCATAAATCATCTACTACCAGACTGCTGGCCCTACAGAAGAAGGTTCCTCAGCCTGCTGTTTGGCATTACTAATGGTTCTTGATCTCCTGCCTTGGCTGGACTTTGAGTGCAGAGAAACAATCTCCTCCTGTTTGTCAATTACCATTTTAATACTTTCCGCTTTCCTCAAGCACTCCTCACCCCCTTCAATGTTCTCACCCTTAGCAAACTGCATGTCTCCTATCTTATCAGGAAAATGAAAGTAACAGAGCATGAAGAATTTCAACGACATATCTATTTTTATTGCAACACAAACTTCATTCCTTTCTTTCATTTTTGGATAAAGGGCTGTTTTCTTTTCAGTTCAAGGTCAACCTCTCTTCCAAACGTTGTTCTCCACTGTCTTCTCCAATAGTTTACTTCAACCACCGTGCATTTTCAGCTTTTCTCTCTCTCCTGTTAGCTCTTAATGTACACTTATCTTCTCCAGGTCACAAGAGACTCAAGAGCATTTTTCTATCCATCAGGAACGACTACACAGTGAGTGATACACATTTGTTGAGTTGCATCCTTATATTTCCACACATATTATCAACATACCTGAATTTATATTCTAAAATATATTTATATTCTAAAAATGTGTATCTTAAAACTCATCTCTGGTTAAGGGCACATTAACAGGGAAAGGCTTTTAGCAAATTTATTAATTAGAGTCAATCCATTGTTAATTATTTATTTAGCTTATCAGCTTAGTTTAATTCTATCATTATTACTTGTAGGTAAAAGAGAATGAACTTGAATTTCATAGGTATATACCAATTGTATGTTAAATAATAATTGTTACTATTAAATTCTACCCACAGCTTTCATTACAAGAACAGTTCTATGCTAACTAAACTTTTTTTCATAAAGTTGTTGTCATAATGTAAAAATTACTAAGGGTAACTCCTGGTAAAAAACTCTTTCCACATGCACCATCAATGTGCATGATGGTGGGGGTGCTAAGGAGGAGGAGAGAATGAAAGGCAGAGCTTACGATGTCTACTTGGACAGTACAAAAGTTTGTCATAAATAAAAAAAAAATGAGGATGGTCAGACATATTAGCTCAAACCTGTAATCCAGTGCTTTGGGAGGCCAAGGCAGGAGGTTCACTTGAGGCCAAGAGTTTAAGACCAGCCTGTGCAACACAGCAAGACCCTGTCTCTACAAAAAACTTAAAAATTAGCCTGGTGTAGTGGTGCATGCCTGTAGTCCCAGCTACTCAGAAGGCTGAGGTGGGAGGATTGATTGAGCCAGGAGTTTGAGGTTACAGTGAGCCATGATCACACCACTGCACTCCAACCTGACAGAGATGCCCCACCTCCATCTCAAAAATAAATAAATAATAAAATGAAGGTGACACTCAGAGCCACAAGACCAATCCCCAGGGAAGAAGAGAAGGTGAGCATTAGAGTCTAAGAATAGTTAGAATATGCCTTGCTTTCTAGGAAGGCCCAGAGCTGTTCACAAGATACACTGGGGATGAAGAGAGATGAAGTCACAACAAACTATATCTGCTTCGAGGTACTTTCTTACAGCTCCATACCTATGACCTTCCAGAAAAAGAAAGCCCGCTTTCTTTGATGCAGAGATTGTGTTGTGAAAACTCTAGTGCTATGGCTGCTGGCTATTTCCCCTTTCATTCACAATAGTAATTTCTCCTCCAGCTGATGAGGTCAAAGTGTTATGATTCCAAGAAGAAATGCTACTTACAAACAAACAAAAAAACATCAGAGAGAGTGTGTTTAAATCCAAATCTTTTTATCTTCTGGTTTGTATGTGGGGAAAGCCTATTTTTTAATATATGCAATATCATGAGTGGCTCATTACTCCAATGCTGGAATAGAAGGAGAAGGCTGAAGTTTGGATAAGATATAAAAATAGATTATCTTTCATCAACACCCAATAGTTGGAGATCATTTTTGATTGGATAATAAAGAGACTTCTTTGCTAAGGATGTGCTCTTGACAAGAAGTGTTTCTTGAACTGAGAATTGAAGTCATTGCCTTGGCCTCCAGGTAGAATGCAAGTCTGTGGGTCTTCCACAGGCTTCCGAAATCTTACAGCTGTATTTCTGGGGTCATCTTTCATGTTTCCAAATGCTAACACATATGCGGGAAATACAGGTTTGTAATGGTGGATGTCCCTCCAATGGGCTTTTTTGTGTTCTTGAGATGTCTGAACATGTTTTTATGTGATTCTCCAATCCCTGCACCTATATTCCCTACCTTGGAAAACTGAATGGCTGTTCTTGGTCTCAGTTGGTTCTTCTCAATTTCAGAAACTATCTCAGGACATTCGTTTATATATGAAAAAAAGGATTAATAGTGTTTCTTACCTTTTTATAAATTCATTAGCAGATAAAAGTGGGACTCGAAGAATAGTAGAGATAGTTGTTTACCCTCAGTGTAACTAGTGTGCTCTTCTTCATAACTGACTGTAAGTAAAACTACTATCTAATTAAGAGGTTGACTTGGCTTAAAATATACCTCCTAGGCTAGGCATGGTGGCTTCTGCCTGAAATCAGCACTTTGGGACACTGAGGTAGGAGAATCATTGAGAAAAGAAGTTTGAGACCACACTGGGCAACATAGCAAGACCCCATCTCTACAAGAAATACAACATAAAATATAAATTTTAAAAATAGACCTCATTGCTTATGAATCTAATGTATTGAATCCTAGCAGAGCTCTGATTGGACACATTTCAGTGTCCTGGCCCAACCAGTCAATGGTAGGGTACACTTTCCCTGTAAGGGCTGAGACCTAGCAGTTCAGGATGGAAAGAAGCAGGGATGGACAAGTGGAAAGGATTAAGAGAGTCTAGAAGCAAGTTATGGGCAGTGGCGGAGAGCTGGGGACTTCAGTTCTTAAAAGAATAGGTAGGGAGAAGACAGAAAAAAACCTTCACATGTTTCAGAAAACATGAGAAAAACCATCACTAAATGAACAAATGCTTAGTCATAAGGAAGAAAAGAGAAAAAAAATGAACACCTGGTCTTAGGAACTACAGAAGAAGGTTAAGGGCACAGTGGACATGTCACACATCCTCCTCCACCACACTTAGCACAGAAGACACACACTTGTCCAATCAGTGATCAGGCCAAGGGCACCTCCCACATCACATCTTTTAATCTGCCTATTTCTCACCCACCCTACGGTCACTGCCCCAGTTCAAGGCACCCACACCCCTGACCTGTATTACTAGAACACAGCCTCCTAATTCTCCCTCTGATTCAAGCTTCCCTCCAATCCATTCTCCTTGTGGCAGCCTGAGTGAGCTTTGAGAAGAGCAAACCTTACCAGCCAGTTTCCTGTTTCAGACCCTTCAATACCTCCACATTGCCCTGAGCTACAAATGCAGCTCCTTGACCATACCCCTGGGTCCTAGGAACCCCTCTCTGCTCTCTTTTGGTGTCTTCTCAAGTCAGAGGAAACTCTCACAAGCTAGCAAGCTTTGTGTCTTCAGTTTTGCTCTTAGGACCTTACACACAGATCTCATGGCTCGGTGTGAAACATCTTTTCCACTCATGACATTGGCATGCCTAATTTCTACTCCAGCTTTCGACGTAGCCTTCCTTTTCCCCTCTTTCCCCCAAGGAAGCCTTCTCTGACCTCTCCATTCTGCAGTGGGCACTCCTGCTCTGTGCCCTTAGATCATCCTACAAACTCCCAGTCGTAGGACTATCACATCCCATTGTCATCTCTGTTAATAGTTTCTTCCATCCGGCCTTAGGGCCTTGCCACTCAAAGTGTGGTCCAGGGGCCAACAGCACTGCCATCACTTGTTAGAATTGCAGTATCTCAGGCTCCAGCCCAGAGCCACTGAATCGGAATCTGCTTTTACCAGAGTCCCTGGGTGACTCACACACATTAAAGTCTGAGGAGCACAGCCCTCACTATAAACTCTATAAAGACAGGAGCTCTTCCTTCTTGTTCACTGTGGTCTTCCCAGGGGCTACATGATGACCACACGATATGTCTTTCTTTCTTGAAGAGATCAAGAGCATGGGTCACATGGAGAGGCATGAAGCTCAATCTCACATGCATATGTTTCTCCTTTCATAAATATTCATAACTCCTCCTATAGCTCATTGAATATGCATAGTTGGCCACCTTCTTCAGCACAAATCCCCATCTTATTCTTCCCACCCTCAAAGTGCCTGTTTCTGGCTTCTGGAAGGAGGCTGTGTAACCCTGGAGGCTGCAACCTTCATGAAAAATAAGTTCTCCTTTCCAAATTTACAAACCTCATCATTCTTCAGCTGACAACACTGAGGCTGCTACCTCCTCTGTGGCTGGGAGCAAGATGAGCTGAGATGTGTATCCAAGTGAGTCTGATTGGGACAGGAGCCCACGTGGGACATGGAGGCTGGAGATGGGAGCAGTCATGCAGTGGGCTCACTGGCATGGGGCAGGCAGTGGGCTAAGTCTTGGGTTGTATCTGTTCCTGTTAGCTGAGCAACACTGGACAAATTCTTTCACCTCTCTAGGCCTTCATTATTGACCTATTAATCGGGCAGATAAAAATATCTATCTTTCCTTTCTCATTGGAGTCTTACTAGGATTAACTGAGACAATGCATACAGAGATGCTTTGTAAAAATGAATCAATTGTATATGAGAGAGAAAAGAAACCCTTATTTGATCCTGCCCTTTGATCTACTCAGAGCCTTGCACCCACCCTGCAGCAGGTGGTCCAGGCTCAGGTTTTGGGCAGGTGTGGACCCTGCATGAGAGGGCGGCCTTCCAGGTCACTGCCAGAGCCCACACTTCCCAGGAGCGCTGCACCAGGTGCAGGAGCACTGGGGGCCCCGCCCTGACCTACCTCGCTCAGTGTTGAACGTATTCCAACCATTCAATAGGGATAATGAGCAGCAAGAAATCCATCAGTCCCCTATCGGCCCTGTAATCCTGACCCTATTTAACAAATCTGATGATACTTAGCATATCAGCGTGTTTGCTTTCTTTCCAGCAAACAGTCAAACATGATTAAATTCTGTCCTCATTTCCATATTAATAGGACAGCCGTGTGAAGAATTTAGGAAAGCATATTTCTGGAAATCTCATTTTTGATTTAAAATTTTTCAGTGTTGCAATGAACAGAGACTCACTGGCATGAAATACTGTCCTCTCCTGCCAGGGAGCTCAGAGGAGGTGTAGCTCCCTTTCCAGTAGCTTCCAGTGGTCAACAGCTGTATCACAAAACACTCTGTTCCCCATCAGTTTCTTAAGGCTGCAACTTGAGGGCATTTCTAGCTGTTCTCTCCTTACTGGGAAGAGAGGAGAGGGCTTCCTGGGAGCTGGGTAAGGTCTCTTCTCATACCTAAAGATGACAATGACATCCTTCTGTCCCTTCCAGATCTCAGTCCCTTCCTATTCTAGTTGGATGTTCTGTTTCCTCTTACTTTTCTGCAGGTATGGGGCTAGAACAGTATGTAGCTGATGAATGGAGAGAAATGGTGAGTACAGTTGTATTCCCACTTTCCTCCACACCCATCTTGCAGGCTGACAGCCCGTCACACTCTCTTCTTCGTGGAGATATGGGGCTGGGGAGCAGCCTCATCCTCTCCTGCACAGGCACTTTCCTACTGAAGAGACACTGAGGACAAGCTCAGGCTCTGGAGGCAGCATGGCCTGGGGCTGCATCACAGCTTCCTCAGGGACACACACATCATTTGGAGGAAGTAGGTCCCCAACACTGCTTCTTTACCTGTAAAAATTCAAGTAATGATGGTATCCACCTCATAAGGTTGTTAGAAAACATTTGAAATAAATGATGCGTGTAGAACACTTAGCTTAGTGCCCAGAATATAGCAAATACCCAATAGAATTTGGCTATTGTTACTTTGTTTTTGTTGCTCTAAATAATGCGTCACTACTTGCTGTTCCTTCCAGCATTCACAGCCGTGGGGAGGGAACTGTTCACTGCTACAGCCCTCATTTCTGAACCCTGTCAGCAGGTGACAAGGAAGAGAGAAAGGGACTTTGAAAAGAGATGGGCTTGTGCCACCTCTCCTCTGCCACTGTGCTTCCATTCATTGTCGCCATAGAAAGAGCCCTGGTCTCTGATGAGATGTGAGAGTTAGCCCCACCTCCCTCTCTCATCACTTAGGGGAACACTCTGTTTCTTTAAGTTCTAAAACTTGGGGATTTCTCTGAACTTGCTTCAACTTTCTGGTGTTCCTGACTTGGGTGCAGTAAAGATGATTTATCTGTAGAGGACTTACCAGGGCCCTGTGAGGCAGGTTTTACAGGGGAAGAAAATGAGATCCAAACTGAGGTTAAGTGACTTCCTTAGGACCGGAACACAGGTCTTCTGGGTACAAATTGTTTTTCCACATGGCCCCACTGACTGTCAGAAGACCAAAGAAACCTGCTAGCTGAGAGACGCGTTGCTCCTACCGTGGCAGATTCACGGTCGACTTCTGTCCAGGAGGGCACTCTCTTTTCTCTCTGGACGCTTTCCTGCCCAGGCTTTGGAGTGCAGCCTCAGGCTAGCTTCTTAGTCGCTGCATTCCTGTCTCCAGGTGTCTGACCCTGTACCTGGAGTTACTGAGCTCCCTTCTGTTTCTGAGTCCTGCCATCTGCATACCCACAAGACACTAGCATTCTGAGTGTGCGTCAGGTGACATGTGACTCTTGCTCTGTGAACGTTTCAAAATAATTTGAGGATTTTCACACAAAACACAAAGCAACAAAAATGACCCTTTTTGTTTTGAGACTTGGGATAAAGAGGATGGGGGGGAGGAAAGGAGGTGTGGGTCCTTCCCTTCCCTCTGATTTCATCCCCTTTAATTTCTAGATCAGTGACATATACACCTGTGCTTTGGAAAAACTCTCAAACTTCTTTTTTCTCTGTTCTCACACCACTGCAACACTAATCATCCATACAGAAGACTTCTGTGAGCAAATGTTGGGGGGATTTCCCGCACATCAAGCAGCGGACACCGGCAAGGTGTCCTCCAATTCCATTTCGACACCATCTACCCAGAGAAAGCATCAGATTCCACGGATTGAGGGCTCAGTCCTCAAGGCTGCTCCCCGCCAGATACCAGTCACGAATCTGGGCCTGTGGAACTTCTAACCCACTGGCTTCAAGTTGGGTGAAGACCCCCTCTTTGGGCTTCAGTAGTGTGCGAAATACTTGCATTGCTGTTTATTATAAAGAATATTGCAAAGGATAAAGATGAAGAGATGTATAGGTCTAGGTATGGGGGAAGGGCACAGAGCATTCATGTGCTTCCTGGACGACACCCTCTGGGAATCTTGACGTGTTCAACTGTTCAGAAGTGCTCCAAACCCAGTCCTTCTGGGTTTTTATGAAAGCTTCATGACACTACCATTCCTTCCTCCCAGGTATAGGGCTAGATCCTCTCTGTGGAGGGTCTCTTGACCCATGGTCAAAAAGGCAGGGAAAATTAGAGTCCTGCCTTGGTGCAGGAGAGCAGGAGGAGGTCAGAGAGATTCTGTTTCCTGAGGCCCCACACACCCAACACCATAGCAAAAGACTGTAACGGGCTGTAAGGGTTACGATTTGATCCGTCATATCTGGATGAAAACATATGTATATATCATAACAGCACAACCTGCCTGTGCCCACCTGTCCTGGGGGGCCACGCGTGGCCTTACTTCCCAGTAGATCACAGAGAGCTGCTCCACTCCAGCCTCCCAGTTTCATCCTCCCCACGGGCTTCCAGATCCCTGTGTCTTTGAATGTTTGCCTGGGAATCACCATATGTGTGAACTAAGTTTATAAAGCAGCATGTTTAAGAATAAATTTCAAGATGCTATTTTTCAGCAGCCTATGAATCACTTAAACTCATTTGCAAAATAAACATTTTGCCAGCGGAAATTCATTTTTGATGACCATAGAGAGAATGGAAGTCGTAATGCATGGGGCTTCTCCCTCCTGGTCGTCATGAGCTATTTTCCCAGGAGGGATAAGCAGGGCCAGCCACATAACTTGTAAAGGCAAATTATTTTACTGAGAAATAAAAATATGTATCACATGCTCTACTGTAGACTCAGACTATAGTTTTCAGAGCTGCATGGCATTTTGTCAAACAACTCGGGGCTTTATTTTGGTCTTTCACCAGAAGTAGGAAGATGAATATTATAATAGAGATTTTATAGAGTTGCTATATGCCTTGATTTACCAGGGACCCATTTATTTCACCACCTGGCCTTTCAAAAGAAGTATCTGAAAGATATTTTCCTCAGAAGGAATGTTAAGCAAGAGATTGGGTTCTCAGGCAAAATGTGGCTGGTGTGTCTCTGACGGATGGAGGGGACATGTGTAACAGTGATCAAGATTTGCCATCCATGTTGCCGGTTTTCAAATGCGTTGTTTTCATCTTATCACTTTGTGCTGCCTTTTTGTGTCTGTGATGCTTGGATGAATTGTGCCTCTTTAGCCTTCTCTGTTCAGTGTGTTGTTTTTTATATCCGTATCTGGAGAAAAGACGCTGGAGCCTGCTAATGATGAAAGATACGTGCAGAAAGCAATCAGCACCACTTCATCAGGAGCAAAGCCAGTATGTAGGTCATTTCCGTGGATCAGGGCCCCTGCATCGATCTCACTTTCTTCAGAGAGCGTCCAGGGCTGTGCCGGGGAATTGTCTAGTGAGAGGCAGCGCGTCACAGGATGTGCCTGGGGAATCGCTGACCATTTCCAGATGGAGTGCAGCAGGATCAAGGAATTGCAGGAATGCTCTTGTTTATTTGCCATGGTAATTGTACAAATAATGCTGGCTTCCCTTTTCCAGCATATTTTCTTTTAGCAATTTCAGACATGGCTGCGTTTTTAAAATCAATCTTGATTGGGCCTTAAGGGATCAAACCAATCATACCAACTTTACCGAGTGATCAGTATATAAACACTGCATAGGGGTTGAGTACTGAGTATTGACAGAAAGCTGTGAAACGAGGCTTCTATGCTGGCGAAGAAGAAAAGTAGCGTATCAAGTTTTGGCTCAAAAGCAAGTTGCAGGTCTGTGATGAATAGAATTCAATTGCTTCCGGCTTTCCTGCTGACCTCGGAGTAAGAAAATCTTGGCTTGTGCTAATCTGGTTCCATACAGCCTAGTGAGTTGAAAGCAACTTGGGTTTTTGCTTGGACTTAATAGCAGTATGCATGCATGCCTGCCTGGTGTGCAGCGTGAACCTGTTTTTCTTAATGTAAACATTGGGACAGCAGGAGCCAAGTCCTATGTCTGATGCACAAGGAACAGCCACACATTATTTTATTGCTTTTAATTTTTTTTTAATTATCTGAGCTTTCAGCCTTCCTGCAAGGCAGGCCCTAGGTACAGTGGTCCCAGGCAGGAGAGGGCAGGGTCTAGGGTGCTTCCCAGGCTGCAGTTTCCTTTGAGTTTGGAGGTTGGGGCTTGGGAGTTGGGGGTTGGGAATTGAGTTAGGCCTCAATCAGTCACTGCTCAACATGTTGAACGCGTTTTTCTTGTCCACACAGCGCTTCAGGACTCTATGTGTGTGCATGTATGTGCTATCCTATCCCTGAGAACAGGACCTGTCCTTCATTCTTCTGTTTATATCCCATGGCTAACACAGTGTGTATCCTCAATGAGTCTGGGAGACAACACCATCTTACAAGAAAGAAGCCCAGAGTCATAGCCCTGAATTAACTTTATGCCTAAATAAATCCACCCCCACCCAACCCCGCACCACCGTCCCGGAACATACACACAACCAATTAGCAACTAAAGGGATACTATAACAAGAAAAGCTTCATAAACTGAAGGCCAGCATGAGCCCTAATATGTGCCTCCTAATATGATGTATGAAATCCATAATATATTCTTTCTAAAACAGTTAGATTTAATTAACGTTTAGATCTAACTTCTACTTCACAGAAAGTTCAGAGACTAGAGAAACAAGTTAAATAGCACCCAAAGGAAACAATCACACAAATCTAGACTCTGGGACATTATGTAAGACAACTGGCCCAGTCTTTTAAATAAGAAACTTAATATAAAGAGACTTAAATATTATTCTCAAAAATCAGGGAAGGTGATGAGGGAGATGTTCTCCACTGTGAAAAAGACTTAAGAGATATAACAATCAAATATCGTGTGTGTTTCTTTATGTGAGAGCCTGGTTTGAAAAAAAAGAAAAGCTGTAAAGGATTCTTGGGCTAACTGGGCAAAGCGAAGCCTGAACCATGCATTAGATGACACTGGAGTGTTACATATGAGAAAGGAACGGTTGGATCTAGGTGGTGGGTGTTCATTGAACCAATCTTTATATTCTTCTGTGTGCTTAAAAAATTTTATCAAAAAACTTTTATTAAAGAAAGTAAAATAGCAATTTGACAAGAAGGGGCAGGGCATACTAATGCAAAGTGTTGTCTGAGTTCTTAGGCATGGGGGTGAGAATCGGTGTGGTGGGCTTCAGGCCCTCCAGGGAGCTCGATGTTGCTAGACTGTCAGATCTACGTGAGCAAAGCCAACAGGGGGAGTGGAAAAGCAGGACCCAGTGTGCTGCCATGGAGCTTGGACTTGGGAACCACAGGAGGCTTCTTTCTAAATAACAGCTTTACTGAGATACGATTTATATACCATAAAGTACACACTTTTAAAGTGTGTGATGCACCTGGACACATTGGGGGAACAACATGCACGGGGGCCTGTTGGTCGTGGGGTGGTGGGAAGGAGAACAGCTAATGGATGCTGGGCTTCATACCTAGGTAACAGGTTGATCTGCACAGCAAACCACCATGGCATGTGTTTACCTATGTAACAAACCTGCATGTCCTGCATATGTACCCCAGAACTTAAAATACAAGCTGAAAAACAAAAGATAAAGTGTGTGATTCAGTGGTTTGGGGTATATTCCAAGAGCTGTGCATTCATAACCAGTATCTAACTCTAGACCATTTAAATCTCACCAGTTGGAAACCCTATACCCATCAGCAGTCACTCCCCAGTCCTCTCACTGCCCCCAGCACCTGGCACCCACAAATTTGATTTTCTGTCTCTATAGATATGCATAGTCTAGACATTTCATATAGGTGGAATCCTAGAATATATGACTTTTTCTGTCTGGCTTCTTTCACTTGGCATGTTTTCAATGGTTACTCATGTTGTAATATATATCAAAACTACTCCCTTTTGTGGTCAAATAATATTTTATTGTGTGGATACACCGCATTTTCTCAGTTGCTGGACATATGGATTAGTTCCATTTTTGGCCATTGTGATTACTGCTGCTATGAACATTCATGTACAAGTTTCTGTGTGGATATTTGATTCGAATTCTCCTGATAATATGCCTAGCAGCTTAACATTTTAAGAGCTGTCAAATTGTTTTTCAGGGAATTGAATCATTTACATCCCCACCACCAACGCATGGGGGTTTTAATCTCTCCAAACCTCACCAACACTTAAAATTGTCTTTTTAATCATAACCATGCTCATGGGAATTAACATCTTATTGTGGTTTTGATTTGCATTTTTCTAGTGAATAATGAGGTTGAGCATATTTTCATGTGCTTCTTGGCCATTTGTATATATTATCTGAAGAAATATCTATTCAAATCCTTTGCCCATTTTTAAATTATTTTACCTGTCATTTTATTGGTCAGTTATAAGGGTTTTTTAGATATTCTAGACACACGACCCCTATTGGGTATACAATTTGCAAACATTATTTTTTCCCACTCTGTGTGTTGTCTTTTCATATTTTCATGTGGTCCTTTGAAGCACAAAATTTTTAAATTTTCATGAAATTCAATTACATATGTTTTCTTTTGTCACTCATACTTTTGGTGTTGTATCTAAGAAGTCATTGTCTAATCCAAGATCACAAAGATTTACTCTTATGGTTTCCCCTTGGTCCCCAAAGAGTTTTCTACTTTTAGCTCTTACATTTATGTCCCATTTGTTTTGAGTTAACTTTTTTATATGGCATGAGATAGGGGCTCAACTTTATTCATTAGCCTATAGATATCCTATTTTTCTAATATCACTTGTTGAGAATACTATTCTTTTTTCCATTGAACAGTCTTGGCACCCTTGTTGAAAATCAGTTGCCCACAAATGTACAGGTTTATTTCTGGGCTGTCAATTCTATCCCATTGATATATCTGTGTAAGCCTGTGCCACAAGGCTTACTGCAGTAGTGAGTTTTGAAACTGGGAAATGTGGGTCTTCTGACTTTGTTCTTCATTTTCAAGCCTCTATTGGTTATTCTGGGCCCGTTGTATTTCTACACAGTAGGTTTAAAAAAAAAAAAAAAGAAAGAAAACGTCCAGAAAGAACAAAAGGCAGCTGGGATCTTCATAAAGATTGCATTGTATCTGCAGATAAATTTGGGGAATATTGCCATTTAACAATATTAAGTTTTGTAATTCATGAACATGAGTTGTCTTTCCATTTATTTATACCTTTTTTCTTTCAATTATATTTTGTCATTTTCAGAGTATAAGTTTTGCACTTCTTTCCTTTAAATTTGTTCTTAAGTATTTATTATATTTGTTGATCCCATAAATTGAATTTTTTTCTTATTTTCATTTTTGGATTGTTCATTTTTAGTGTGTAGAAATATAGTTGATTTTGTATATTGAGCCTGTAAACTTACTGAACTTGCTTGTTAGTTCTAATAGTACTCTAAAGGATTTCTTAAAATTACCTTTATGCAAGATAATATCATCTGTGAATAGAGATGGTTTATTGCCTTATTTCCTATCTATATGTCTTTTATTTCCTTCTCCTGACTTATTGCCCAGACTAGAACCTCCAGTACAATATTCAGTAGAAGTGCCAAGAGCAAATGTCCTCATCCTGTTTCTGATCTTAGGGAGAAAGCATCATTTCTTCCGCTGATGTTAGCTATGGGATTTTTTATTTTTACAGCCTTTATCATATTGAGGAGTTCCCTTTCATTTCTAGTTTGCTAAATGTTTGTTTGTTTGTTTTTATCCTGAAGACGTACTGGATTTTGTCAAACGCTTTTTCTCCATCTGTTGAGATGATCGTGTGTTTTCCTCCATTATTCTGCTAATGAATGTATACATGGATTGATTTTTGTTGAACCCTTACATTTCTGTTATAAATCCCACTTGGCCTTAATGCGTTATCCTTTTAATACACTGCTGGATTTAGTTTGTCAGTATTTTGAAGATTTTTATGTTACATTCATGAAGAATATCAGTATATAGTTTTCTTATAATGTCTTAATCTGCTCTTGATATTAGGGTAATATTGATTTCAAAGAATGAGTTGGGTAAGTATTACCTCCTTTTTTATTTTATGAAAGAGTTTGTAAAAGATTGGTGGTAATTTTGTCTTAGTTGTTTTACCCATGATAGAATTCACCAATGAAGCCACCTGGGGCTTTGCTTTTCTTTATAGGAAGTTTTATGAATACTAATTCAGTTTTTGTACTTGCCATTTGTCTGTTCAGTTTTTATATCTCTTTGTGAGTCAGTTTCAGTAACTTTTGTCTAAGAAATTGTCCATTTTATGTAGGATATCTAACTTGTTAGCATATAATTGTTCACAGTATTCTCTTATAGTCCAGTAGTGATATTTCCTCTCTCATTTCTGATTTTGCTAATTGGAGGTTTTTGTTTTTTCTTCTTGGCCACTCTGGCTAAACATCAGTCAATTTCATTGATCTTTCAAAGACACAACATTTTATTTCATTGATTTATCTCTATTTCTTTTCTATTCTCTATTTCATTTATTTCTGCTCTAGTCTTAATCATTTCCTTCCTTCTACATATTTTAGTTTGCTTTTCTTTCTATAGTTTCTTAAGATAGAAATTTAGGTTATTGAATTGAGATCTCTTTCCTTTTTAATACAGGCTTATATAAATTCTGAGCTGTAGCTAAGCAGGCGAGGGAGTGCTGTCAGCAGACATGTCAGACGTGCAGCCCTGCCTTATGCCCAGTTTCAGAGTTGTTCACTCACAGGGATTCCTGTGGCAATCCATGACAACATTTTTATGCTAGAATGAGCCTCAGTGATTATCTAATCTCCTTCCACTCCACTTTGCAGGAACCTGAGGCCAAGAGAGATTAAGTGACCTTCCACAAGGTCACACAATCAAGGGCAGTAGTAGTAGTATCTGTGTATATCAGTCCAAGCTTTGCCATCTTTCCTTAAATGGGAATGGCCAGACTATGTCTACTGTATCTTGATAATCTAACTGTCTAATTACAAGGAAACCTCACAATGTCAGCCATAGAGAACCAGGTGCTTCAAAGCAATTTCTTAAGAATTTTCTGCCAATAGTCTAAATGTTTAGAACAGCCCATTTGTGGCTCAAGTGCAACCCTGTGTGTCCCGGGGTTCCGCTTGAGCCACAAATGAGCTGTTTTCCCCTAAAGACCTTCAATAAGAATCTCATAGATATAAAAATCGATATTTCTAGATATGGGCTACCATGTGGATGATTAGGGTGTTATGTGTTAGGCAGGAAAGCTCGTTTGTAGAGAGATCCACTTTAAAAAGTGTACTTACATATTCTTTGCTGGGAATTGGAAATGGTCCTAGGGAAAAAGAAAAAAGAATTGGTTATGGCAATAACAAATGTTGGAGAAGATATAGAAAAAAGGCAACTCTTGTACACCACTGGTGGGAATGTAAATTAGTATAACCACTATGGAGAACAGTTTGGAGGTTCATGAATAAACTAAAAGTAAAGCCACCACATGATTCCCCTGGAATCACTGGATCATATGGTGGCTTTACTTTTAGTTTATTGGCTTTATTTTTTCTTTTATTGTTTAGGCATACACCCAAAACAAAGGAAATCAGGATATTGAAGAGATAGCTGCACACCTGCATTTACTGCAGCACTCTTCCCAATAGCCAACATTTGGAAGCAATCTAAGTGCTCATCAACAGAGTAATGAATAAAGAAAATGTAGTACATATACATAATGGAGTACTATTCAGCCATAAAAAAGAATAAGATCCCGTCATTTACAGCAACATGGATGGAATTAAGGTCATTATTGTTAAGTGAAATAAGACACAGAAAGACAAACATCTTATGTTCTTGCTTATTTGTGAAATCTAAAAATCAAAATATTGAACTCATGGAGATAGAGAGTAGAAGAATGATTACTGAGGGCTGGGAGGGATAGTGGCAGAGTGAGAGGACGTGGGGATGATTAATAGGTACAAAGAATAGTTAGAATACATGAATAAGACCTAGTAATTGATAGCATAACAGGGTGACTATAGTCAATAGCAATTTCAATATAACTAAATACATTTCAATATAACAAAAGAGTATAATTGGATTGTTTATACACAAAGGACAAATGCTTGAGGGGATGGATACTCCATTTACCATGATGTGATTATTATGCATGCTTTTATCAAAATAGTTTATGTACCCCATAAATATATACACCTCCTTTAATGTTTGTGTAGCCACAAAAATTAAAAATAATTTTTTTAAAAAAACAAGAATTGGTCCTGGAGTTTCAGCCGGGACTGAACCCCAAGTGAGGTTAAGCTGATATAGCCATCTAGGTTAAGGGCTTTGGAGCCAGGGATGTGCATGTCACGCTGTGATGCCAGGTGTCAGGGCAGCAGTAAAATGAGGAGGCTAATAAAGTTCTTTGTTCTGAGATATTACAAGGAGGGAGAATGGAGAGGCCAAAAGAAAAGCCTAGAAGCAAGGGCCACGAGGAGCAGGGAAAAGATAGATAGTAGTGAGGGGTGGGAAGAGGGTTTGGAGGCTCTGGGGGCCAAACCAGGAGGGCTGATATGCTATGGAAAATGACCTTTCCCTTCAGGGGCCAAAAAGAGGCTCAAGGACATAATTTGGTGATAGTGGAAGAGGAGAGAGCCAGCCAGAAGTGGGTCAAGAGTCAGGGTCTGGACTGTGTTTGTTCCCCCTGGAAGCTCAATGCCTGCCCCATCATGAGAGCTGGCTATTTCTCCTTCACATGCTCCCCCACATCAGGAGCCCTGCTCCTCAGCCTTCTGCTCTGAGCTCTGGAGGAACCTCAATCACAGAGCCCCCTTCCCCTTGTGCTCACCACTCAGAATTAGCAACTGCTTTCCCCACATGGCAATATGCACCACAGATAAATAAATCTGAATCTTCCTCTTTCCTACCCCAGAGGAAGGACTATGGGACCACAGAAGGGCAAGGGAAGATCCATAAGAGGAGCTGGAGAGGCTGGTGTTAGGGATCTGTGTTGAGGTGTCACGATGACCTGTCCCGCATGTGTTCATCCCCAGGAATGCACTTCTTTCTCTCAGGCAGCTTTGTTGGTAGGGTCATGGAGTCATGGCTCATGTGTCAATGTCTCAGGTCCTGTTTGGTAAGCAGTGAGGATACAGACAGGAAAACATGTGATGGATTTTGGATTTTGAGCAGAAGGTCTGGGATTCTGGGTCACAGTAGAGAAACCCCCAAGGTGGAGATCCTGAATTTCTCTTCAATCATAATTTTGTGTGGATTCAGCCTTCACCTCACTGGTTCGCCCCAGGTGACACTGATAAAAACCAACTCTCTATGAGAGGTGGAAACACACTTCGTAGGTTGAGTCAAAGCTTAGTTTGCTTTTGCATCATATGGGAGGATGACTTCTCCAACGGCACCTGCTTCAACGTGTCCATGGAGAGTCCATTGATAGTAGCACTGCTTGTTGCGGAAATATCCTGCTTCAATTTTTCTTCAACCTATCTTGGAAGAGCAGTTATGAATACACTGGAGTAATTGCCAAGACATTAGCAGGAATTCATTTTATCATGTTATCAGTAAGTGTCCAGCCATGAGTACTTATGGGTACGGAAAGGAAATGGAAACTTCCATTAAAATTGAGGCAAGAACAGAGGTGGGGTTGGGTTGGGCAAGAGGATGACAATTTGTGCCCTGAGAGAAGGCAGAGCATCTCTAAGTTAGGACTCTGCAGAAAGAGATTAAAAGTTGTCATTTTACTGAATGTTCCCCAACCCAAGAGAAGATTTAAATCCATGATATTTCTACCTCAAGATGCATTTAATTTCTGGCTAATTGATTCAGATTACAAATCAAATCTGTTTACTGTAAATAGAAACCCAGTTAGACTTCACCATTCCTACCTGAATCACTCAGCTAATTAAAGTCCTGATTTATCATTCAGTCTGTCTCTCTCTCTCTCTCATCTCTATATCTATCTCTCTCTTTCTCTCTTCTTAAGTCAGATTGCCTGTGGTCAGTGCAACTCATCCTTTCTCAAGATGAAAACCAGCTCTATGGATGGATAGCCTCCATGACATCAGACAACCTTAGATGCTCCAGTTTAGGGGATCAATACCTCAAAGGTCATGATTTACTCTCCTAACTTGATCTGCCTCCTAGTCGATACAACAACCCACAATTAGGAATACTTTCTTGACATATGATAGACTCCACACCATTTTTTGGAATATAGGTTAATTTTTATAATATCCTTTCCAATGTACAAAGCATCTTCACCTATCACCTAATCGATCCTTACATTAAAATAATCCTGTTAGTTAGGTAAAACAGGTATTACCATTATCACTGAAGCTCAGACAGGTTAAAGGGACTTGTTCAAGGCCACATAGCTGGTGTAGGAGCCAAGGAAGAGCTTTCATTTTTGGCTCTCTGAAGTTTTGCTGAAAAATCAACTTATAAAAGGCAGATTAACTGGAAAAAAGGCATAGATATTTATTTAATGTGTACACACTGGAGCCTTCAGAATGAAGACCCAAAGATACAGGGGAAATTGTCCATTTCTATGCTTAAGTCTGACAAAGTATAAAGAGCCAAGTAGAAACACAACTGGACAGAAAGGATATGATCTAATACTAATAGACTAAGTACAGAAACCCAGCAAAACCTGTCTGTTTAGATCCTCCTTGGGCTCTCTGAACTTGCATTCCTTCCTCTGAGTGTAAGGCAGGACCCCCTCTGGAATGGGGGCATTAGGATCTACAATAAAACAGGGTAGATTAGATAATTTATTTGTGACCAGTTTTTACACAAAAAGGTAGAGGGAAAGTTAGAGTAATATAATATGGTTACGTTTTATGGCTGGCTTTGGAGAAAAGGGAGTCTGGTTTCTATCACCTGCTTTGGGAAAGAGGGATTCCAGTTTCTATAGCTAGCCTTGGAGAAGAATGGGACTGAGAGATAAAAGGGCAGGAGAAGGTCAGAGAAAAACTTTTGCTTCTGTGGCTGTTTCTGAGGCTTTCATTTTGGGGTATTATTTTCTGGGCCCCAGCACTCCCCAAAATGAAACTTTTCAAAGAAGTTTCAGAGTGCAAATATCAGATTTGTGAAATGTCTCATAAGTCATTGAACCAATCTCTCAGTCCTGAGAATAGGGCAATCCAGTTTAATAGTTAACGGCTGTGTTTCATTTAAGGCAAGTGTGCTACAGATGGGCTTTCCCCAAAGTCAGGCCTTCTTATGATTTGGGCAATCAGATATTTAGTAAGAGTCATTTAAGGTGAAATAAATGGAAAACAAATGTAAGAAAAACAACAAACTCAGATTTTAAATCCAGAGAGCAGCCAGCCAGTGAAGATATTTATGTGTTGGGCTCAAAGCAACTTCAGATGAAGTGAGAGCAGATAGTGGACCTCTGACACATTGTTTCTGGTTTGCAGCTTGCACCAGTTTGCAAGTTCCAGTGAATTTCTGAGTAGACTATACATCAACAGGCACAATCGTATGTTGTTATTCATATATTAAAGTATTCATATGTTAAGTGCTGTAATAATTTTCAAAGTTTTTATCAAGTTGTTTAGACTCATCTTACAGAGCTTTAGGAAAAAGCAGTTTTAATTTCAGACATTTCAAATCAGAAAAATGGGAAAATAATGGGAAACATTAGTTCAGAGACATGTAGCCAGGAAATATCTCAGGATTCAGTCCAAACTGTAGGCAAATAACAAGAACTCAGAAAGAGTGGGCAAGACTAGAACCTAATAACAGATGTACTATAGTTTTCTTTTAAGACGGAATTTTTCTCTTTCCAGTCCCCGGTTCCCACCAAAGATATTTAAATCATAGTAGAACCAATTTACTTGAAAAATAAGTTTTCATCTTAACTACATTGGGCCTGATTATTTGCATAAAATGCTGCAAGAATAGTGATTGGTCATATAGACTTTTATGAAGTTGGCTTTGCTGAAACTGTTTTTAATGAAATTTTCAGATTAGCTTTTAAAAGCCTCTCAAGGCTAACTAAGCCAAGGATTTGTCATTAAATTGTGCCTGCAATACCTGTACAAATTGGGGAAATTTCTCTTTTCTCAAAGTACCAATTTGAGGTTTCTGGCCCAGTTAGAAAGTGACCAATTCTTTTCTTACCACAAGTCAGGAACCCTGTAAAGGAACCATGTAGACAGGGCACAAGGACAGTCTTCACAAGGGGTTTTTAAATCAGCTTTATTAAGTTTACCTTAATTGCTCAAAGCAGTCTAAACATACCTGAAAATATGCTATTCCTTTGGTAAAACAATCAGTGTCTCTAGTTATGCCCTATTACAAAAGAAAACAGATTTTTATTAAATGTATGAAAAAAACGATATTGCCATAAATTAAGAATACTCATAAATAGTTTCCAGGTTCTGGAGAAATCAGCTAGAGAGAAAGATAAATCCTTCAAATTTGTGTTTACAAAAGTATACTTTAACTAATTTATTGTAAACTGTAAATAACCCAAATCAGAAAGAAGTCTTAATTATAGTCCGATGGTACAATCTCCAAAGTTATCAGAAACATGTATTCAAGAGTGCTTGTCAGTCTTTTCCATGAATATCCTTAAAGAAGCAAATTTTGGACTATAGCTAATTATAAACTACTTTCTGAGAAGAATCAAAGTAAAACAACAATTTACTATGGATGACAAAAGACAGAATAATCATGGTTAAAGACACAATTGACAAGGAAATTTTGTTGTTTCTGTGGCATACAACATTTAACATAGCGATCATAGTTAATATATATTTTGACAGTACTTTTAAAGCTTTTATTAAATTAAAATACATATACAGAACAGTATATATACCATAAGTTCATAAGCTTAATGACTTTCTTTAACAGAGTATACTCGTTTAATAAACAGCCGTACCAGGTATTACTACATTACCAGCATCAGAAGTTCATCAAATGCCTCCTACAATCACTACCCCAACTACATTCACTTCTCCTAGCACAGGTTATTTTTGCCTGTTTTGAACTTTATTTACATAGACTCGTTTAATATACAGGCTTTTGTATCTGGGTTATTTCACTCATCATTTATGCTTGTGTGGTCCCTCCAAATTATTAGATACAGTATAGTTTGTTCATTTTCATTGCTGTATGGCATTCCATTTTGTGAGGACACTGTAACATGTTTACACATTTCTGTCTTAGCAGGTGTTTGGATAGTGTTCAATTTGAGACTAATACGAATATGGCTATTGTGAACATTCTGCTACATAACTTGGTGAATATATATAAACATTTCTATTAGATTTCTAGGTTTTAGATTATGAATATGGTATTTTTTATTATACTTTAAGTTCTAGTGTACATGTGCAGAAGGAGCAGGTTGGTTACATAGGTATACATGAGTCATGGTGGTTTGCTGCACCTATTAACCCATAATCTACATTAGGCATTTCTCCTAATGCTATCTCTCCCCTATCCCCCTACCCCCGACACGCCCTGATGTGTGATGTTCTCCTCCCTGAGTTCATGTGTTCTCATTGTTCAACTCCCACTTATGAGTGAGAACATATGGTGTTTGGGTTTCTGTTGTATTAATTTGCTGAGAATGATGGTTTCCAGCTTCATCCATGTCCCTGCAAAAGACATGAACTCATCCTTTTTAATGGCTGCATAATATTCCATGGTGTATATGTGCCACACTTTCTTTATCCAGTCTATCACTGATGGACATTTGAGTTGGTTCCAAGTCTTTGCTATTGTGAATAGTGCCATAATAAACATACCTGTACATATGTCTTTATAGTAGAATGATTTATAATCCTTTGGGCACATACCCAGCAATGGGATGCTGGGTCAAGTACAGTAGTATTTCTAGCTCTAGATCCTTAAGAAATTGCCACCTGTCTTCCACAATATTGAAGTAATTTACACTCTCATCAACAGTGTAAAAGCACTCCTATTTCTCCACATTCTCCCCAGCATCTCTAGTTTCCTGACTTTTTATTGATTGCCACTCTAACTGGCATGAAATGATATCTGATTGTAGTTTTGATTTGCATTTTTCTATTGACCAGTGATGATGAGCCCTTTTTCATATGTTTGTTGGCCATATAAATGTCTTCTTTTGAGAAGTGTCTATTCATATCCTTGTCTATTCATCTTTGATGGATTTTTTTTTCTTGTAAATTTGTTTAAGTTCCTTGTAGATTCTGGATATTAGCCCTTTGTCAGATGGATGGATTGCAAAAATTTTCTCCCATTCTGTAGGTCATCTGTTCATTCTGATGATAGTTTCTTTGGCTGTGCATAAGCTCTTTAGTTTAATTAGATCCCATTTGCCAATTTTGGCTTTTGTTGCCTTTGCTTTTGGTGTTTGAGTTATGAAGTCTTTGCCCATGCCTATGTCTTGAATGATATTGCCTAGAGTTTCCTCCAGGGTTTTTATGGTTTTAGGTCTTACATTTAAGTCTTTAATGCATCTTGAGTTAACTTTTGTGTAAGGTGTAAGGAAGGGGTCCAGTTTCAGTTTTCTGCATATGGCTAGCCAGTTTTCCCAACACCATTTATTAAATAGGGAATCCTTTCCCCATTGCTTGTTTTTGTCAGGTTTGTCAAAGATCAGACGGTTGTAGATGTGTGGTGTTATTTCTGAGGCCTCTGTTCTGTTCCATTGGTCTATATATCTGTTTTGGTACCAGTGTCATGCTGTTTTAGTTACTGTAGCCTTGCAGTGTAGATCAAAGTCAGGTAGCGTGATGCCTCCAGCTTTGTTCTTTTTGCTTAGAATTGTCTCGGCTATGTGGACTCTTCCTTGGTTCCATAGGAAATTTAAAGTAATTTTTTCTGATTCTGGAAAGAAGGTCAATGGTAGCTTGATGGGGATAGCACTGAATCTATAAGTTACTTTGGTCAGTATGGCCATTTTCATGATATTGATTCTTCCTATCCATGAGCATGGAAGGTTTTTCCATTTGTTTGTGTTGTCTCTTATTTCCTTCAGCAGTGGCTTGTAGTTCTCCTTAAAGAGGTCCTTAACATCCCTTGTTAGTTGTATTCCTAGGTATTTTATTCTCTTTGTAGCAATTGTGAATGGGAGTTCACTCATGATTTGGCTCTCTCTTTTTCTATTATTGGTGTATAGGAATGCTTGTGTTTTTTGCACACTGATTTTGCATCCTGAGACTTTGTTGAAGTTACTTATCAGCTTAAGGAGATTTTGGGATGAGATAATGGGGTTTTCTAAATATACAATCATGTCATCTGCAAACAGAGACAACTGACTTCCTCTCTTTCTATTTGAATACCCTTTATTTCTTTCTCTTGCCTGATTTCCCTGGCCAGAACTTCCAACACTATGTTGAATAGGAGTGGTGAGAGAGAGCATCCTTGTCTTATGCCAGTTTTCAGAGGGAATGCTTCTAGTTTTTGTCCATTCAGCATGATATTGGCTGTGGATTTGTCATAAATAGCTCTTATTATTTAGAGATATGTTTCATCAATACCTAGTTTGTTGAGAGATTTTAGCATGAAGGGGCATTGAATTTTATCGAAGGCCTTTTCTGCATCTATTGAGATAATCAGGTGGTTTTTGTCATTGGTTCTGTTTATGTGTTCAATTACGTTTATTGATTTGTGTAATTTGAACTAGTCTTACCTCCCAGGGATGAAGCCAACTCGATCATGGTGAATAAGCCTTGTGATGTGCTGCTGGACTTGGTTTGCCAGTATTTTATGGAGGATTTTTGCATCAATGTTCATCAGAGATATTTGCCTGAAATTTTATTTTTTTGCTGTGTCTTTGCCAAATTTTGGTAACAGGATGATGCTGGCCTCATAAAATGAGTTAGGGAGGGGTCACTCTTTTTCTATTGTTTGGGATTGTTTCAGAAGGAATGGTACCAGCTCCTCCTTAACATTTTTTCCTTCATTTCAACGGTAAATCTAACAACTATGTGTCCTAGGGTTGCTCTTCTCGAGGAGTATCTTTGTGATGTTGTCTGTATTTCCTGAATTTGAATATTGGCCTGTCTTGCTAAGTTGCAGAAGTTCTCCTGGATTATATCCTGAAGAGTGTTTTCTAACTTGGTTTCATTATCCCCATCACTTTCAGGTACACCAATCAAATGTAGGATTGGTTTTTTCACATAGTCCCATATTTCTTGGAGGCTTTGTTCATTACTTTTCATTCTTGTTTGCCTAATCTTGTCTTCATGCTTTATTTCATTAAGTTGATCTTCAATCTCTGATATCCTTTCTTCTACTTGATAGATTCAGCTATTGATACTTGTGTATGTTTCATGCAAGGAGCCATAATTAATATTAACATGGGCTAAGACGTCAGAATTTCAGGAATGTTATTTAATTTTGGAACACAAATTAATAACACATTCATAGAAATATTAAATAATCCAAAGAAAGTTAAACACCATTTCTTTTTTTATTTTTATTTTTTATTTTATTTTTTATTCTAAATTCTAGAGTACAAGTGCAGGATATTTTAATTTTTTAGATACATGGCCTCACTCTGTTGACCAGGCTAGAGTACAATAGCAAGATCATAGCTCACTGCAGCCTTGAACCCTGGAGCTGAAGCAATCTTACTACATTAGCCTCCTAAGTAGCTAAGACTACAGGCACATGCCAGCACAATAGACAATTTTTTTAATTTTTCATTGTTGTAGAGATGAGTTCTCACTATGTTGCCCAGGTGGGTCTCAAACTCCTGGCCTCTGGTGATCCTCCCACCTTGGCCTTCCAAAGTGCTGTGATTACACATATGAACCATCTAGTTTGAGATCAAAAAGACTAAATATAGAATTTGACATTTTGATTTTGGAAAGTTTGTCAACTATAAAGGTTTTAAGCATTTGCTCAAAATTGAATCACAGGTCACTGGAAAATAAGTCGCTCATTTAGCCAAAGGGATAGTTAAAAAATTTTAAAAGTGAAAATCTTTATGATAAACAGAAGACTCAGTTTCCCAAACAATCATAAAACCTGATAAAGACACAGTGAGGCAAATTGAGTCTGTCTCCTTCTCTCTTTTCTCTTTGTTTATCCTCTGTGCAGTTTACTTAAAAGGTAAAAAAAAAAAAAATCTGTCACTATCTCATGTCAACATTACATAAAATCTTGTTCGAAGAAAAAATAAAAATTTGCCTTTGTGTTAGTATATTATTAATGCTAAAGTTAATTTTGATAAAACTTCATAAATAAGCCAATCTAATCTCAGTTTTGACAATATAAGATTTTTATAAACCTTTAATAACCTCTTAAAGTTTTTACCATTTTTTTATTTTCCCAACTTTTTATATCCATTCAGTTTTATTTCTCATTTCCTCTTTAATTTAAAGCAACTTTTAAAATCCTTTGAACAAAACAAAATTACTTTTCCTTGAACAAAAAACACATTTTATGTCTTATTTTAAATAAATTTTTTAAACCAAAAAGGCATCTTACTTTTCTTATACTCTTTCTTCTGTGAAGAAAGTCCATGGTAGCTTGATGGGGATAGCATTAAATCGATAAGTTACTTTGGGCAGTATGGCCATTTTCACAATATTAATTCTTCCTAACCGTGAGCAATAGAATTGCTTCTCTTATATGTGGTAGGTTTTAGTTACATATATTAGTTATAAAGTTAGCTCTTAGTAATCCTTATTTTCAGTGAAATATCTAGGAAATAAGCAATTTAAATTATGTGTCAGATACAGAGCCTAGGACAAAGGACAATGCCTGAAGGATTGAATCCCTCCCAGTGTGGCTAAAAGGCACAGATGGGCTTGGAAGGAGGGGTTCCTGCATCCCGGGGCCTCATCCTGGCCTAAAGGCACAAATCAGAGATAATAAGCTCACATATTAAAAAAAAATCATAGAAGCAGCTATTTTATGACCTTAAAATATCTATCAATGTAAACCTGTCTAACCAATAGACATGGGTAAAAATATCTAAATTAAATTTTAAAGATGTTTCTATTTTATTTCACGAATAATTTTAAAACTATATTTATCAAAGATTATTAAAGTCACATGACCTTGAAAAGCATTTAGGCTGTTTATTTATGGATACTAATTTATCTTTAAGTTCATTTGGTACCATATGCAGACAACATATAAACATCTGCACAGACATATACCTATACGTAGACACAACGTATAAACATATAACATATGTATGCATCTAAAAGCTAAATTGATCAAGGAGTTTAATGCAGAAGATGGTAAAGCTTTAGACTTAAGCAGAATTTGTTCATTTACAACTCTTGGGGTTTTATGAGGAAAAATAGATGTTTCTCCCAAAAACAGGAATCTGTGGTGTCTTTGCTGCTTTCCTTAGAGATTTCAGGGTGTTAGAAATTTTCTTAGGTGTCTCCATGTGGCATGAAGGTGGAGTGGAAGGAGGCGCAGACGGAAGTAAATGGAGAAACACACCAAAGGAGCACGTATGGTTAGCAGTGGTTTGGGAAGAGGGGAATTCAGTGGACAGAAACATTTTTAGAGAGAGAATGAACAAAGGCATTAAACCTGTATGTATATGTGTACATATATAGTCTACATATCCATTTTAATAAAGTTGACTTTTGACTGTATAGTTCCTAAAATTTTTTTTTAAATCTCTTCTTATTAGATTTTAGCCAGGACAAATGGTTAATATTTCTAGTTTTTGAACTTTTTTTTCTTAAGCCATAGATTCCTTTCAAGTTGAACCCTAACCAAGGTTATGACTTAACCAAGAATGCAAGAGGTGTCTCCAAAGAGGGGCAAAGCACTCCTCACAAACGTTTGCTAGCCACAAACAGGGTCAGGTCCACATTTCTGTCTAGCCATATTTCTTCAGGGTCTCAGTTTCTCAGCTGACAGTATTCACACAAGGGCCCCCAAACCTTGTGTGCTCTCACAGGTAGAAAAAGACAGGGACTGGGTACAATGGCTCATGCCTGTAAACCCAGCACTTTGGGAGGCCGGGGCTGGTGGATCACTTGAGGTCAGAAGTTCAAGACCAGCGTAGCCAGCATGGCAAAACCCCATCTGTACTAAAAACATAAAAATTGGCTGGGTGTAATGGTGGGCACCTGTAATCCCAGCTACTCCAGAGGCTGAGATGCAAAACTCTCTTGAACCTGGGAGGCGGAGGTTGCAGTGAGCCAAGATCACACCACTGCACTCCAGCCTGGCCAACAGAACAAAAAAAAAAAAGAAAGAAAAGAAAAACACAGGAAATCAAAATGATCAATAACAAATGGGTACCCCCAAAAGTCGAAAGTCACACAAATATCAAAACTGGAAGGACTGTTTCCTAGTCAGGAATTGAACCCAGGTAACAGCTATGAGAGCCAGGAATTTTAGCGACTAAGCCACAGGGAGTGGCCTCTAGTAGCATTCTTGCAGGGATCTAAAGCAGGCAGTATGAGTGCACAAATATTTTAGCTTTGTTTTAGGTCCAGTTTTTCTCTTTATAAAGGGAACTTCTAAGGCTAGCCATGACATCATTAAATGTCTTTCTTTTAATTTGATCTACCAATCAATTGTTTAGAATAAGAGATCTCTATTTTTTTTTTTAATTTAGGAGTTTAATTTAAAGCATCTATCTTCCGGTCACTGGCAACAATTAGAATTTCCCATGGTGTATTTATTCCAATAGCAACTCAATCCAATGTCTCACTTCAGAGAAGATGCAATTCCAAAGATTCCCTCCAGAAAATTCATTTCTAGGAATAGGCTAAGATAGCAAAAGTTTCCTGTTGCCACTGACAGTTAACGATAGCGTTTGCTTTCAGTAACCAACACATTTACAGGATGCCACCAGTCACAGATCTATTAATCTGTAACACTAGGTAGGCCCTCTTGGAATTGGATTTTTCCAGCACTATGCAGGTAACAAGAGTTGAGATAACAAACTCATGCAATGCTTCATGCAATGATCCATAATTAATATTAACATGTACTAAGATGTCAGAATTTCAGGAATGTTATACAATTTTGGAACACAAATTAATAATACATTCAAACAAATATTAAATAATCCAAAGAAAGTTAAACACCATTTCTTTTGTTTTTATTTTATTTTATTTTATTTTTAGGTTCTAGGGTACATGTGCAGGATGTTTTAATGTTTTAGATACATGGCCTCACTCTGTCGCCTGGGCTAGAGTACAGTAGCAAGATCATAGCTCACTGCAGCCTTGAACCCTGGAGCTGAAGCAATCTTACTACATTGGCCTCCTAAGTAGCTAAGACTACAGGCACATGCTGACACTGCCCCCGGTCAGAAATTGACATTTTGACAAAAAGTCCTTATGGATGGGACTCCTTATTAAGACAAACTTCCTGAGAGCTTGATATTCCAAAAAAGAGTTTTGGGTTCCCAGCCATTTTCAGACTGACCACCTGACATGACCTGAAAATCATGCCTGTCAGGTGGCAGAGACTGACAGAATGCTCCTGCTTGGTCACAGGTCACACTTTCAAAGACATCAAACATGGTGAGAGGACCTTTATCCAGCACCTCTTGTTACAAACAACATAGAAAGGCAAAGGAAAAGACTATTTCTGGGAGGAAAGGGGTCAAATAACATGAATATTCACACCACAAAGAATCAAAAAGTATACCAGCAAGGCTAGCCACACAAAAATCTTTCTGTCCTGTTAATCAAACTTTTGCAGAGAAAAGGTGATTTTTACCATCCACTCAACTGGATTGCACAGAGAAAGAGGCTGGAAGCTGGGCTGGCTAGAAATTCTTACCCTTTTGCAGCTAATCAGTTTCCTAGATTCCCTTAACTGAGGCTTCCAGAAGGGTGAGACTTTGATAATCTTGTTGGTGACAGCAAACTATAGGAACCAAGGAGAATCTTCCCCTTGGCCCCCTGAAGTTTTGTAGAAAACTCAACTCGTACAAGGCAGATTAGTTAGAGAAAAGGCATGCAAATATATTTAAAGTGCATACGTGGGAGCCTTCAGAATGAAGACCAAATTTTACAGAGAAATTGACTTTTTTTTTTTGAGACAGAGTCTATCTCTGTCACCCAGTCTGGAGTGCAGTGGCATGATCTCGGCTCACTGCAATCTCCACCGCCCGGGTTCAAGTGATTCTCCTGTTTCAGACTCCTGAGTAGCTGGGATTGCAGGCATGCACCACCACACCCTGATAATTTTTTGTATTTTTAGTAGAGATGGGGTTTCACCGTGTCAACCAGGCTGGTTTTGAATTCCTGACCTCAAGTGATCCCCTCGCCTCCACCTGCCGAAGTGCTAGGATTACAGGCATGAGCCACTGCACCCAGTCAGAAATGGACATTTTTATGCTTATGTTTAACAAAGCATGAATAGCCCCATAGAAATGTGATTGGACAAAAAAGGTACAATCTAATGCTAATAGACTGAGTGATGAAACCCAGCAAGACCTATCTGTCTAGATTCTTCTTAGCCTCTCTGGGCATGCATTTCTTCCTTTAGAGTATGGGTCAGGACCCTCTCTGGAATGGTGGTGTTAGGGCCTGCAGTCAAACATGTAGGTAGATCAGACTTTTATTTTTATTTATTTTTATTTTTGAGATGGAGTCTCACTCTGTCACCAGGTTTGAGTGCAGTGGCACAATCTTGGCTCACTGCAACCTCCACCTCATGGGTTCAAGTGATTCTTCTGCCTCAGTCTCCCGAGTAGCTGAGATTACAGGCACCCGCCACCATGCCCAGCTAATTTTTGTATTTGTAGTAGAGACAGGTTTCAGCATGTTGGCCAGGATGGTCTCGATCTCTTGATCTTGTGATCCGCCCACCTCAGCCTCCCAAATGCTGGGATTACAAGCATGAGCCACCCCACGTGGCCAAGTTAGACTATTTCTTAATAGCCAGTTTTTATATAGAAAGGTAGAGGGGAAGCTAGAGTAGTATTTTCAAGTTTTATGGCTGGCTTTGGGGAGAGAAGATTCTCGTTTCTATGCCCCTTTGTGGGGAAGAGGGATTCTAGCTTCTACACAGCTTTAAGGGATAATGGGGCTGAGAGACAGGAGAGTAGGAGAAGGTCAGAGAATAACTTTTTCTTCTGTGGCTGCTTCTGAGACTTTCATTTTGGGGTATTGTTTTCTGAGTCCCAACACTAGTAAGTGGTAATGCTACAGATATAGATTTGATGGTCTTCTCTCTTGAGATGCCATGTTTTTTTATTTCTTGTTAGCTACATCAAAAAGAAGATCAAATGCTACTAGCCCTAATCCTAAATCTTAAGAGGACTGGATAGATAGAGCACCTGACAGACGGAGGAGACATCTTCAGTTTTAAAGCATTCTGTTGATTCTCAGTATCCACAATGTGCATAAGACCAAGGAAGGAAGGTATCAGAGTTCATTCTTGAATCTTCAGGCCCTTGTCACCTGGCTTGAGATGCTTGGCTTTTGGTGTGTTCCTTGGTGAGGACCGCAGTTTGGACTCATGCCCATATATGTAGACCACAAAGTACAAATGCGCATAGTGCACATTGCCATCAGCAGAGTAATCTTTCTACAGCACATCTCAATATACGTGTTTCAATGGTTCTCTTGCTGTCTATCCAACATTATTCAAACCCCTCATCTAGCAGTCAGGAACTCTCCCTTAAAACTTATTTCCCGCTACTTCATTTTACATAAAATTTTAGGCCTGATGTGTTCTACCCTCCCTAACAATTATCTGTTTGCCCTCTTCTTGGATTTTGGGGTCCTTGCAACTACATTATTTTTCTTGAAGCCTCAGATACTACTTCAGGTGTAAGGCTACCATTTGCCCAGACACAGAAGCAGTTTCTCCCTCTTCTGAACACCCATGGCTTTCCATCTGAGTTGATCTTGTGGCATATCGTTTTACTCTGCTACTGATACATGTATCTCATCCTCCTAAACCATAGACTGTTGGGACAGACTTTAATCTGATGGGTTTTGCATTGCAAGTACCATGGCCATGCTTGCAGTGAGCTGAATAATGGCCCCCAAATGTGTCCATCTCTTAATCCTCTGTGAGTATTGCCTTACATGGCAGCAGGGTTTTTGCAGGTGTGGCTAAATTGAGGGTCTTGAGATGAGATTATCCTAAATCATCTGAATGGATCAGATATAATCAAAGAGTCCTTATAAGAGGGAGCCAGGAGGAACTTTGATGAGAGGAGAAGGTAATGTGATGATGGGAGCAGACAATGAAATCACGTGCTTTGAAGCTGGAGGAAGTGGCCACAAGCCAAGGAATGGAGAGGGCCACTGGAAACAGAAAAAGGCAAAGAAATAGATTCTTCCTTCAGAGCTTCCAGAAGGAAACTGCCCTGTGGACACTTTCACCTTAGCCCAGTTAATCTAAATTTGAACTTCTGACCTCCAGAGCATAAGAAAATTAGTTTTGTATTGTTTAAAACTGCTGTGTCTGTGGTAATTTGTTACAGTAACAACAGGGAACTAATACATTGGGAAAATGTTTGTTGACTTAAAGGAAGAAATAAATGACTATGAATAAGTGAATACATGAATAAATACATTTAAAAGGTTTTGCTTTATAGTGCTTCCTTGCTTCCTATGACTAACCACTGTGGGAAGTCTTGCCACAGAAAAAGGCATTCTTTAATGTCCCTGAATGTTTTTCTAGAGGTTCAATCAAGGTGCCAGTGGTTTAGCTGGGGCTCTGGATTGGTAGGGCATCAACCTCCCCATTGTTTTAGAGCGCACAAGACCTGAGAGAATAGAAGGGAAGACAGGATCCGGGGGGGATGAAACATCTGAGAGCCTAGGGCACAGGGTCTCTCTAAGGCAGGAGGGGGAAGGTCTTGATTACATCAAGAGCCACCCAGTGCCACACTCTGACTTGAACCAAGTGGCTGGGAAATGAGACACACCTAGCTAATTTTTGTATTTGTAGTAGAGACGGGGCTTCACCATGTTGACCAGGCTGGTCTCAAACTCCTGGCCTCAAGTGATCTGCCTGCCTCCGCTTCCCAAAGTGCTTGGATTACAGGCATGACCCACCATGCCCAGCCCTCCTGTTTCTTTCTAAGGAAAAATTATTATCATTTTCAGGGATGAAATTTTAGAATAAAAGTGGTTTTTTTTCAATGTATTTCTTACTTTTCAGTGACTGACTGATAAGCCCTTTTCAACTTTAATTAGAAACTAAACTGAATAAAATACTTGGCTTGACATGCCATAGTGATTTAAAAGGGCTTTTCAACTTCAGTACCAAAAAACATGAAACAGTAATTCAAAGAGTTGTTAACGTGGAGCCCCCACCACCTATTGTGAATAGGGAATGGCTAAATTAACCAAAACGATAACTGTGCCACAAATTAATTACCATTTATGGTTACTCCTACTAAACGTGACCATGAAACTCTTCATATACCCTAAACTACATACAATATTAACTACCATCTTTTGCCAAAAATGAGCCATCTCTTTTATAAAACTCACATACACACTCACACATACATACACACACATGTCCAAACACACACAATAAGTGCACCTCTGCATAGACTATTAACTTAGAGCTGATCGACTCCCTCATTTTCCCAAATAGCATATATCATTCACATGGAGTGAGAGCATAATTTGAACAAAATTGGATAAGATTTTCCCGAGCTTCACATGAATTGAAGTGGGAGATAATGCTCTTATTTATTTTCCTATCCAACAGGATCAGTTCTTAGTTCCAAAAAGAAGTTTCCCCAGTATTTCAGATTTAAATGCATGATATTTACTGCAGTTTCTAAATTGTAACTGCTTCTCATTCTTCTAACTATGTATAAATCTCAGCATACTGAGATTTTGAGATCTTGCAATCATTCTGAAGTCAGGCCCACAAGCATGAGCAAGAGAAGAATGTTGACTGGCCTACTTAGCAGAATCCCAGCTCCAGGTCTCCATTTTGGAAATGCATCTTTTTTTTTTTTTGAGACGGAGTTTCGCTCTTGTTACCCAGGCTGGAGTGCAATGGCGCGATCTCGGCTCACCGCAACCTCCGCCTCCTGGGTTCAAGCAATTCTCCTGCCTCAGCCTCCTGAGTAGCTGGGATTACAGGCACGCACCACCATGCCCAGCTAATTTTTTGTATTTTTAGTAGAGACAGGGTTTCACCATGTTGACCAGGATGGTCTCGATCTCTTGACCTCGTGATCCACCCGCCGGAAATGCATCTTTAAGCCAAACTAAAAAATTTACAAAATTAAAATTCCAAGCAATCAAAATGACTTTAATAAAACATCTTATTAAAGATTTCATACAACTTTATTTAAAGTCATATGTTTATTTAAAGTTATATAAAAGTTATTAAAGAGATGTAGACTGTATAAAGAAAATGTGGTACATGTAAAACATGGAATATTATGCAGTCATAAAAAAGAACAAGATCATGTCTTTTGCAGGAACATGGATGGAGCTGGGTCATTATCCTTAGCAAACTAATGCAGGAACAGAAAACCAAATACTATATTCTCTTACTTGTGAGTGCTAACTGACGAGAACACATGGACTCAAAGAGGGGAACAGCAGGCACTGAGGCCTATCAGAGGGTAAAGGGTAGGAGGAGGGAGAGGGGCAGAAAAAGTAGCTATTGGGTACTAAGCTTAGTACCTGGGTGAGGAAATAATCAGTACAACAGACACCCAGGACACAAGTTTACCTATATAAAAAACTGGTACCTGTGAACCTAAAATAAAAAAAAAAAAAGAGATAGAAGAAAAGAGAATTCTTGGGTACAAGTTCCAAGTAAATCATTCTTTACACTTAAGTATAATTTTCCACTGGACTGGAATAGTGTTTTACTTGCTACTATAATTTATTTTTACCAGCACTCAGAGAAATCAAGTGCTTTTAGGAAGAATAAACAAGAACATGTTAAGTTAAGCTGCATCAATAATTTTCTCACTTTCTACTTGAGTGTCTGTTTGTGTCCTCATTGTCTTCCATATCATCTGTGAAGGTGTAACCAGCTGTTTTATATCCTATGCCTATTCAGATACAGCTCTATGGTTTAAAATTGCAGGTATTGTTTTCTTAACTCAGTAATGTTTGATTCTATGCCTCTTGGATTTCATTACCTCACAGATTTTGCTCAGTTCCTTGACTCTTGTGTCATTGCCCATAAGTCAATAACTATTGGTGTATTCATTCGGGAAGTTACCTGTATTTTATCTGCAGTAATGAAATTACGGGGGTGTCTGTTCACAGCCTGGTAGTTCTTTAGGCTGCAGATTTGTCTAACAATAAAGTTACACATACTCCTTAAGCAAATGGAAACGATCCTCTCTTGATAAGATCACAGGTTCAATGTAGTCATGACAGCAGAGGAATGCCAGTACTCTTAGAACAATCTATTTTACTAGAAGTTTTCAAAATATATATTTTAAATAAAAACAAGATGATACTAGGCAGAAGATTTCAGCTCTTACTAAGCCCACAGGAAAAATTCTGTTATTTCTTTTCTTTCTTGAATGCTTCTACAAGGGACCTCTGACCCATGTGTTTTGGTCAGAGCATATGTTGGCAGCCATCTGCACCTAGCACCAAATATGAACTTCAAAGAGAAGAAAGCCACATTTGGAAGAAAGCTCACACACAGACTGTAAACATTTCAGAGCAGATTGTGTCTATGTAGATTAAGTAAGTTGTGAAAATCAGAAGCGCTGCCAAATTTTAAGACCTTGACCTTTACATCTCTGAGTTTCTATCTGTCATTTTACCTTTCGGAGTCTTCTTTTTAATTTATAAAACGGAATGAATAATCTTCTCAGCCTCCCAAGTGTTAGCGTTCTGGGGATTCAGAGAAGATATGTATGAAATTACATCAAATTACCTAAAACATGACATTTATTCATTCAACAAATATTTGTTGAGCATACAATATGCGCTTCCTGGTGCTGTGCCAGGTGCTGGTGAATACAGCCGTGGCCGTGGCAGTCTTCCCGTGTGCTTTCGTAGTTGTAACATGAAAGTGTCGCTACTACAGTCATATTACTAGAACCACTACTTTAACATCAACTACTAATATAAAGTGGGTAGATGTATAAATGAAATTGTTATTATTTGTGAAATCATTAATATCCTTTGTAATGTTATAATATTTGGGGCATCTTCATAATTGTTAAATGATTTATTTCATTTCCAGGTGAGTTTGTAGAAAATAATACAATCACTCACAATTCCATTAGAGTTATTACTTTCAGTTTGATTCACATTGTTCATCCCAGCCTGACGTAAGTCAGGACCTGCAAGAACCAGACAAGGAAAAAACAGGACAAACTTGAAAGAAATCAGATATCAGATCTCTATAAATGTATTCTGCCTCTATTTTTCATTTTCTTTCAATAAAAAGTTTATTATAAGAAAAAATATGGGCCAGGCACAGTGGCTCATGCCTGTAATCCCAGCACTTTGGGAGGCTGAGGCAGGTGGACCACCTGAGGTCAGGAGTTCAAGAGCAGCTGGGCCAACATGGCGAAACCCCATCTCTACTAAAAATACAAAAATTAGCTGGGCACGGTGGTTGACACCTGTAATTCCAGCTACTTGGGAGGCTGAGGCAGAAGAATTGCTTGGACTCTGGAGGTGGAGGTTGCAGTCAGCTGAGATTGTGTCACTGCCCTCCAGCCTGGACGACAGAGCAAGACTCTGTCAAGAAAGAGAAAGAAAAGAAAGAGGAAGAAAGAAGAAAGAAAGGAAGGAAGGAAGGAAGGAAGGAAGGAAGGAAGGAAGGAAGGAAGGAAGGAAGGAAGAAAGAAAGAAAGAAAGAAAGAAAGAAAGAAAGAAAGAAAGAGAGAGAGAGAGAGAGAAAGAAAGAGAAAGAAAGAGAAAGAAAGAGAAAGGAAGGAAGGAAGGAAGGAAGGAAGGAAGGAAGGAAGGAAGTGAGGGAGGGAGGGAGGGAAAGAGGGAGGAAGGAAGGGAGAGAGAGAGAGAGAAAGAAAGGAAGAAAGAAAGGAAGAAAGAAGGAAAGAAAGAAGGAAGAAGGAAGGTGGGAAGGAGGGAGGGAGGGAAGGAGGAAAGAAGGAAGGAAGGAAGGACGAAGGGAGGGAGGGAGGGAGGGAGGGAGGAGAGACAACGAAGGGTGGGGAATTAGAATGTACTCAAGCATCTGCTATATTCTAGACGTTTTACATCCATCGTCTCCTTCACATACCTTGGCTCTCCACAATGCAGAGGTTACTATCCCCAATTTGCAGATGGAGGATGACAGGCTTTGAGAGGTGAAGTGACTTTTTAAACTCAGTCAGTTGCTCTCTAAAGCCAATGCGTTTTCCACTGTACCTAACAATTTTGTTCTATCAACCTGTTTAACTACAACACAATATTATTTAATGTGACTCAGCTCATATGCTATTGATCAGTAGCTAACTGATGTAAATTTCACTCGTCTTGTCAGCAAACAGATCATTTTTCCAGTATGACAATGTTCTGACAAGATCAGAAGCCAGCTTTCTCACCATTAAATCCAAGTCTTATCAATATATGGAGACCTTTATGGAAAAAGAAAAAAAAAACGTGAAATTATGTAGAAATGCCTTCCGCAAGAAGTAGCTAGTATTACAACTTCAAGAACAGACATTTTCCACTATGTCCATTGTTCTAAGATGTTAGGTACATCACAATTTCCTGGAAAACTTGTTAAAACAGATGTCTGGGCTCCCCCTCTTTGCCAACTCTCATTCCCAAAGGGTTTCTGATTCTATGGGTCTGAAATATCACCTAATGATTTGCATTTCTAACACATTTCTGCATGAAGCTGTTGATCTGAGGATCACACTTTGACAACCAGTGCATTATGTTAAGCTATCTGGAGACAGCAAGTGCAGATGAAGAAGTTACAAATTTTTCTAGTCCACAAAAATTGACCGATGAGGGTCATCTTCAGATCATATTTTTAATGTTTATGAAACTGGTCTCATTATCAGAAGCAAATGGCTTCAAGCACTCGCAGCCTGAGGAGGGAAACATGAGCCATAGGCATATCAGGCCACAACCATGTTTGGACTGGATCCAGGTACAAATCTCAGCAGAGACTTAACTGTACCAATATTTTAATTAGAATTACTGCTGTTTGGTTACTTCTCTGATTACAAGGTTCTATACGTTTTGAATGATCCACTATAACCCTGTTTCTTTTCTGTAAGTCCTATAGTTTTTAGCATGTAATTTTTCAGGTTTTTCCGGAACACTAATATGGTATTAGATTAGAAATGCTATATTAAAAATTCTTATCTAATCTAGTGATAGTGATGAAAAAATGGAAGATGCAGAAGAACTAGCAAATGTGAAAAGAATGGATGAAATGGAAGCAGTATGGACCTCATGAATACTTGCCAAGGTGTATCTCCCCTGAATTGGTGAAAACATCATCCCCAGCACCTGAGCTAGACTAGCCCTCAGTGCTAACATTGTTGTGATTAAAAAGAGTCTGAACTGGGAGCAGAATTCCTTCAGGTGTTTTGTTAATAAAATAAAGCCCTCCATCTTTCCTCAAATTAAACAAGCCTGTTCTCCTTAATCATGTTTTGAACATAGTTCATTTTACCAAATGCTTCCCTTTGGGGCCCTTTATTTTAATTCTAGTTGTGTCAATCAGCTCATGTTCTGTTCATGAGAGACACCTGCTTATTCCTCGTGAAAACAAAGCTGTTGGATGCACCCTGGGAGGCTACAAGGAGGGAAGGGAGAATGTGCAGAGCAGGTAGAAACAGAGGTAAAGGCTTGCAGGAGAGGGCATCTGAAGCACCTGAGATTTGGGGCTTTTGTCCACCGTGTCCTGTGAAAAGTCTTGGCATGTACTTCCTTCGCCAAATAAATGAAGAGCCAAAATGCCACGCACCTAAGTTAACATGAAAGGGGATAAAAGATAGGATTTTTACTCCTAACATGTGTAGTTTGAAACGAGGTTCCCTGTGTTCTCTAGCCTCACGCCATGGGTTGGTCGGGGGTGAGATGGGAGGACCAAGTTTACAGGAAATCATCCCTGGGGTGTCATTAGTGCTTCAATAGCTGGCATTGTCACCTTAATTTAGCTAGATGGAGAGTTTATCCCTGGATCATGATGTAAGAGAACACTAATGTTTTAATCCCTCATATAAGCTTCTAGTGACTGATTTGGCTGAATCAGACAATGCGGAAATTGAGTGAAAACTTGCTGAAAATGTGCTTCTCAAATGAGCCTGAGTAGGTAAATTAAAGGCAGAAATCTCCTGGTGAGCCAGTGTCTGCAAAGCCTTCAGGGGAAAATAACTTACTAGTTAAATAACAAAATCAGGATCTTAAATGATGTAGCCAGGCTTTTTCCCCCCTTTTTAAACAATGGCCTTTATTAAAAAGACCATAGTTCTGTGCTGATGGGGAGGTTATTATAGGTTTGGAGAAAAGGACTGGATGGTGTTCTGAGTTAATTAAAATGTTCGCTTTGGGTGAACATTTCAGTTCCTGTGGCAATGACAGCCAACAGTTCATTAGTTGAATGTAACTGTTTGACAAGTATCTGAATGAACAGCTTACCTTGAGAAACCCAGTGTTGTGTGATAGTTACAAATGCAGTAAGTTCTCCATCTGCTACAGTCTTATATCAAATGTCCCTGAAAAAGGCATTTTCCAAGCAAGTAGAATGCAAGACAGTGTCCTTGCATACTAAACCAGTGTGGCATGTACTTTAGAATCTTTGTTTCAGGAAATAGTTTGTTTATTGGTATGCATTGAAGTTATTAGATAGGTAATGCAGTTGCCAGGATATATGTAGAAGTAGCTATTAAACATCAGTGTCCGTTATCATTTGGACTGTTTATGAAACTCTAGATGGCTAGGCCCCACCCCTAAGAGTTTCTGATTCAGCAGACCAAGGTTGAAGTTTGCATTTCTAACATTTGCATTCCTGTTAGAACTTTCCAGGTGATGTTGGAGCTGCTGATTCATAGACCATCCATAGAAAAGGTACTGGTGATGGAGTGGTAAGAGCTTCCACTAGGAATTGTGACACCCAGAATATTTTTTAATTAACCATCAGTATGACCAATGTCAAGCCACTTGATTTTATTGAGGTTGACATGATGGCTTTCTACAACTCCATGTTGGAATTATTGCGTGAAATTACTGATGAGTAGAGAATTCTGCTAAGATTGTTGATTCATGGTAGTTTATCAATTATCCTTGAAACTGTTAATCTGATAGTGAATATTTTCCAACTTGAAGAAAATACTTGAAGAAAAAAAAAGACAACTAAGCCACCATCATCAATCAGTTACTACATAATCAAAGAACATTCAACTTCCGAATCCATAGACTGTGCTTTGAAAATGTTCTTTGATTGTCCAATTAGGGCCAACTCCTGGGCCATGCTCTGTCAGTCAAACCCTCCCAGATTCTCAGATGCCTACGTAGTTTGTCTATGACCTTTTCATCTGATTTAGCCTGAGCTGGTTTGATTCACGACTATTTGGCCAAGGGATTTTAAGGGACTGGGAAAGCTCACTGATTATTTTTTTTTTAGATTAAGCTACATATGTTAAAAGTCACTAAGCAAGCATGTCTGAAAAATCTCATTTGCCACAGTGAAGGAAAACAGCAACATTTGGATCTTGTGTTTCCGGCCAGGAATAGAAAAGCAGCATGCAACTGGGTCAACTCCAGAGACCTCTATTTGCTGTGTTGTTATTTTGGTCAATTAAATATGCTTCTAAATGTTAAGTCAAGTCCTCTTCATGGCCATGCTTGAGTAATGTAATGGTAGGTTAGTGACTGACATAAGATACTCAAATGTCGTTTTATTCAGCATTGTTAAGCATTGGTTCATGATGAAGGAATATAAAAACAGAATAACTTTCAGGTTATTCTCAAACTCTTTATCTATAAGCACCATTTAATATTACTTATCATAACATGTATCTCATGGAATATCCTACCTTGCCTCAGACTGTAAGTCCCACAGCTGATGATTGGTCTTATCTGGAGAATAAAGACACAGGTTTCCATATGTGGAGCCATCTGAGCATCCTTCTAGAAGACCAACTTGGAGCATCATTTATCTTTTTTGTTTTCAGTTGATCATGAACAAAGAGGAGAATGGCCACCAGCTTCCCTTTACAAATGCTAATATTAGAGAATTATTTGAAAGTGTGTACTGGGCCATTTCTGTGCTAACTTTTCCCCATTTCTTCTTTGGACATTATTTTCTGGAACAGATAAAAATTTATGTTTAAAATTTGTTACAAAGCCACAATTTTTTAGAAAAAAAAGCCATTAAGTTTGCAGATTAGAAAAATATTTTTTCTATATTTATAAATTATAATTTAAATCCTATATAAAAGTTCTCTCTTATTTCTACAAAATAAAAAAATTGTCTCCAGGGCATTTCAGAAACCTTTATGGCAGTCCCTCCAATCATTGGTCCAGAGGCCTAGGAGGGAAAAATGGTTTCGTGGTTCAGGCTCAGGCTCCAGCTGCACTGTGCAGCCTCAGGACATGGCACCATGTGTCTCAGTTGCTCCAGCTCCAGCCATGGCTAAAAGCTGCCAAGGTATAGCTCAGGCCATAGATTCAGAGAGTGAAAGCCCTGCCACACCCTGGCAGCTTCCACGTGATGTTGTGCCTATACAGAAGGCAAGAATTGAGATTTGGGGGGCTCTGCCTAGATTTCAGATTCCAGAGAATGTATGGAAATGCCTGAATGTCCAGGAAGAAGTCTGCTACAAAAGTGGAGCCCTCATGGAGGACCTCTATTAGGGCAGTGCAGAGGGGAAACGTGGGGTCGGAGCTCCCACACAGAATCCCCACTGGGGCACTGCATAGCGGAGCTGTGAGAGGAAGGCCACCATCTTCTAGACCCGAGAATGGCAGATCCACCAACATCTTGCACTGAGCTGCAAGCACTCAATCCTAGCCCATGGAAGCAGCCAAGGGGGCTATACACTGCAGAAGCAGAGCTGCCTAAGGCTTTGGGAGCCCACTCCTTGCATCAGCATGCCCCGAATGTGAGAGATGGAGGCAAAGAAGATTATGGTGGAGTCTTAAGATTTAATGACTGTGTTGCAGGGTTTCAGACTTGCATAGGGCCTGTAGCCCCTTTGTTTTGGCCAGTTTCTCCCATTTGGATCAGTTGCATTTACCCAATACCTGTACCCTCATTGTATTTTGGAAGTAACTGACTTGTTTTTTATTTTACAGGCTCATAGGCAGAAGGGACTTGACTTGTCTCAGATCACACTTTGGACTTGGACTTTTGATTTAATGCTGGAATGAGTTAAGACTTTTGGGGATGGTTGAGAAGGCATGATTATGTTTTTAAATGTGAGAAGGACATGAGATTCGGGAGAGGCCAGAGGTGTAATGGTACAGTTTGGCTTTGTGTCCCCACTCAAATCTCATGTTTAATTGTAATTCCCAATGTTGGCGAAGGGACGTAATGGGAGGTGATTGGATCAAGGGGATGGATTTCCCCTGTGCTGTTCTCATGATAGTGAGTTCTCACAAGACCTGAGGGTTTAAAAGTGTGTGACAGTTTTCTCCTTGCCCTCTCTCCCTCTCTCTCTGCTGCCACCATGTGAAGAAGGTGCACGGTTCTCCTTCTACTTCTGAGGCCTCCCAGTCATGCTTCCTGTTAAGCCTGTGAAACTGCTAGTTAACTAAACCTCTTTTCTTCATAAATTACCCAATCTCAGGTAGTTCTTCATAGCAGTGTGAGAACAAACTAATACAGGAAGTATTTAATCCTTTTCTGCTTTTTTGGAAAAGTTTATGAAAAGTTGGTATTAAGAGTTCCTAAAATGTTTGGCAAACTTCAGTCATGAAGCCTTCTGGACCTAGGCTTTCCTTTGTGGGTAGTTTTTGGGTCACGAATTCAATATCTTCATTTGTAATAAGTATTCAGATTGTCTATTTTTGCTGAAATCAGTCACATTAGTTTGTGTCATTCTAGGAATGTATTCATTCCTAGAATACTATTCATAGTATTCATTTATTAACCTTTGTATTTCCATAAGGTCAAAAGAAATATCTGTTTTTTAGTTCTAATTTAATAATTTGAGTCTTGTTTCTTGGTCAGTCTAGCTAAAGTTTTGTAATTTTTTGATATTCTTAACCAGTTTTTAGTTTCATTGAATTCCTCTGTATTTCTATTATCTGTTTCATTAATTTTCCACTTAATCTTTATAATGTTCCACCTTCTGCTTGCTTTATATTTAGTTTGCTCTTCTTTTTTCAGTGCTTTAGGGAAAAGTTTAGGTTAAAGATTTGGGATCTTTTCTCATTTTAATATAGAAATTTAAAACTATAAATTTCCCCTAAGCATTGTTTTAGCTGCATCCCAAAAGCTTGGGTATGTCATGTTTTCATTTTAATTCATCTCAAAATATTTTCTGATTTCCCTTTTGATATCTTCTTTGATCCATTGGTTATTTAGAAATATGTTGTTTAACATTCATATTTGTGTGAGTATGCGAAATTTTTTCCACTATTATTTCCTAATTGTATTCAATTGTAATGATTTTCTTAGACAGTACTTTGTATCTCTGAAAATCTCTTTTAATTTGACTATTTAATCCATTCACATTTTATGTTATTATTAATATAATTGGATTTGTATACATCATTTTACTGTTTGTTTTCTAAATGTCTCATGTAGGTTTGTTCCTTTATTTCTCTTTTAACAATTTCTTCTACTTAAGTAAATATCTTCTATAGAAACATTTTATTTAATATTTTTTTTACTTTTAAAAATGGTTACTGTAGGGTTTACCATATACATCTTAACTTATCAGAATCAGCTTCATAGTTTTACTAGCTTAATTCTAGGGATATATAGAAATCTTACTCATGTATAAGTCTATTTCTTTTTCCTATGTTTGTGTTTTATTGTTACACATATTACTTCCATTATGTTACAAACACAGCAGTACCTTGTTAAAATTATTACTTTGCCAACTGTAGTGATTTCCTTAGCCCAATACAGCTTTGTTCCTACAAACCTACTTTGTACTCTTATTAGCAACTGTATATATATTAAACACATCTAATATTTCTGTGTTATAGGCCCAATGTTATTATGTCATATACACATTATCTTATACAATTGCTTTTCAAATTGCTTAAGAGAAGAAAGAAAGAAGTTTTCCTTCTTTCCTTTTTCTTCTGTTTGGTGTATGTGTGGCACATATACACCATGGAATACTATGTAGCCATAAAAAAGAATGAGGACATGAACTCATCCTTTTTTATGGCTGCATAGTATTCCATGGTGTATATGTGCCACATTTTCTTTACCCAGTCTATCATTAATGGGCATTTGGGTTGGTTCCAAGTCTTTGCTATTGTGAACAGTGCTACAATAAACATACTTGTGCATGTGTCTTTATAATAGAATGATTGATAATCCTTTGGGTATATACCAGTAATGGGATTGCTGTGTCAAATGGTATTTCTGGTTCTAGATCCTTGAGGAATTGCCACATTGTCTTCCATAATGCTTGAACTAATCTAAACTCCCACCAACAGTATAAAAGCATTCCTATTTCTCCACTTCCTCTCCAGCATCTGTTGTTTCCCGACTTTTTAATGATCACCATTCTAACTGCTGTGAGATGGTATCTTATTTTGGTTTGATTTGCATTTCTCTAATGACCAGTGATGATGAGCTTTTTTTTCATGTTTGTTGGCCACATAAATGTCTTCTTTTGAGGTGTCTGTTCATATCCTTTGCCCACTTTTTGATGAGGTCGTTTGTTTTTTGTACATACCACATTTTCTTTAACCATTTGTCTGTTGATAGACAATTAAGTAGATTATCTTTGTTACTGTGAATAATGCCGTGATTAAAATATGTGTGCAGGTATGTTTTTGATATAATAATTTTTTTTCCTTTGCATGGATACCCAGACGTGAAATTCCTGGATCAATGGTAGTTCTATTTTTAGGTATTTCAGAAACTTATGTGTGTTTCCTATAGAGATTGTACTAATTTACATTCCTACCAACAGTGTTCCCTTTTCTCTGCATTCTGGCCAACATCTGTTATTTTTTGTCATTTTAATAATAGTCATCCTGACTGATGTAAGTTGATATCTCTTTATGGTTTTAATTTGCATTTCTCTGATTAGTGGCATTGAGAATTTTTGCATATGCCTGTTGGTCAATGTTTTCTTTTGAAAATGTCTCTTCATATCCTTTGCCCACTTTTTAATGCTCTCATGTGTTTTACTGTTGTGTTGTTTGAGCTCCTTGTAAATTCTGAACATTAGTCCCCCTTCAGATGCATAGTTTACAAATGTTTTCTCCCTTCTGCAGGTTGTCTGTTTACTCTATTGATTATTTCTTTTCTTGTGCATAAGCATTTTACTTTAATTAAGTCCCATTTGTCTATTTTTGCTTTTGTTACCGGTGCTTTTGAGGTCTTGGTCATGAATTCTTTGCCTAGACCAATGTCAAAAAGAGTTTTCCTTAGATTTTCTTACAGTATTTTTATGGGCCCAGGTCTTACACTTAAGTCTTTAACTACACCGTGAGTTGATTTTTGAATGTGGCGCAAGATAGCGATCTAGTTTTCTTCTTCATATAGCAATCCAATTATCCCAGCAACAATTTTGAAAAGGGTTTCCTTTCCTCATTGTATGTTTTTGTCAACTTTGGCAAAAATCAGTTGGCTATAAATTTGTGACTTTATTTCTGGATTCTTTATTCTGTTTCATACATCTATTTGTCTACATTTTTTTTTATCAGTATCTGTAATTCCAGCTACTTGGTGGGGGGGGCTGAAGTTGGAGGATTGTTTGAGATTAGGTGTTTTAGATCAGCCTTCACAACATAGTGAGATCATATCTCTAAAAATATAATAAAATAAAGAGATTTCCCACTAATTACTTTCATCAGAATGGTGGAGCAGGGAGAGGATGTCTCTGATGAAAGTGATTAGTGGGAAACAAACTAGTTCTATGATGGACCTTATCAAATTGTGACTCCTTTAAGGAAATAGTTTCTTTTTTATTTTTACTTTTTATTTCAGTGGCTTTAGGGGAACAAGTGGTTTTTAGTTACATGGATCAATTGTATAGTTGTAAAATCAAGGATTTTAGTGCACCCATCACCCAAGTAGTGTACATTGTACCCAATAGTTAGTTTTTCATTCTTTACCCCCCTTCAACTACCCTCCCTAAAGAAATAGTTTTTGAAGTCAGTATTTGATATTTGTTCTGCCCTCAGGAAGGTTCTTTCTAGCAGCTTTATTCCCTTCTTCTTTCCTGCAACTAGCTATCTACAGTGTAGGCTGTGTTTTCATTAAATCCATGAATTTCCTCTCAATTACCTTTTTCCATAATGTCCACTGTTCTTGAGAGCAGTGTTAAGTTTAAACTTCTCCACACTCTATTGCAAATTAAATCCAGGTTTTGAGAAAAAAGCTGACGAGATATCTATTTTAATGCTTGTTTTTCTTTCCAGGTAAAATTCTCTGAGCCAAGGCTTTGAAGCTGGGTGTGAGAATAGTGGCAAGCTTCTCTCTGAGTGATATTCTCACTTTAGGAGCTTCACACTTTGTTCAGGAGAGTGGAGCAGCAGCCTGAGGTCATATGAGTTTGTAGCTCCCGTGTGGGACTACCACCTCACAAGCCAGGAAAAGGTAATCAGGACCCAGTGTTCTTAGCACGTCATGCCCAGGGTGGAACCTACATTCCACAAGTGGTAGGACTGGGCACAATAACAGAGCTCTTACCACTCATTTCCACTCATCTGGGACATAGCCACAGTAACAGATAGCTGGGGCAAGATGAGAAACACCGAAGTCCTGCTCCTCCTGAGAAGAAAGTCCTCTCTGACTAGAAGCTGGTGGGGCAAGGAAGCCCTGTGCTCTTGGGTGCAGCAGTCTGGAGTGGAGTCTCTGCCTTATTAGGGAAAGGGTGGAGTAAGTGATCTTGGTTCACATACCACAGACTTTCAAATTTCTTACTGAATTTTCTTGAATACACGCATCTTTGCTGTTTGTCCTTAGAATAATTTCCAGAGGATTTAAATATGTTGTTTGTTTACTTTATAATTTTCACCACTTTTACTGGGGAACAGGTCAGTGGAGCTCCTCATACTGTTATGGCATAAGTAAATACCTAGTATATTAAAGTTGTAGTTCTACATATGTTTTTTATATTATTGTTAGGTACTTCAATAATCATGTCATTTAGATAGAGCTTCTTTCATGCTTCAGTTGATATTTACTGAACAGGAATTCTGTGTCAGACACTGTAAGTATAAAAATAAATATGATCCGTTTTTTCCCTTTAAAGAGTTCACATGTTACCTATATAACAAATCTGTACATCCTGCACATGTACCGTGTAACTTAAAATCTAAATTAAAATTTAAAAATGTTCACATGTACTAGGAGATATGGATGAAATTCTACGTTGTCCCAGAAGTTAAGAGTGGGATTTGAACACAAAGTTATTTGAACCTTAATCTTATTAGTCGAAGATGCCTTCTGTTGGATCTTGGGACTAAGTCAAACATGAGAGAAATAGAATAGCCTATTTGAGTGCCAAAACTGTATTTTTACCCTATCAAAGATTGAAGGTATGGAATTACACAATGCTCTCTCCTGCCTGACATAGTCTGTTTTACTATATCACTCTTTTAATTTCAGCTTATAATAATATTAGGCATCTAATTTTTTTTTGAGGGAATGTTGAAAGTCCAGATTTTTTGTTAGTAAAAATGTCTTCACTTTTAACTGCTACTTGGAACTGGAAGCCGTTACCCTCAGCAAACTAACACAGGAACGGAAAACTAAACACCACATGTTCTCACTGTAAGTGGGAGCTGAATGATGAGAACACATGGACACATGGTAGAAAACAACACACACTGGGGCCTGGCAGAAGGTGGGGATGGGGTAGGGAGAGCATCAGGAAGAATAGCTAATGGATGCTGGGCTTAATACCCAGGCTTAATATCCAAGGTGACTGGATGATCTGTGCAGCAAACCACCATGTTACACATTTACTTATGTAACAAAGCTGACATCCTGCACATGTACCCCTGAACTTAAAAAAGTTGGAAAGAAAATAAAAATAAAAATATTAAAATGCCTAGAAGAGAAGACAATCATTTTGGAGAAGAAAGCAGCATTCCCATAAGTCCGAGTGAAAGTGCAATAAACATTATGCTGGACAGCAAGAACAGCATTTAAATAGGGAGAATTTATTCCTAAATGAAAGCATCTCAAAGAACCAAGAGTCAAGCACTGATGAGAATAGTTTGACTAAGAGTATCAGTACCATTTCCAGAAGGAAGGGAGCCTTCAGATGAAAGCCACAGAACAGCTGTGTCAGGGGCAGAATATAATGAGTTAACAACCTGAGGTCAAGGAAGTTCCAAACATTTGTAGACCCAAATCGACAGCAATTATCACCATGAGACAGATATGGCAGAGCAGAGTCTCTTCAAAATTCAAGAGGAAGAATTCATTAAAAAGGCAGAGATGGGATAAGGAAATCACTCAAGGAAAGATGATATACCTTTTGCAGAAATTACTTGATTGCAAAGACATGATAAGGCTGCACCAGGCTTGATTGAGCAAAAGCGACTCTGCAAGATGGCAGAACCATGCAAAGAAATATCAGCAAGAGAAGCTGATACTGTTCTGTGTCCAAACCAGGAGAGTCCCAGTGGTACTCACCAGCAGTTTCACCTCATTCAAATTAAGGAGAAAAAATTTGATGGGGAGTTGAGGGGAGTGAGAGTAGAGTTAGAAAGAAAGGGAGCCTGGATTATACTTCATGTGGCTTTGTATTCATAATGGCTGGCACACAGTACATACTCAATAGATAAATGACTTACTGGTATGATTAGGGAAATATAACAAGAATTAACAAGATAAAGTATCATTAAAGAAAGTTATTTTTCAAGTTTTAGAGGTTTAAGTTGGTCATTCTATCTCATTCCTTATTAATAATTATGTACTACTACTACCCCTACCATTTATGGAACATTTACTATATGCCAGGTAGTATACTACTAACATATATGTATATATGTGTCTTTATACATATATGTGTGTGTGTGTGTATGTGTATGGTTTATGTGTAATATAATATCCATATAGAGGTAGATATGGACATATATGAAGATATATAGCATACGTAAAGATTTGTATATATACTTGATTCTAACAACAATCCTAAGGTGATGTTAGCCCAGTTTTAGAGATGCAATAATTGAGTCTAACAGCAGTTAAGTAACCGAATCTACATGACTAAATGATACGCTTGAGATTTTAACTCCAGTTTGTCTGACTCTAAAGCCCATACTCTTAAAGCCCTGCATTATTCCACCTTCCCACCAAGAACCACGAATTTAGAAATTGGATTCTCTAGTCTTACTTTATTATCATAATGATTTATTTCTGATTTACTGCTACAGTACCTATAAAAGCATTTTTTCACAAATAATAATTAATGGAAACCATCAGATTTTTCCTGCTTTGTGTCCCGCTTCTGTTGGGCATTTACTCTGTCAGGACTTTTAAGTAGGACAAATAGGACCTTACAAGGACCAAGGGTCCCCCAAGGACCTAGTTTTCAAGGGCAGCGGTCCTCAACCTTTTTAGCAACAGGAACTGGTTCTGTGGAAGACAATTTTTCCACCTACCAGAGGAAAGGGAGAAGGGGGTATTAGATTCTCACAAGGGTCACGCATTCAGATCCCTTGAATGTGCAGTTGACAATAGGATTTGTGCTCCTATGAGACTCTAATGCTACCACTGATCTGAGAGGAGGCGGAGCTTAGGTGGTAATGCGAGCAAAGGGAAGTGGCTGTAAATACCCATGAAGGTTTGCTGGCACACCATGCCACTCACCTCCTGCTGTGTGGCCTGCTTCCTAACAAGTACTGATCCATGGCCAGTGTTGGTACCCCTGGTCTAGGGGTAAAACCATTCTCTCACACTGATTCCATTTCCCAGTCTCTTTCCATCACAGTATTATGTAACAGGCATTTTGCCTGCATAAGAATTTTGTTATAAGAGAACTGATAAGATCCTGCATGCATATAGAGCCGAAACAGCTGGAAGAAACCTGTCTTTCCCATTGCTCTGGGAGGCCCAGCATGTCGTAAGTTCTTAGATGGACCAGAGCTGGCACCCTCCTGACGTGACTGAATTCTCACAGAAAGCATTGTTGGCAGGGCCATGAGGAGGCTTCTTCAAGTGGCTTTGTTGACAGAGAGCAAGGGGACTGAGGTGTGTGTTGTGTGAGAAGATTTGAGCAGGCATCTGGGCTAAGGGTGTACCAGGTGATACTGATTCTGATCAAAGTGTGCACCATGGACCAGCAATATCAGTATCACCTGGGAGTTGGTTAGAAATGCATAGAACAAAGCTCACCCCAGACCTACTGAATCAGAATCTCTTGGAGTGGGACCCAGAAATCTGCTTTTACAGGCACTTTGTGTGATTCTGACACGTGCTAAAGTTTGAGAAGCACTGATGTAGGTAAGAATCAATGAGGCTCTGAATGGGGGCAGTGGCATTAGGTAGAGGGGAAGGGATTCCAGAGATATTTGGAAGAAAGAACCAAGAGAACTTGGGGACCAATTGAAAGTGAACCAGAGGACCACAAGTTTCTTTTGACTCTCAAGTCAAAATTGGAGTTAAGTACAGCACGGATGTCTTTGTTGTTCACTGGGTAAGCAATATAGGAGAAGGAACAGGTCTGGGGCCCAAAGAGACAATAATTTCTGTGTTGAACATGGGGTGCCTGGGAGGCATCGAAGCATAAATTACTATTAGAAAACAAGCAATGATACCCAGAATGCAGAAGAGTTTGTAAATCCAGATATTTAGGTTATAATTCACCAAAAGATATTGAAACTGAATTTACATAACATTTTCATATTAAAATTAAACATAGGATTAAATGAGAAAGCACTATGTAGCTATATTTTTATGTGACTATATTTAAGTCACATAAAATTAGAGCAATGTAATATTTCACCGAGCCTGTGTAGGGCGTAAAAAATGAAGCCATTCTCTATAATTAAGAGACAAGTGTGTTCAAACTCTAGATGCTCAAGCAAACTGAGAAAAAGGTTTTCTGCCCAGAGCACTCCTCAAAATGTCCGTCCCCATTCTTTAGCTCTAGTTACCTCAATTGCAAGGATATTAGGGAATTTATGTCCTTACCTTGGTGAGTTCTGGTCCTATTTGTAAATCTTTGTGACTCATAGGGCTGAGATGGTACTACAATTTATAGTGACCATAGGTTTTAAGCCAAAAGTCAGAATATATTGTCTGATGAACTTTTGTTAAAAATCTGATTTGAATATTTACTTAAAAGATTATTATAAAAGGTGACAGTTAAGGAATAACTTTTTATTAAAAAGAAAAATGTTACATGACATAGAGATTATTGGTTTCTGTTTTAGGATCCACCAGGATGCTTGTTAAAATGCATATGAAGCCGGGTGCAGTGGCTCATGCCTGTAATCCCAGTACTTTGGGAGGCCAAGGCAGGTAGATTGCTTGAGCTCAGGAGTTCAAGACCAGACTGGGCAACATGGCAGGACCCCATCTCTACTAAAAATACAAAAAGTTAGCCGAGCTGTGGTGTGAGTCTATTGTCCCAGCTACTTGAGAGGCTGAGATAGGAGAATGGCTTCAGCCCAGCAGGCAGAGCTTGCAGTGATACAAGATCGCACAACCGCACTCCAGCCTGGGTAAATGAATGAGACTCTATCTCAAAATAAAATAAAATAAAATGCAGATGCGTAGCTTCTACTGCATCAGAATATACCAGAATATCTGGGAATCGGCATTTTAACAATAATTCAAGTGATTCTTTTGCATATGAAAGTTTGAGAAGCGCTGATCTAGGATAGTTTATTTTCAGATGTATTACTATCATTTAACACAATGTTTTAAGCCCTGTATTTATATGTGCTTATTTTGTGTAATAAGGAGAGGTTCCCCCTTTCTAAGGGACTTTGAGTACTGGAGGGAGGGCAGTTTTAAATGACTCAATTTATAAATTATAAAGCCACGATTTTAAATTAAATCATGCTTTTCTTAGACTCTTCTGCTTTATACTTTTATGGAGGCATTTTTTGCTCTAAGTGGCTGACATATGCTATATCTCAGATTTCTACCTTAATTTCTAAAAGTAACACTTCCTTGGAAAGTAAGGTGGTTGGTGAAACATCAAATCTAATGGACAGGCACATTAAATCTCAGTAGATCCAGTTCAATATTCTGTAAAGGGAACTGGCATAGGGCCTAAATGCTTAGGAAATGCTTATCAATCTTTGGGAGAAAATAAAGGTTTATACTGGAAGGGTTGTAATATCTTATGTTTATTCCAGGATGTCTTATTTATTACTACCATCACTGTTGGTATCATCTGCCATCACTGCCATCATGTTTTAAACAAATTTTGCATCTTAGGTAATGGAACACAGTATATATGTAGAAGGACTTAAATTTAATTTTTATGATTAAATAGAAAAGTTAATGGCCTAACCCTATTCCATGCTTACTAAAATCAAATGACAAGTGGCCATCCAAATTTATAGAAAAGGTCTCTTGTTGTGACAAAAACATTGTTTGGCCTGAATGGAGAAATGAAAACTTGAGTTTCAAGAAAAGTTGAGTGAGAAGTGTTGGTTAGAATTTGCTAAGAAAGTGACGTGCATAGAAGCAAAGTGGAGAAATGTGTTAGTTTGCTAGGGCTACCATAGCAAAGTACCACAGTTCTGGAGGCTAGAAGTTCAAGATCAGGGTATGGACAGGGCCATGCTTTCTCCAAAAGATCTAGGGCAGAATCTGTCCCAGGTTCCACTAGTACCTTGGCTTACGGCAGCATCACTCCCATCGTCACATGGCATTCTCTCAGCGAACATGTTTTTTCCATGTGCAAAGTTTTGCTTTTAATGAAGACACCAGACACGTTAAATAAGACCCATCTACTCCAGCATAACCTCATTTTAAAATTATAAATGGATAATTTATGATCATATAAATTTACAGAGTACAAAGTAGTATTATAATTCATCAATACGTGTGAAATAATTAAATCAAGCTAACATATTCATTACCTAAAATACTTAACATTTTTTGGGGTAAGAATGTTTGAAATTTTGAAATGTACAATACTCTGTTATTAACTCTATTCTCTATGCTGGAATCCAAAAAAAGAAGTAGAACATATTCTTCCTGAGATTTTATACCCTTTGACAGTCCTCTCCCCATTACCCACCCTGGCAGCCTTTGTAACCACCACTCTACTCCTGCTTTGATGAGTTCAATTGTTTTACATTCCACATATAAATGAAAACCATGGTATTTTTCTTTCTGCACCTGACGTCTCTTAGCATAATGTTCCCCAATTCCATCCATGTCGTCACAATGACAGAATTTCCTTATTTTATTTAAGGCTGAATAGTATTCCACTGTGCATATATACCACATTTTATTTATCCATTCATCTGTTAATGGACACTTAAGTTGATTCAATAACTTGGCTATTATGATTAGAGCTGCAATGAAGATGAGGAAGCAGACATCTCTTTGACAAAGTGATTGCAGATCTTTTGAGTGAATTCCCAGGAGTGAAACTGTTGGATCATATGGTAATTCTAATTTCAGTTTTTTGAGGAACCTCTAAATTGTTCTCCATAATGGCTATACTAATTTACATTTCTACCAACAGTTTATGAGGATTCCTCTTTCTCCACATCCTCAACAACCACTTATCTTCATCTTTTGAAAAAAAGCAGTTTAGTTTGAAATAAGGTAGGGTGGTAATTCCACCTTTGTTCTTTTCCTTCATCATTGCCTTGTCTTGGCTACTCAAAGTTTTTTGGTTCCATATGAATTTTAGGGTTATTTTCTATTTCTATGAAAAATAATGTTGAAATTTGGATAAGGACAACATTGAATCTTTAGATCATTTTTGGTAGTATGGACATTTTAACAACATTAATTATTCTAATCCATGAACATGGGATATCTTTCCATTTATGTGTGTCATCTTCAATTTCTTTTATTGACGTCTTAGAGTTTTCAGTGTACAAGTGTTTCACCTCCTTGGTTCAATTCATTCCTAAGTATTTTTTAATAGCTGTTGTAAATGAGGTTGTCCTCTTGATTTCTTTTTCAGATAATTTTTTGTCAGTATATAGAAAGTCTACTGATTTTTGCATGTTGAGTTTGTATCCTGCAACTCTACTGTATTCATTTATTAGTTTTTTTTGTATAGTCTGTAGAATTTTCTGTATATAAGATCATGCCATCAGCAAACAGTAGCAATTTCCCTTCTTTCCGTCCTTTTTGAATGCCTTTTCTTTCTTTTACCTCATCTTAACTAATTGCACATGCAATGGCCTATTTCAAATGAGGCCAGATTCTGAGATACTGCATGTTATGACTTCAACATACCGATTTAAGGAGGATATAAATCAACCCATAGCAAAGAACATGATAATCTATGAAATAGTCTAAGAACAAAGGATGTGGATTGTATATTGATGGTGAAAATGATGTTTTATCACTTCTCCAGTCTTATCCCAAGGCCTATTCTCCTTGAGAAAAAAAACCACAAATATTCAATGCTAAAGCAGAAGTGCCCTGACAGATCATTTGCTTTCACATCTTATGGTGTACATGGGAAACTGAAGTCTCCAGGGTTAAAGTAAAGTACTCACTCAAACAGTGAGGTAGCAAATCTGAAACTTGAATTTGGGTGTCTTTATTTCTTAGGCTCTATTTCCTGTGTCCAGCTTACCATGAGTTGGGATACTGTGAACAGTTTCACCCTTTAAACTAAACATTGGTTTTCATTCCTGGGTTGTTAAATGCAAGGACCAACCCCTTATGGAAGTGAAATTGGGCATCAGAACTCCCACCCACATCTCTTCTTTAGTTGCCCCTGAGGTTGCATTGGCCAGAGGACACTCCAAAACACAGACTGAAATTCCTGCAGCATCTTGGAAAGCACCCTGTGCTTTTCACATTGCCCCTCTGCTTCTCCATCTCTCCTTTCACAACTTCTCTGTCCTGTCATCTCAGAGACTAGCCCAGCTCCAAGTTGGTCATCAAAAACATGTTAGCCTAATGTATTTGTTTTTTAATAAGTAATAGGTAATGTTTTAATAATAATAAGCCAGTCTTCTACTCCCTTTCCCTTTTTAGGAGTCTCTTAGGTTTTCTGAGTGACTATTTTTAGAAGATAAAATAAGACATATTTTCTCCCATTCTGTATGTTGTCTTTCACTCTGTTGATTATTTCATTTGTTGTGCAGAAGCTTTTCAGTTTGATATAGCCCCACTTGCTTCTTTTTGGTTTTGTTACCAAAAATAAACAAGTGGGGCTATATCAAACTGACTTGGTATCATATTTATGAAATCACTACCAAGACCAGTGACATAAAGTTTTCTCCTGTGTTTTCACCAATGACTTTTGTTGTTGTTGTTGAGACAGAGTACCACTCTGCCACCAGACTGGAGTGCAGTAGTGTGATCTGGGCTCACTGCAATCTCCACCTCCCAGGTTCAAGTGATTCTCCTGCCTCAGCCTCTCAAGTATGTGGGACTACAGGCACGTGCTATCATGCCCAGCTAATTTTTGTATTTTTAGTAGAGATGGGATTTCATCATGTTGGCATGATGGTCTCAATCTCTTGACCTCGTGATCTGCCTGCCCCGGCCTCCCAAAGTGCTGGGATTACAGGTGGGAGCCACTGCAACTGGCCTCTCCCATAACTTTTACAGTTTCAGGTCTTACTCTTAGTCTTTAATCGAGTCATTTGAGTTGATTTTTGTGTATGGAGTAAGATAAGGATCCAATTTCATTATTTTGCAAGTGCGTATCCAGGGTCTCCAACATCATTTGTTAAGGACTATCCTTTGGCTATTTTGTATTCTTGGTACCCTTGTCACAGATCAATTGACTTGATATACATGAATTTATTTCTGGGTTTGCTATTCTGTTTCATTGGTCTATATGCCTATCTTGATGCAAGCACCACAAAGTTTTAATTACTATAGCTTTATGATATACATTGAAATCAGAAAATGTGATTTCTCTAGTTTTTTTTTCCTTTTTCTTAAGATTGATTTGGCAATTCATAGTCTTTTGTGGTTCTATATAAACGTTAGAATTGTTTTTTCTGCTTCTGTAAAAAATTCCATTAGGATTTTGATAGGAATTGCACTGAATCTATAGATTGCTTTGGGTAGTATAAACATGTTCACGATGCTAAGTCTTCCAAACCATGTATCTGATAAGCAGTCAATCTCCAAATTACATCTAAAAAACTCCTACAACTCAACAGTAAAACAGCAACAACCACAAACATAAATGGGCTAAAGACTTGAGTAGGCATTTCTCTAAATAAGACAAACAAATGGCCAACATGTATCTGGGAAAAGAATATGCTCAGTATCATTAATCATCAGGGAAAGGCGAAACAAATCCCAATGAGAGGTCACCTTGCACCTATTACAATGGCTATTATTTAAAAAGATGGACAATAAATGTTGGTGAGGATATGGTGAAATTGAAATCCTTATACACTGTTGGTGGGAGTGTAAATTATTACAAATATTGTGGAAAACAATACAAAGTTTCCTCAAAAAGTTAATAATAGAAAATACCACGTGATCTGGCAATCCTACTTTTGGGTATTGTTTTTAAAAGGAATTGAAATAAGATCTTGAAAGGTTATTAGTACTATTGTGTTCATTGCAGCACAATTCACAATGACAAGATGCGGAAACAACCTAAATCTCCATCAACAGATGAATAGATAAACAAAATGTGGTATATACATGCAATAAATTGTTATTCAGCCTGAAAAAAGAAGGAAATTCTGCAAAATGCAACAACATGCATGAACTTTGAGGAAATCATGCTAAGTGAAATAAGCCAGTCATAGAAAGTACATGATTCCACTTATATGAGGTATCTAAAATAGTCAAGTTCATAGAATCAAAGAATAGAATGATGGTTGTCAGGGGCTAGGGAGAGGGAGAAATGGGAGTTGTTAATCATCTGGCATAAAGTTTCAGTCAAGCAAGATGAACAAGCTCTAGTGATCTGCTGTACAGCATTGTACCTATAGTCAACAGTAAGGTATTGTACACTTAAAAATTTATTTAGAGGGTGAATCTCATGTTAAATGCTTTTACTGCATTAATAATAAAGACAAATCTGTGGTTTATATTGACCAAACTAAAGGGCTTAGATTCCCTGGACACGTACTGGTGGTTATCATGGTATTCTTCAAATTTCAAAGAGCTGGTCACCATCTGATATGGTTTGGCTGTGTCCCCACCCAAATCTCCTCTGGCATTGTAGCTCCCATAATTCTCACATGTAGTGGGAGGGATCGGGTGAGAGGTAATTGAATCATGTGAATGAATCTTTCCCATGCTGTTCTTGTGACAGTGAATAAGTCTCACAAGATCAGATGGTTTTATAAAGGGGAGTTCCCTGCACAAGCTCTCTTGCCTGATGCCATGTAAGACATGAATTTGCTTTTCATTCACCTGCTGCCATGACTGTCAGGCCTCCCCAGCCATGTGGGACTGTGAGTCAATTAAATCTCTTTCCTTTATAAATTACCCAGTCTCAGGTATGTCTTTATTAGCAGCACGAGAACTAATACACCATCTTTTTTCATCTACTCTTAAGCCTTTGGCATCTTGGGTGGCCTATGGTAAATTTAACACATTGAGGAGTAAAGAGCTTCTATTGCAATTGGTCTGCTGTTCGGCTTCAGGGCATGCCTTGAGCTGTCGAGATAAACTCTGCAGTATATCTGATCACACTGGGTTTCCACCCTCCCCTTCAAATTTCACCTTTTTCAACCTATTCAAAGATAGCTTGAAACAATACTTTCATGTGGCTTTCACTTTACTCCCTCTGTGCATAGGATTTCAAAAAGCAAAATACTGTATTGATCAGGCAACTATCCTGGATTGTGTCGGAAAATAGTCCATTCCCCCAAAAAAGCTATTACCTTTAGTTCCTTTGAGGCTGCATCAATTTCACTATATCAAATTTATAATTGAAAAATGGCATGATATTAATTATGGAAATGCTTTTCCAATTTTAATAGTCAATTAACAAGCAAGTATATGAAGACCACAGTAATTACATTGTTCTACAAGCACTATACTATATTTAGACTTTTAAAAGAGAATCTGATTAGCACTATTTTTAAATGAATTTAACATTCAAAGGGTGGATGAATTTACTTTGGATGTTGGATTATAAATTAATGCTTATCAAGTTAACATTGATTTTCTTTATAGTCTAGGACCATCATCACAGATAATTTTTCTGCCCTGAATTCCTGCCATGGTTATCATCAGGTTTATGAGTGATATATCAGAAGGAAAACAAACTCCCATGGACCTTATTAAAAAATAATCTTTCCTGACATCTATATTAGCCATGTACAAGTCGAAGATCTATCATATTCCCTTAGTTGAAGAAATTCTTTTTCTCTATTCTGACCAAAGAGGGAAAGAAAGAGCTAGCATACACCCTGGAAGCTGATCCTAAAAGTGTTTAAGTGAAGCCTATGACTTATTTTCATATTATAATTATATGGCTTCAAAGGCAGAGATTCTAAGTATACAATTAGACAAGTTGTCACAAATGAATTTAAAAAACTGGAATCAAGATACACAATAATTTCATCACCCTACAAAGTCATGACATTTTAAAATAGTAAAATGTAACAGGCCTCTCTTTACACACATCTTCTATAGTCCAAATTTTCTGGGAGTGTGTGGAGATCTTCTATGTGGTGATCTTTACTTTCCTCCTTCCTCTTCTTCTTTGGTGTTTAGATGAATGGAAAAGGCAGAGGCTGTTGTCAATTCATGTACTCATTGGTAGCCCTCGAACCCCTTCAGACATTTGCTGGGGCACTAGCTTTAGGATCTAAGAAACCAGGCATAACTCTTGGTTCTATTAGGACTCTACTTATTAGAGTTATTTAAAATGCCTGAGCCTTGGTTTCCTTATCTGTAAGGTGAGGATGCTAAATGTACCTCATACAGTTGGTATAAATATTAACTAAAATAAATAAGAGCCCCTGATGTTCAGAACATGCTCAGCTGATAAAACATTCACTCTCTCTGGTTAAAATCTTGGGTGCTGGGTCCTTTCTCTGCCTCTCCCTCACCCCAAACAACCATCCAAAGGTATATTCTAGTCTTTTAGGATGCTGCATTTTAAAAAGACATTTTTTTCTAATCAGAAAAACCAATCCTCACTAATGTGTTAGTAAACTTGAATAATTTCCCCTTCCAGGTAACATATTTGCATTTTAATTTAAGCCTTTAGGAAGATGTTATTTTAGCCCAAATAAAGGACTTTGAGCTAAAAACATCAGGAATTGGGGAATGGTGTAATATTTGGGGCCAGGCAACAATATTTCTCCCAAGGTTCCAGACAGCTCCCCATCTGCCTGTGTGCACAGCTGTCTGTGTTAAATGTAGGTGTTTTTGTTTTTGTTTTTGTTTTTTTTCAGGAAAAGATTAAGTGTACAGGTTGTGGGCAAAGGTTGGACAAATTCCTACAGGTGTTAAAAGTCAGAGCCTTCAGCCTAAGTGCCATGACAAGGGAGCTGCCTTTCCATGGCAGGAGTGACAGCACACAGTTGCTTAGCAGATGAGAAGTAGAGATCTGCAGATCAACACTGGGATCACGGCAGCAAGCAATGGTCTCTGCTTTCGTGTGCCTCTCAGTGAAACCCACCCGGCAGGTTCTGCTGTAAGTGCCAAGAGCATACCAGGGAAGGCAATTGATCAGCTTCCCATTTAAAACATATTTAAAGTTAGAGCCCTCAGTGAGAGGCATCAAAACAGCTAGATAAGCATTTTGGAGGGCTGCCCTTCTGTTTTCCTACCTCCCATGCACTGAACTGATAGAGCGGTGCCTATGCCTTGTTCTTCCTCTTCCCTTCCTACCGAAAATGGTTGCTAATTGTGAGAACCTGCCTAAGTATCCGTTCCTATTCAGGGCTCTGTCTCCTGTGATGCATCCTAAAGTCTTCTTTGCTGTTGGCTAGTCCCTGATTTTGTACCATTTGCTTTTCTCAGGTAAACTCACTCCCATTCACCTTTCCTTTCATCATAAACAATAAAATGTGTCGATCACAAAAGATACTCTGATCGAAGCAAAGTAGATCTGTCTGTCTTTTCTCTCCCTGTGCAGCTTTGTGGATAGACTGTGGATAAAACTGAACGGCAGCATCTCAAGCTGCTGCAAGAGCTGACCCCAAAGCAGATGACACACGTCACCCATGATCATCACTCAGCTCAAGACTGATGATGAAATGCAAAAGTGAGAACTCTTTTAGCTGTATACAGATTTGCACTCAATATGTTTTCACAGCTTCAATTGTTTTAACAAATCATTGGAGGAAATATGTTCAGGCATAATCCTTTGCTTGGCTTCTTTTTTGGCATAGCATTTAGAACTCAAGAAGAATTCACATAATCAGCATAAATATCAGGGAGCCGTATATGTGTAATCCTTAGCACACATGAATAAAAAGCCTAAAAAGTATAAAAAGCAAGGAAAATTAGATACTTAGTACTATTAAATCTTCAGGTCCAAATTACTTCTTTACACCTATCTGTCTAGACAGCAGCAAGTTGTCAATGGGATATATGAGTGGAACCTTCAGCATACAGAAAACAGTTAATTTCTTAAACCAGTGAATTGGGGACCAAGGGAATGGTGTTCGGCAATACATTGTGTACTTTTGATCATTAATCTAGTTTACAAAGACTGACCAGTGCAGCTTTCTTTGTATTTTTGTTACTATACCTGTCATTCAGCATCAATTTTCAATGTCAATTGGCATTAGCCAATTAGGTAGCAAGATTAGGAGTGTCCAGCTACAGTAAAGAAAAAATATGTCAAAGTCGATTTTTCTTTCTTAATGTGACTGAAACCTCCATTTTGCTGGTGTCAAGAAGAGGAAGAATGGCCATCAATGAATTTAATGACTGTGAGAAATTTTAGTAATCAATGAGTAATCAATTTTGCAGTTTTCCTTTAATCATGTTGGAGCAATTATGTGAATATAATCTTTGGTGTGTATTATTCAAATAAAAGCTTAGGGATTTTAGCAATACTTAAAGTTGTACCCTTTCCTTTTAAGACAAAAGAACAAGAAAAAATAGTAGCCATGAAATGCTTGAAGCTTCTGTTTGAAATAAACTACCCATATGTCAGTGATAACCAGCTCTGCAGAACTCTTCCATTTTCAAGTTCAGTATTCTTGGCTAATTTTATTAAGCCACCTTAAGGCCCTTCAGGGGCTTTCTAAATGGGCTGTAGAATAATTCTGATTGCCCCAATAGTTAAACTGTTCAGTATATGCAAGCCAAGAGGCCCTGTGTTGACTCAGTGCCAGGACTCCAAACCTCTGCAGGACCTATTAGGAAAGATAAATGAGAAGTGTTTTCCACCTACCTGTCCTTGCTTTCCACAGAATGAACTTTAAATCAAATTTTTAGTTTTATGTTACTTAAGAAAATAGTGAAAAGGGCTTTCAGGTGGAGGGAGAGCTATGATTAAAACTTGTGAAGTGTTGAGAACGATACATGGTAAATGAGTGTGTGTGTATGTGTGTGTGTGTGAGAGAGAGAGAGAGAGAGAGAGAGAGAGTGTGTGTGTGTGTGTGTGAGAGAGAAATGGTGTTGAGGATTTAGAATAGACAGCATTAGCTGGTACAAAAAAGAGAAGTGTGATATACTTAAGGGAAAAAAGGTGAATACATGTTTGATAAACATAGTTTCCCTCCATCTATCAGTGAATTTGGTGGACAGCTCTTTGCCGGCCACAAAAGCATCAGGGAAGAGAATATAAGTGGAACTCAATACATTTAAACAGTAATGGATCAAACACATTGCTACATGTGAAAGAATCTAACAGAACACGAAATAAAGAGCATCAAGCTTAGGAAAGAAAATCTTGTCTCTATTTTTTATTTTATTTATTTTTTTTTTTTTTTGAGACAGAATCTCGCATTGTCACCCAGGCTGGAGTGCAGTGGCACGATCTCTGCTCACTGCAACCTCTGCCTCCCAGGTTCTCGGAATTCTCCTGCCCCAGCCTCCAGAGTAGCTGGGATTACAGGCACATACCACCACATCCAGTTAATTTTTTGTATTTTTAGTAGAGACAGAGTTTCACTCTGTTGGCAGACTGGTCTCGAACTCCTGACCTCATGATCCACCTGCCTTGGCCCCCCAAAGTGCTGGGATTACAGGCATGAGCCACCGCACCCAGCCAAATGTTGTCTCTTTATTAGGATCAGAGGCCAGCATTCCTTTCTATGGGACCAGCAGGCCTCTGTGGACACTACAGGTCAAGGTCTTGTGTTTTTGACACATTCAGTATGCAGTGGGGTTCCCAGTGACTTTTGGTAGGCTCTGAAGTTAAAGTGTCATGGGATTATTGAACTTTGGGTGCCAGGCTTTTCCACAATCACAAAACCCAGAGTGAAATCCCTTCTAATTGCCACTTTTCTCTTCTTTGATGGAAGTTAAGTGGGAGAAGAATTATGATCTAGAGTAAAGACTTCCTCATCAACCTCCTGATGTTTATACAGGAGAGTGATCTTTGCTGGGAATTATAATGCTCATTAAAGTGTTTTCATTAAAACTTGCACAAATTAACAATCATCATCTAAGCCTTTGTATAAGTCTACTTGCTTGTATGTGGTTGTAAGGACGTGTCCTAAAACTTGGAAGGGCCATGGCATACTTTTATACAGATATTTTTCTTTCCATAGATTTATATGCACAGTATCTTATTTTAGAGTCTTTAAAATACATATTTTAAACCACATCAGTAAAACTTTTCAGAAGTTCTTGTTATATTCAATGTGGTCAGATACAAAACCAGTGGTCTCTTCATGACCTAAGGCAAGCTGAGAAGCAGGCTAGCACACCCCGCATTGTGTGTATCTTTACAAAGTGCCTGGTAGGGAAAGTGCATGGGCTGAAATGCACCCAGCCTGCCTTGCATGTTCTGGAGAAAGCTGTTTGCCCACCTAGATGATGTGATTCAGTAAATGCATGGTACATGCAAGTGGAAGCCTGGATGACAAGACCTTGTTATCAAAGGAAAAGAAAATACCCTCATCCAACATGAAATAGAAGAAAAATCAAAATTATTTAGATCCTATCTAGGTGTATGAAATTAACTGGATAATGATGAAATCACTGAAAAGATCTTTAAGTGACTCTTTTGAGTCAGGCATTGGCTATTGGCTGAGGTGCTTGGGGAAGGCAGTCACATGAACCAAAAACGTGATCCCATATAATTAGTGTTGCAACAAAGTTTACATAACACACAAATAAAGCCCAGAGGGGTTAGAGATTGGCAGCATAGTTAGGAGTGGGTGGAGAAAAGGTAAGTAAGTCTCTTTCAAAGCGCTGTTTCTCTTGAAGTGCTCAAATCAAGAATTAATCTGATTGATATGATGAGAATCCACCTGCTTCCAGTGATCCTATGCCCTTTTGTAGTCCTTTATTCTTTTCTCTTTGGATGTGTCCCCCTTATACCGGAGACCAATACCCCCAAGTAATGAATGTCTACAGACTAATCAAGCCCCATCAAAGGTATCAGTGGAAGGTTCAAATCCTTCAATGCCACTGAAGAGACAGCTGAGCTGATTGGACAGAGTCTGTCCTAATGTATTAAGGGGCAGTTGTGTCTTTCCATTATGTCTGTGGGGCAACATGTATTTTAATAGGGCTCTCAAATCCTAAGAGATTCACTAAGATGGGGCGGTGAGCTGGCAGGGAAAGTATGTGGGAACAATCGGTTCTCTTGGATCTTCTTCAATCATAGCGCATATGCAGAGGCTTCATCAATCAAATGAAGTTATGAAACGTTTATCCCAAGCCAGAAAAAAAGTTCTGATTAAAAAGCCCAGAACTCATACATTCATTAGCATAGTTTTTTGATTCCTCAAAAGAATTACTGAGAAGGCCTTTGATGTATCAAATATTAAGCCTTTGATGTATCAAATGCTATATGCCTGGAGGGATTAGCTCTGATTAGAAAATTCTAGTCTCTGGTCTATCTCCCAGCCTTTAACGACTTATGCATCCTTTATTAATAGGCAAATGGCAGCTGGCATTCCTTTGCCAGTGTTGGCAGGTATGGGTGTTTGCAGTGGCATGCTGCATGTCTAGCCATGGAGGACATTGTAGTGTGGACTTGGGGGCAGCAGTCAGAAGAACTTACTGATTTAGGGGGCATTGTTCACAATATTATCACTGTGTATTTTCGTGCATTCCCTAAGGGTAAATATTCCTTTCTGAGAGTCTGGAACCTCTGTGAGCTATTGTTTCACTTTGTTTCCCAGGAAGAAAGGACAGTTTGGCAGTCTTCATATGTCTAATGGTTCTTTTGGTACATATCTTTTACCAGGGCGCCCTGCCGTTGGGACAGAGAGAAACTAAAGTAGAAAGACTTTTGCAAAGTAAACTTCTTAATAGGACGTTTCATGGGACGGGCCACTTTTGCAACTGAGTGATATCCGTGAAGGTGTCTGAAGAACAGCAGACACTGGGCAGGACCCTGACACTGCTTTGTCATTTGCATAAAATCAGTCTTGGTTCATCTATCATCTTAAACAGCTCTATGTAGTTTTTGGTGGTCATACTCTTATGTAATATTCACTCTGGAGGAGGAAAAAAAGTACCTTTATAGGGAAAAGCAGGAACCTGTAAACTTCCACAGTGCTCTAGGGAAATATTATTTGAGGTGCTGCTGACTGTGGATCTCTGACTCTCCTCTTTTAGTGGGAATTATTCCATGTGGTGTCCCTTAGGAGCCTCCTATCCATGGAGAAAGCACAAGTCAGGAAATTCAGCTGTTGGCCACTTCCTGTGAACATTCTACCCAAGGGCCTTTCAATAGCTTAAAGTAGAAATAGAAAGCCTTTTGCTAGCTGGGTGCAGTGACTCAAATTGTCCTCTCCCAAGGCTGCATACTATTTTGAGAGCATACAATTAAGCAATGCTCAGGTTTATGTCTCAGCAGATGAACCTGGAATGGTTCATTTGTTCTCACTAAATAACCGCTCTGTGAGTGTGTGTGTGTGTGTGTGTGCGCGCGCGCGCGTGCGTGTGTGTGTTTCCCTAAAGGTGAACTTCAGGATAGGTTTGCACTACATATGCCCCAGGAAGCAGCTTTATTGGATTGCATTAAAATAACCTTCAGAAGTAAGTTAGAGCTCTCCTTGGTGCTGTGGTCTCCTCATCTGTGCAATGGAAAACGCAACCCAACTCTCCTCTAGAGGCTCCAATTGATGACTCCCAGGAAGTGGTGGGCATGTGTCACCTATCCTCAGCTTTCCATTTCCTGTTGTGTTTCCAGAAGGCTGTTATTCCCAGGAGAGGCTGTGTCTCCAATGTGAATGAGCAGTGAACACTTGCTTTTGCTACTCCTCAATTTACACTAACTAGAGCGCTTTCCCAAACTGGGCTCTGGGCTTTGAGATGGGCAATTACAGAGCTGTAGGAAACAAGAAGGTGATATGATAGCTTCACGATATTCTTGAGGTCATTTCTTTTTCTTTTTTTTCTTTTTAAGAGATGAGGTCTCACTTTGTCTCCCAGGCTAGAGTGGCATGATCACAGCTCACTGCAGCCTCAAACTCTTAAGCTCAAGTGATCCTCTTGCCTCAACCTCAAGTAGCTGACATTACAGGCATGTGCCACTGCGCTGAGCTGAGGTCATTTATTCTTGCCCCTATAGCATCAAAGACAAAACTTCCCTGGTTAAGCAGCAGGGGGTAGCCAAGTTGGTACAGGAAGAAAAAGGAGAAAGGGATTGTTGCTCAAGCACAGTGTCTGCCCGCTTCTCCCCCTCCCCCCTGGAACTCTGAATTGAGCTCAAGTCCCACCTTGACTTCCGGCGGGGCCTCCCTGCCTTCACCTCTTTGGTGCAGAAGGAGATGCTCCTGAGGGCCACTAGGAGATTTTACGTTCATGTTTTGTGTTCAAATTAAACATAGCTTCAGCATCCTTCCTCATCAGTTAGTCCTCACATTTCCTCTTGTACTGAATGTATATTAGATTTCTTCTTAAAAGAAAATGTGGATTCTTCCCCTAATTTCCAGCTTCCCAATTCATAAGATTACAGCAGCAGAGTAGAACTACTTTGAAAGGAAGTTATAGTCTTCCCCTACATCCACTCTGGGATTCAGAGGGCCATTGTAGGTGGCAGCTGTGCAGAGCCCCAGGAGACCTATGAGATTGCCTTACTTGTGATGGTTCAGGATTCCTCATTGTAGGGAGTGGTATGCAAGTTGAGAATTTAGTTTTCAGCTGGCCCTTTTGGGGCCCCACAGCTTACCAGTTTTGAGGTCTATCCCAAACGCTGTAGGTGGGTCTGTCGAATTAAGCTCCTAATGTCTCTGCCCCAAATACTCAAGAATATTCAAGGCTTTAGTTCCAGAATTGTTCAACTTGAGTTTTCTTTTTAAAAAGTTTACACATCCATATTTCCAAGTCTTCTCATTTATAAGAAACACCACAATGTGCTGGATACGGTGGCTCATGCCCCAAATCCAGAACTTTAGAAGGCAGAGACAGGAGGATCACTTGAGCCCAGGTGGTGGAGACCAGCCTGGGCAACATAATGAGACCTTGTCTCTACAAAAAATAAAATAAAATAAATGGCCAGGCATGGTGGCACATGCTTGTACTTCCAGCTGCTGGGGAGACTATGGTGGGAAAAGGGAGGATCACTTGAGTCTGGGAGGTTGAGGCTGCAGTGAGCCATGATGGTGCCACTGCACTCCAGCCTAGGCAACAGAGTGAGACCTTGTCTCAGAAAAAAAAAAATCACAAGTTTTTGTGCAAATTCTCAACTTGCACCTCTTCCCACCCCCACTGAAGAATCCTGAACCATCACAAATGGAGATAAGTGATCTCGTGAACTGCCCTCAAGTCAGAAACAACTGAAAGAGTCAATCCATGAGTCCTTTGGTCCCCAGTGCCTGAATGCTGCTCTTCGCACCTGGAATGGAATGTGTAGCAGTCCCATGGATTGTGGCACTGTTTCCAGATTACATATGTCATTATCATTATGAAAAGTGCAAAGGCTAGGACCTGAATACCCCTGTATTAGACTGTTCTCATGCTGCTAATGAAGACATACCCAAGACTGGGTAACTTATAAAGGAAAAAGGTTTCAGTGACTCAGTTCAACATGGCTGGGAAGGCCTCAGGAAACACAATCATGGCGGAGAGGGAAGCACATGCACACATGTCTTTCACATGGCAGCAGCAAGAAGTGCTGAGCAAAAGGGGGGACGCCCCTTGTAAAACTGTTAGATCTCATGAGAACTCACTCACTATCATGAGAACAGCAGCATGGGGGTAACTGCCCTCACGATTCAATTACCTCCCACCAAGTCCCTCCCATGACACATGGGGATTATGGGAACTACAGTTCAATATGAAATTTGGGTGGGGACATAGCAAAACCATATCAACCCCGCAGGTTCCATGGATGTGAGTCAGTAGGATACTTGTGCAGATTCCTCTCCACTGCTTCCTAGCATCCTTGAGAAAATCATGTAAATGCTCTGAGTTTCATTTTCTTCCTCTGTCAAATAATATCCCATGAGTAATTGTGGAGATTAAATTTGAATATGTTTAAAGGGCTCAACAGGTCTCTCATCCATGGCAAATGGCCAATGTATGTGCTTGATGATATTAACCCAAGGATCTTCATGCTTTTCAACTGCAAGAAGAGAGACACATTCCAGTCATCCTGGGAAAGCACCAGGTGGCATGAATGTACCCAGGCTGCAGAGGAGCTGGCCAGCATTTGGGGACTGGTTCCAGACCTTAGGTAGTATTGTTGACACTCAAACCCTCAATGAGTTGGTATTAGAAGGTGGGGCCCTTAAGGGAGTGATTAGGTCATGAGAGTGGAGCCTTCATGATTGGATTAGTTCCTGTAAAAGAGGAGACATGAGACAATGTGCTTTCTCTCCCTGTTCTTAGCCACGTGATGACACAATGAGAAGACAGCCATCTGCAAACCAGGAAGAGGGCCCTCACCAGATGCTGGATCTGTCAGCACTTTGATCTTGGACTTCCCAGCCTCTAGAACTTCAGAAATAAGTGTTTGTTGTTTAAGCCTATGGTAATTTGTTACAGCAGCAGGAACTAAGACAGAAAGGTGGCTCTGTTCTTTCCCCCAGGCTCCAGGATGTACACATAATTAAGAGGCTGAGACGCAAGCCCCACAATCAAAGGTTTTCTCAAAGCAATGAAATAACGTGGAAAGCCTTTTTGAAATTGCTAGGAAGCAAAAGAAAGGCTCCTTTTTAAAAAACAAATTCTTACACAACCAAATCATAAACTGTCTGTCTTGCAAACTCCCCAGGACTTTACTGAAGACTGTCAGATGACAGCCACAGGAACTGGGCTGTACCAAAGGATACTGATGCATTCCTCAGGCTCTCAGGAGGAATCAGGCTCCTGGAACCTCAGATCCAGGCCTGCAGGTAAGCAGGTGCCATGTTGAGGGCACAGAGGTGCTGTCATGCTCAGTGCTGCAGTGGCCTCTGCATCAGCCTCTCCCTTGGGGCTCAAAGAATAAACTGCTCCTAAAGTTTCCTCCATTTAAAACAGAATTGAGCTTCAGTGCCGATTGCCTCAGGCTTGGTTATAGCTTTCCAATGGTAACTTAGAGCAGAGAAATGGGAAAAAAGTTATTCTAATTTACCTCAGAGCAAAGCCCTGGTGCTCAATCCAGGGACTTTATAAGAAATACAGAGACCCAGGCCCCACGAGAGCCTATTCAGTTGAGCTGTCAGGTTGGTCCTTAAGTGATTCACATGAGCAAGCCAGTTTGGGACCCATGGGAATTGATTCTAAGAGTAGTAGTGACAGCTCTTATTTTCAGCAAGACAATGAGCCATTTCTATACTAAGCAGGTGGAGGGTGGATCGACTGTTTTACACAGTTGTCTTCTAAAGAACAAGACAAGGACCACTGCTCAGAACCTGGGTGCCATCTCCATGGGCATTGCCCTCACAGGAGCATGGTCAACAGAAAGTAAGTTCCTGGATCTTCTCCTTAGTGAAATTCTGTAGCAAGTGCATCTCTAGTGATGGTTGAGTTCTGACCTAGGCTGCGATTGGTAAACCTGCCCCTAATATAAACACCATGAAATATCCAGATGTATCAGACCATTCTCACACTGCTATGAAGAACTTCCCTGAGACTGATTAATTTATAAATAAGTTTAATTGACTCACAGTTCTACATGGCTGGGGAGGCCTCAAGAAACTTACAATCATGGTGGAAGGGGAAGCAGGTACCTTCTTCACAAGGCAGCAGGAGAGAGAAAAAGAATGCATGAAGGGGGAAGAGCCCCCCACTTATCAAGCAATCAGATCTTGTGAGAATTCACTCACTATCATGAGAACAGCATAGGGATAACCGTCCCCATAGTCCAGTCGCCTCCCACTATGTCCCTCCCTTGACATATGGGAATTACAATTCGAGATGAGATTTGAGTGGGACACAGACCCAAAGCATATCATCAGAGAACAATGTGGCAGAGCCCAATTGCACCGAATGGGACTTAACATCAACTATGAACTCATGGATTTGTCTGCATCACTTCAAAGCCACCTGCTGACAGACAGCCAGATTGGACCTGCCCATTTAGTTAAAGCTACAGTTTCTTTCCCTTGGGACGATTTGCACTATGCAGGATAAGCCGAGGAGCTCCATTTCTATAATGCCAATTTGCCTAGAAGGTTAAGTGGGGCAGGCAAAACTCTGTCTTGAATAACCAGATGATTTTGATAGGCAATAGGTTGTGTAATTGTATAGAAACCATTTTTTTCTGGAAGTAGGTGAAGGGGAAAGTGTTCTTGCTAAGGAACTAGAAATGAGATTCTACCCTGGGTTTGTAGTTATCAGTGATCTTTTCTAACTTAGAGCTCATGATCAATGACGTCTTAAATTTGAGCATTTAACCTTGAAATTAATTTCTTCGAATTCATGGAATCATAGTATATGGGCCTTAGAATCATTTCAGTTCAACCCCCCAGTTTTAACCCTGAGGAAGTAAAAATGTCAAGACTTTGTCAGCGTTTAAAATACAAGTGCACGTACACGCTTGTACACATTTTGTTTTCTGACTCCTTGATAGGGTATTTTTCCTGTGATGCTAAGATGCTTCCAGTCTGATGTCTAAATCTAAAAAAGTCAAAGTCTTTGTCATCCACTGTGTATTAGTCAGGATAGGATAGGATATGCTGTGGTAACAAAGCCCCTCAAATCTCAGTAGCTAAACCATAAAGGTTTACCTTTTTAATCACCTCCAAAGTGGGCAGCAAGGAGCTCTGCTCCTTGGCTACCCAAGAGCCTAGGCTGCTGGAGACACTGCCACCTCTATGTGTCCCTTCCATCTTTGCCACAGTTTTAGGATCTCACACTCTCTAGGTGTCAACCTGAAGTGACGCTCATCACTTCTGCTTTCATCCCAGTGGAAAGAACTGCACATGGGCCCTGGTTGCAAGTGATCTAGAAATCATGGTCCTCTGAGTACAATGGAGGAGAGGTGAACCTGATGACGGTGAGCACCACCATATTTGATAAGCATCTTGGGGGCACCCACTCTATGCTATATGCTGTACTAGTGGCTGAGACTACCTGGAGAAGTCCCTACACTGGAGCATGCATAGGCGTTGGGGAGCAAGGGAGTAGAAGAAGAGGAAAGGGGTTGGACTTTGTGATGTGAGAGACTATACCAACTAAGACCCCATGGATAAGGAAAGAGTGACCTATGGGTCAAGGGTTCAGGACCTGGATGGCATCGCACAGCAAATTTCTAAATTCCTACGACTATAAGAAAAACCCCACTCTTGCTCAGCCCCCAACCAAAAGGAGTTATCAGGCTGATTTACAACCCAGACCACTGCAACTCTGATTGGACAGGGGACTGGTCTTACAGGCACTCTTTCCTGATAAGCTATTACAGACCCCATGCCAGTTCCAGCCAGTGGATAAGGCAACACACAAGCTGTCTTTGTGGCCTATAGTTCCCCTTTTAACATAATGAGCCAAATTCTACCTCATTTTAATGCTCAAACCCCACCCCAAAGAGAGCATGGCATGTAGATTACATATATGTTTACCCATTGTGCATGCATTCACTCCCCTCATAAATGTATTATTCCCCTGAAATCTGCTGAATATGTATGATACCAGCCCTATGAGGCTTAAAACCCAACCTGTCCTTCCCCCTCTTCAGTCCAAGGTGGTGGCGTTCTCTTCCCAGCTTGCAATCCGGTATCTCTAGCAAAGCTCTCCTTTCTACTGTTCAGCCATCCTGGTGGTCATTTGGACGACAGCTTGCAGATAGATAAGCTACAATATGACAAATGCCATAATGAAACTATGACAAGAGTACTGTCAACTTCAAATATGGGAACAAACACGATTTGGAAAATTGAGAAAGGCTAACAAAGTCGCTGACGTTTGAGCTGGGTCTTGAATACAGAATAGAATAATCTTATGAACACATCGTAGTCTCATTTGAAATAATTTCTTTGCCTTTGTAAATGTTCTACTGAGGTTTGTTTTAGTTCTGTAAGCTTCTTGACACAGGTCCAACATTCTCCTGAATAGCCTTGAAAAAGACTTGAACTTCTAAAGAACAAAATAAGTAATACATAAGCACAGTTGTGTTATCAGTGTGCGCTGGAATTGTGTGACCCAGAAAGAAACTGGCAAGAGCACAGGAATACAATAGAAAGTGTACTGAGGTGGCCATATGATATTTTCAAACTAAAATCAGAAAGCGACAACTTAGGGAAATTTTAAGTTCCCTTTATGTGAAAAGGCCGTAAGTTTGGAATATCTGAGATATTCCAGAAGTTTATAGCAACGTAGAAACAGAATGTGTTAAATGTTATAAAACGATCCCAGAACAATCTGAGATGTGTTGTCACAGAAGCAATAAATGCAGCCAGTGATTTGTATGACATCCATTTACTGAACACTTTTTCCTAGTCAGGATAGTTAATACAAATAACAATTAATGATGCATCATTTTTTCCTTCCTCCAGGAATAAGTAAAATTCCTTTCTTCTGCTATCTTAGTGAAAACCTCTACCCAAATTCACAAAGGGTGATAATTTCAGTGATGACAATTATTACAAATAACAAGAATTTGCTATGTGCCAGTTGTAATTCTAGGCATCTATTTAGTCACACTTCATGCACACTATGTTGTAGGAACCCCCAACATCTTCAACTTACCGATTAAATTTCAAGTAGCTTTTTTTATTCTACACACAAAATGGCAGAACTAGGATCTGAACCCAGATAGTCCAACTACGGAGCCTCTATTCTCAATCATTTTACCACACCTCTTTCATAAAATTATTTATCCAATAGAAAAGGTGAATGACAGTCCCTCAGTTCTAATTTAAAAAGGAAGAAAAGGCTCACATATTGGTTTTTAAATTGCTGGGCTGCAAATATTTTCTTTCCAGGTATCCAAATCTGTATTAAGACCTATCTTTATTAAAAATGACGTATAATATTTAGCTACTCTCAAGCACGTCCCTTGCTTTCCAAGGGCTAGGGCTAAACAGATTCAGATACATGATACTGCGGTATTAGGACATAATCCTCATTCCAAGGTTTCTGGCCAGAGCTCCTAAAGCCCTTTTAATTTCCTAAGTGATAAGAATGATGAAGGTGACAGGAGCATCTTTTGTTATTCATAACAAGCCCCTTTCATCTACACCTGAGCTTATGTTAATGAAGTAATTTTGGAAACCCCTTAAGGATGGGGGCTGGTTGCCAGGGGAAACAAACCACATGATTAAAGGCTCAGAACTTGCAGCCCCGCTCATCAACCTCTGGGGAGTGCAGAGGGGTTAGAGACTGATCTAATCGCCAATGCCCAATGATTTAATCAGTCATGCCTATATAATAAATCATCTATTGAAAATCCAAAATGATAAGGTTTGGAGAGCTTGCAGGCTGCTGAGCACGTGGAGGTGCTGGCAGGGTATTGCACCCAGAGAGGACATGGAAGCTCACTGCCCCATCTCCCATACCTTGCCCTATACATTTGTTCCATCTGGCTGTTCCTAAGTTGTATTCTTTTTATAAAAAACCTGGAATCTAGTAAGTAAACTGTTTTCCTGAGTTCCGTGAGCCATTACAACAAATTATACAACCTGAGGAGGGAATAATGGAAGCCCCCATTTACATTTGGTCTATCAGAAGCACCTGGACCTGTGACTGGTGTCTGAATGGAGTTAGTCCTGTGGGACCAAACCCTTAACCTGGGGGATTTGATGCTATTTCCAGGTAGATTGTGTCAGAATTGTGTTAAATGGTAGGACACCCAGTGGGTGTCTGCCCAAAAATTAAATTGTCGAAGTGTTGAAAGTATTGTGTGAAAGTAGAGAATGAAAATTAGTTTCTCTTTTTGATGCGGACATTTTGTTTGAAATCCCTGTGGCACCATGACTGGGAAGGCTGTACCACGTGTGAATCTTTTTTCACCTTTTCCCTTCATAGGAAAAGAAGGCAAAAGAGAGGAGGTGCTACTGGCCTTTGATAAGATTGTCAGGTAGACTACCTGTAACCTTATCCCCCCAACTCCTTACCAGTCGGTTCCCTGGGACTGTTTTCAAGTACCGGTCATAGGGATCTAGAGTCAAAATGTATCTATCTGCTCTTCCTCTCTCTTGAACTCTGGAACAACTACATGTAATACATTATTCCCTTTCCAGGATAACATATTTTTGTAAGCTACTTAACGGCTTTTTAAGAAGTCACCAATGACCTACTAACAGAAACTTGAGATTCATTCAGAGGGAGGCATTTTTCGTAAGAGTAAGTTTTTGTGGTCTGATTTTGAAAAAGGCTGGTCTCTTGGAGAGAATTGCCATTTTTGAACCTAGAGGCCTATTCTGCTGCCCCCATTGCTTACATTTGCATATACCACGGAACTTATTTCTGGGTTCCATGAAACTGCTGCCTACACAGCCAATCTGCCACTTCTCCTGGCAGAGGCCTCTGTGCACAAGTATGCACACCACACACACACAGGGCAGGGCTGGCCATGCTTTCCCACAAATCCAGATTCCAAAGAAGAATACTGAGATGCTCCAGGGTCCCCTTAGAATAAGGGGGACTAAAAAGCAACAAGACTCTAGTGAGCAGAAGTCTCTGAGCTGGTGCTGATCTCAGGGAAGGCGAATGTGGATGCAAGGTGAGGGGGCTTCTAAGGCATGGCTGGGGAAATGGAATAACTAGCGTGGAGTACAGGCGAAAGGGGAAAATCTTCTCTCTGCTTCCTCTACCTAGCCTCATGTGAACGGTGTTATCAGAAGGGATTGTGTTATAATAAAGTCATTTTCTGTGACATGGCTTGTACTAAATGCAACAATGCTAGTTTTGAGTTTTCAGTGTACAATTACCAAGGGGACCTTTGAATAACTTCGGCTATTCAATTGCTGATCATATATTGCCATTCCCTAAATTGTTGCAGTAAAGGTGATCATGTAGCCTGCGACCCACTGCCGTAACTTTCATCATCACTTGTTTACCAGAAGTCGGGAGAGAGCTTTTCAAGAAATGAGGATAGACTTCCAGGCAGCAAAGCTTTCTAATCCCACCTGACGCTCCTCAAGTTATCCGGAGCAGCTTCATGGAGAAGAACGGTAATTAGGTTGATTGAATCCTTATGCCTGCATGGCTTTTCAGCTGCTCTGATGCATTCTTTGGAGTATAAGTAAGTTTTCAGTGAATTACAGAATAGGCAATACCGTAGGGAAAGACTGCCAGTAAGCTCTCTGATTTTAGATGCTACTCCCAATGTAGCTATTTAGTTCCTTGACTTGTTAGCTCTGGAAAGCCCTGTCTCACCCTCCCTAAACCTATGAGCCTAGATGGTTGTGTTTAACGAAGAAGTCTGGGATCATAGACAAGCTGTCTGGCTCTTGTGGAAATTAAACCCTGACCTTAGTCTCAGTAGCAGCAGGCTTTAAGGAGAACATCCCAGTACCATGTCTTGGTCTTGGTGATTTCTTATACGACTAAGATGTAATAAATAATTCTGAATGAAGCCATAAGCCTCTTAAACATTAAGTCACAAACTTTTCCTGGTTCGTCTGGGACATTATTGGTCCTAGCACTGGAAGTTCCACATCCAGGAATCCCCTCAAACTGGGGCAAACTGAAATGGTTGACCCCCTTCCTTAAAAGGTATAATGCAGCTTCCTTAGGCTCTGATATATTTCTCTGTTTGTTTTGTGGTCTAGATTTCTTGCTGTATCAGTGCTCTCCCATCAGTTATCTCCACGATATGAGTGGCACCAAGCGGCACACTTAGTTGAGGGAAGGGGTAGGAGTGAGGTGGGAGGATGGAATGAGGGATAAAGACAACAGGAAGATTAATGTCATATTGGAGTCGGACTGCAGGGCTTCTTTTACACTATAAATATTGTATGAAGTGTTGATGTAACCTTTACTGCAGCATGACATGGGATTTGGCTGTTTTTATGGCTCGTGATTAAAGTAAGAAACAAGTCTCTGATTAGATGATTCTTTTCCCCCCACAGACCTCTGTCCTTCACATTTCCAAGAAAGCTGTTTTATTTATGCAATCCATCTAACTCAGACACCAAAATATGTAGATCACAACCTGGAAAACATAAAGAAGCATTCTTTTTATTCTTGACCACAGATTATAATCTAAGATACTGGCGTTGATGAGCATTCCAGGGAAAAGAAAGAGTTCAGACTGGCAGATTTTGCTTCTTTTTAAGAAGTATATTATCTGTAAGTGGTGAAACCCACTGATGATCTGTTGAGGCTGCATAAGAAAATGGATGGGTTTTTAATGACATTAGTTTTTTGCAATTGCAGATAACTAAATACAGTCAGCTAAAAAGCAAATTGAGCTCTAAGGGACAGAATTCAATCATTTGGTTTTTCTCCTTCTGCTCTATCCTATTCGGTAATTTAATTATTTGTGAAACTTTTAAACTCAATTGACTCATTGAATTTGTTCAAGTTGGATGGTGTTTGGTGTTACACTCATTATATATTTTTTGGTCCTGGTCCAGCAATTAGCAACTCAGCTTTATTCAATCATAGAGAGCCAACTATATTTGAAATGCCTGTGTTCAGTGTTTAATGTCTTCAAGTGATATCAATTTTTAAATTTCATAACATTAATCTGCTTATTATGTGGAAATGCAAAAGAACTATCCAGTTGAAATTGAGGATTGTTTTTTCTTCTTTTTGTAACCCTTTATGTGAATCGATTGGATGGAAATTTTAAAATTCAACTGTGATGATTAAGGCTAAAAATTAAAATGATCCAATATAAATAACATAAGAGGGTGAGCCCTCATAAGTCAGCACGTCTGATGTTAAAAATAGTTCCAAAATATTATTCTAGCTATTAGATGCCATCTACTGGTTGTAATTACTATATGATACAACTGGCCATGGTTTTAATGCAGAGGGAGAATACCCAAGATATCCATCGTTAAAATTCAAATCGTGTTTTATGGCACTGATATTTTGTGCAAATCAATCACTAAATAAGCAAAGCTGTGTTTTGAAATTCAGACTGCATATTGGAATAAAGCTACTGTGAACCAGAAAGCCTTACTTAGATTTTACTTGTGTTTGTAGAGTTTGGTCTTCCAAGAATTTCTGCATGCTTGGGCCAATATGAGTTCTGGTGATTCTACAACCTAACTTTTTTTTTTTTTTTCCAGATGTAGTATAGTATATAGGGGTCTGGAGACAATTCTTTGTCATTGTACCTGAATGCACTTTGCAAAAGCAGTCAGATGCCAGCTGTTCTCCATGTAGGATGTGGCAGTGTGATAGATAAAGTGGTTTTTGTGCTGTTGATTAACACACACAGGCTCTATCTGCATTTCTGTATTTAAGAAAGATGAGTACTGATGTCCATCATAAAGAAAATTAAGTATGCAAACCAATCTCATGCCACTTCTTGCATTTGTATATGGAGACTGTGCTTATGCTCTAGGAAGGAATAATTAAGTACATTATGGATAAAGAAGTTAACAATTCCCTGGATATCTTATATTAGAGGAAAGCACACAGATAGCAAAGTCTGCTAATGAACAGATGCTAGCAAACTGCAGCTTGTAAATCAAATCCAACTGACTGCCTTTTTTTGTGAATAAAGTTTTATTAAAACACAGCCATGCCCATGTGTTTGCATATCGTTTAAGGCTACTTGCAACAGCAGAGCTGAGTCATGGACACCATACGGCCTACAAAACCTAATATATTTACTATCTGGCCTTTTACAGTAAGTTTGCCAACTCCTTGAAACTTAGACTCTTTATTATCATTTACTGGAAATTCTAAATCAGCATCTTTGCTTCCATCAGCATCAATTTTGCAACAGCCATGGCTTGTCCCATGAGAGATGATTCTACCACAAGAACAAGACCATAAGGATGGCTCCTCTTTGAAGTTTTTACAGCGGCCTCCTCTCTGGATCAGCCAGCCACGTCCTGCTCCCGGGCTCCAGGGAGAAACCATGGGTGCCCTCTAGGACACCGTGCAAAGGGAAGATTTGTTCCAGCAGAGAATAGAATAGGCCTTTTCTTTCACCTTTCAGTTTCCAGGTGCCAAAATACATGTAGGAGTGTTGGTAGTAAAATGGAGCTTAATGGTTATTGAAATAGAACTACCAGAGAGGTTGAAGAAGCACATATTTTGTAACAAGTTGGTTAATTGTCAGCAGCTTTGAATTGTGTAGCTGCTTACAAAAAAGTTCACATGGTCCAGGAATAAGCGGAAACAAACATATAAAAAGCAAATGCCCAGATACTTACATTTAAAATAAAAAGCAAACTAACAATGATTTGGAAATTTTGTACTTTCATATACTACTGTTATGTAGAAAAGAGATTCAGGAAAATCCTAAAGCTGATTGTTCAAATGTTATATTTATTGATATACCTGAGGCCCCTCTTATTGTTAAAACTACCTACATTGATGATAACAATGGGAAAAATAGGATTTGCATCATACCTTTCTCGATACTTTTGAAGACATCGTCTCTTATGCTCAAAAATGCTCTGTGGTAAACAGAGGGAAAACTATCCCTAACTTCAATGAGAAAAAAATGAGGATTCAGAACAGAATGTATCAGAACTGAACTGTGGGTTTGGATAACTATTTTCTGGCTGTGATGTTGGGGTAAATTGTCTCTTGGGGATAAAAGAAAACTCTCTAAACTTCAAATTCCATCACCTGTAACGTAAGATAATATCCACCCCACAAAGTTATCATAGGGATTGGGGTTGTCCCTTGCCTGGCGTCAGAAAATTTGACTGGTACACAGTTCCTTACAATTATTTTAACTTTTCCTAACTGGGAAGAGTGACTCCCTGTGCCTCTACACAATGTGGTTTTACACCGAACACCCGCTTTCCTTTTGGGAGTCTGAGCTGGGTACATGTTAGGCAGAGGGTGCTTATGTGACCAGCTCCCCATAAAAACCTTGGGCTTTTCTAATAAGAACCTTGGCTTATCTAATGGGCTTCCCTGAGCAGAATCAGCGGATGCTTGTTGCTGGAGAAAGAAGCATGCTCCTGGGTGACTCCTGGCAGGAGGGAGAAAGCATGAGGAAGCCTGCACAAAGGTTTCTCAGGACTCAACCATAGCTTTTCTCTTACAGTCAGGCTGTATATCCTTACTACGTTGCTGGAAGGAATCTTAGCTGTGATTCAAACTAGGTGATCCCCATGAGTTCTTCTGAGGAAATTCAAAGTATTAGGATAGTCTTAGGGAACCACAACACACGATATAGTTTCTTTATATTTTAATGCTAACTTGATTAGGCTAGCCCAGTAGTTCCCAACATTGGGTATAATTAGAATTACCTGGGAAATTACACACACATATTCTTCCAACTGCTTGTACTCAGCCTCAGACTATTTACATCAGGATTCCTGCCACGTAAGACCCAGCAACTGGTATTTTTTAGTTCTGACATCTCTATGTGGTTCTCTTTTAATAGTTTCTATGTCTTTGTGGAAATTGTTTGTCTCTACAACGATATCATCAATCTTTTCCACTAAATTATTTGGCATCTTTTTTCTTTTTCATTTTATTTTGAAATCTTAGACTTATATTAAAGTCACAAGAACAGTAGAGAACCTAAATATCCCTAATTTGGTATAACCATAGTACAATTATCGGAACTAAGAAATTAATGCTGGTGCGTTACTATTAACAAAACTGTAGACTTTATTTGGATATCACCAGGTTTTTCCAGCAATACCCTTTTTCTGTTTCAGGAGTCAAGCTAGAGCCCTACCTTGCATTTAACTGTATTTTTTTTTTCTGAGACAAGGTCACATTCTGTCACCCAGGCTGTAGGCTGTGGCATGATCTCAGCTCACTGCAATCTCTCTGCCTCTGGGTTCAAGTGGTTCTCATGCCTCAGCCTCCTGAGTAGCTGGGACTATAGGCATGTACTACACACCCAGCTAATTTTTGTATTTTTAATAAAGATAGGGTTTCATCATGCTGGGCAGGCTGGTCTCAAACTCCTGGCCTCAAATGATCTGCCCTCCTTGACCTATCAAAGTGCTGGAGTTACAGGCAGGAGTTGCCATGCCTGCCACATTTAGTTGTCTTATTGCCTTAGTCTCCCCAATCTGTGACAGTTCTTCTGTCTTTCCTTGTCTTTCATGACCTTGATACTGATGAAGAATGCTGATTTTTGCAAATTGTGCCTCAATCTGGGTGTGTCTGATGTTTTCTGATGATTAGATTTAAATAATGCATTTTCAGTGAACTCTGCAGAAGTGGTGTACCTCTCTCAGTGTATTATAGCAGGGGTGTGTAATGTTGCTCTGTCTTATTACTAGTGATGTTAATGGTGTTGGTTTCTGGATTTCTTCACTGTAAAGTTTTTAAACATTCCTTGGGGAGGTACATTGAGACTGTGTAAATACACTGTTTCTTTTTAAACTTTTGTCCACTAATTTTAGCATCCATTGATGAATCAATACTACAACAATCTCACCGAGGTATTCTATCAGTAACATTTGATTTTCCTTATTTCTTCTATACTTATTAATTATAATTCTGTAAGAAAGAGCTCCTCTCCCATTTATTCAATTATTTATTTATGTTAGTATAGGCTCATAAATATTTATTTTATGTATTTTAATCAAATATTATTATTATTATTTTTATTTTATTGCTTAAATAGTTCCACCTTTTGCCACTGGGAGCTTTTTTTTTACATCGGTGTCTGTGCCTCTTGACATATTCCTATCATCTTTTGAGCACTTCCTTACTTTTTGGTACCATAAGACGCTCCTGTTTTATCTTATATTTTCCCTAACCCTGGCTTAGAATCAAACTTTTTTTCAAGGATCTGTGGTTCCTTTTATGGGGAATGGGATTTAGAAACCAAGATCTGGGCAGCGGGTGTGCTCATTGCTACTGTGGAATCGTTGCTTCCAGTTCCTCTCAGTGGACAGAGTTTGGAAATTTATGTATGTATACTCACCCTTGCATACACACATCTATTAGTTTCCATATCTCTCTATTAAATATACTTTTTAAAAAAATGCTCATGAATTCATACTGATTTCTTCTATTGAATTCCAACACCTCAGGTTTTATTCTTGTCTTCCTCCTTTCCTAATTCATAACATTTTTTATTGGATGATGAGAAACCTGACTCTCATTATTGATAATATTTTATTATATGTTTAACCCTAAATTAGTTTCAGAATAGCCAACCCAAAACCCTGCAAGAGACAAATTTTCTAACTAGAGGTCAGTGGTTATGGTGTCTTTATCCTTTGGCATCTTCATCAGAGTCACTGTGAAGTCCCTATCTGGTCATTCCAATGTCTAGGCCTTCTGGGTCTTCTGCTTTTGACTCATTCCTGGCTTTGACCATAGGTCACATTTTCTTTCCTCTTTATGTGTCTTGTAATATTGGCTTTTATTTGAACATTTTGTATGAAAGAATGGTAGAGACAGAAGTAAATAACATTGACTCCAGGCTGATTCTGTCTCATCTGCAATCATGCTGGGTCTGAGCTTTGTGGAAACTTGAGTTTGAGTCAGTTTACCACCAGTTTCCAGTGCTTTAGGTTGGAATCAGACCTTGTTCTTCTGCAGGGCCAGGGATACAAGCACTGGTGAGATCCTGGAGAACTCTTTCGCTTGACAGCTGAACCAGCCAGCTTTCCGGATAGTTGGGAGACTTTCCACCCTAGCTGCCAGCTGCTGTGGAATCTTGGGGACATTGTGCTCTCCAGTTCTGCTCAGTACTGCCTTCCATTCTGTGGAAATTCCTTAGCTTCCTGCCCTTCCATCTCTTTTGGAGGGCAACTGCCTTGCCCTTGGGGGAGACACTTCATGCCTTAAGGGGGAAGCCCTGTGGACACCTTAATTTTAGCCCAGTGAGACTGTGCCAGACTTCTGACCTGTGGACTGTTAGATGGTAAATTTACCTTGCTCTGAGCCAGTAAGTCTGTGGTCATTTATCACTACAGCAACAGGAAATGGATGCACTCCCTCCAAGTGTTCAGTAAAGACTGGTGGAAAGAGTTGCAGGTGGGGAAAGTTGCTCTGTACCTGGGCCAATGGAATTCTGACAGTGTGAAGCAGCCTACCTCGGCTATTAAAAGCTCATTAAGATTTGGATTGGTGGTGTTGGGATGAATTGTGTCTTTACAAAATTAATATGTTGAATCACTAATCCAGCATCTCAGAGATAAATTGTAGTTAAGGATAAGATTTTTAAAGATGTAATTAAGGTAGACGGGACCATGTCCAATATGACTGATGTCCTTCTAAGAACAGGGCATTAAGGCACAGACACAAACAGAGGGAAGATCTTGTGAAAGCTTGGAGGAAGACGGCCATCTACTATCAAAGAGAGAGACATCAGGATGTAACCAACCCTGCATCACCTTGATCTGGGACTTCCACCCAGCCTGTGGTGTTTGTCATGCCAGCCTGAGCAGACTGTCACAACTGGCTTCTTCTGACTCCCCTTTATAGAGGGCCCCTCTCCTTCATGTGAATCCACAGGTAAGAAAGCAGTCATAGGTCTTTCATCTCCTGTCAAAGGCTCATCACTTTCTGAAATTCAACTAATTTAGGCTTCTTTGCATCATTAGCTCTCTATTAGTTTAAAAAAACAAAAATCACAATTTATACAGCTTATTTTGGTGGAAGTCTCCAAGCACTAGTGTTTCTGAAAAGTGTTCTTGTGCAGCCAGAATGAAAATCCTCTTGGCTAAGATGTCCTAGTCTACAGGCTTGCCATGTTTTATAGAAAATTAAGGCACCAAGCAACCTTTGGAAGAACATCAAGTCACAGTCCCCCATCCCAAAACAACACACACACACACACACACACACACACACACACACACACTCCTTTTATCTCATAGTCTTGAGACAAATGCTGTTTGACCTGTGGAGTAGGTCATTTTCACCCTGTTTTAGGCCACCACTGAACATGTAAGTTTGTGTTGTTTTTTCCCCCCAATACTGACCTTCCTTCCTTCCTTCTTTTCTTTCCTCCTTTACTACTGTGACCTAACAGACATGTAACAGAGTGTCAAACTACACTGTAGGGCATAAGCCTCTGGAAAGTAATGGCAGTTATGTAACAAGAAAGATTGCCAGTCCAAATCTTAAATCTCTATGGAAGTTTCTAATATTGGGACACTACGTAGTGGTATTTGAACAGTTTTCCTGCACTAATAGCTAATAATTCTCACATTTCTATTTCATATTACCTAAGTATCAAGACATTCAACATATTTATGCCATCTGCTACCCCTTTTGTGCTAAGCTTTTTAAAAAAATTACCTAACACTTAACATTTGACTTTCTTTTTATAGGTATTCAGTGCAGTAAAATTTTGCTTTAGAGATAGATTTCCGATATTTTTGGATACTTCTCCTAGGGCCTTTCACCTTCCAAAGTTAGAAGAGAATTTTCTCATGATTCTGTAATGCAATGAATTTTATAGACATATTTATACATGTTTAATCATTAAATTGCTACTCAGTGTCTCACTGTTTAAGGGAGAGGGACGACCATGTTCAGAAGCCTAGAATCCTCACTCTGTCAAATATTATAGTTACCAGTAAGACTAATAGAGGCAGTTCCCACACAGAGTGGCAAAGATCAAAGTATTTAGACATTGCAGAGATACTGAGATCTCTGAGCTAGAGACCACTTAAAGTACATTGTTCTGTACAAACGCCATTGGTCAGATCAATCTTCAAAGACTGAGCTCTTAGCTTTGCATGTCCTATGCTGCTTCTCATTCTTGAGACATTTTCCTAACTCTCAGACTTACCAAACCCTCAAAGCATGCAAAGATGTCATTTACAATGAGCCCTAAAACTTCCAGGTAGACCACAACATCCATGTGTGTATGCTAGGGTGCATTGTCCCAGAGGGAAGTCTACATGGGAAGTCAGATGATTCTCAGAAGGTGGTTTTGGCAGGCAGGAATCAAAGCAGCAGCATATCTTAGCAACCCAGAAATTCCGCTGTGATAGTCCAGTGCAGCAGCTTCCACCGTCTACCCACCGGAGGGATCAGAAATGGTATAGCTGCTTGTTAAGACCCTGGTCACTGTTGGAGAGAAACTGATATCCTTGCTTTTCCACCTCCTTCTCCTTCTTAAATTGTTTTAAATATCCCAAGATGACTTTGGATGTTGTTGGTCTTTCATGCTAGGATATAATATATTGGTCCTACATTTCTCTGTAAAATTTCAGTGACTTTACCTCAATTAAGAGTTTTCCAATCTCTTCTATCAAGCACTCAAAATGACTTGCATTACTTCTAAGAAGGCTAACCACTTCTCTTAGGTGTTCATTTCCCTTGTTCTACTTCAATAGGTTACCTATTGAAGTATTTGGGGTAAAAGAGACTATCACAGTCACCTGGCAGCCCCCATAGCAATATTTCTTGTGTAATTAAATAAAGTACTAGTGGCTAAGACCTATTGAGCCCTTAGCACTACATGCCTGATACAGAACCATATGTTTCATATATAGTATCTCATTTAATCCTCATAACAAACCTAGGAGGCACAGAAACTATTATTATCCTCCATTTTATAGATGCAGAAACAAGTTTAGCAAAGTCTGGTCACCCGTGGTTTTAACTGCTCTAAGATATTGTCTCCACCAACCATGATGGGCATGATTGATTCCATTAACCCTAAACTACAAAGTCAGGCACTAGTTTAAGTGGTAGATATGATACAGTATAAATGATTGTGTAAAATGTAATTCCTTTATAACATAAAGCTTTGGGTTTGACTTAACACTTCTATTTCAGAACTAACTATACTATATATAATTTGTATTGCAGGAGTTTTTATATTTCATGGGCATGATTTATCTCATGGTACATCCAACTGCATGAAGTAAGGAAAATTTGTATAATAGAATGCCATGGTGTGTATTAGCATGCCCATTGGAAAAGCTTCCCCAGAACTATAAATTTATAACTCCCCTGCTTAATGGGGGTCAGACTGAACACTGTAAAAAGCTGCCATATAATTTGATGCATGCTTTGAGCATTGGGACTCTGCTTCCAGGAAATGCATAAAACTCAAGTATATGCAGGTCCTCAAGGAGAGTGTATTTGGAAGGCTTGTGGCCAAGAACCACGACATTAACATAACCCATTAGAGACTTTTCCTTCTTTCATCACTCATACTGTATCCATCAGATCAATGGGTTTTTTTGTTTTGTTTTGTTTTGTTTTGTTTTTTTGGGGACGGAGTTTCGCTCTTGTTACCCAGGCTGGAGTGCAGTGGTGCGATCTCGGCTCACCGCAACCTCCGCCTCCTGGGTTCAGGCAATTCTCTTGCCTCAGCCTCCTGAGTAGCTGGGATTACAGGCACGTGCCACCATGCCCAGCTAATTTTTTGTATTTTTAGTAGAGACGGGGTTTCACCGTGTTGACCAGGATGGCCTCGATCTCTTGACCTCGTGATCCACCCGCCTCGGCCTCCCAAAGTGCTGGGATTACAGGCTTGAGCCACCGCGCCCGGCCCAGATCAATGTTTTAAAAGCAGTTTGCCACTAGCGGCAATCCATCACAAGTTTTCACAGGTTTTTGATTTCTTGTAAAATAAACAATAATTGTCCTTGGGAACATCTCTGTTGGAGTATTTGACTAATGAGTCCTGTGTTCAGGCCTCAAGTTTTGCTGGGAGGCTGTCCAGAGTCTGTGCTCATGAGCTACATCCTAGCTCTCCATTTCCAGAAGAAATATTTTTATATTCCTCTCTACTTTGAAATTCTGTATTTTTGTATCATGTTTGAATTTCCTTGACATTTCTCTTACAGTGTGGTCACTTGAAAGCTAAAGAAAACCACCTGGACTTCTGAATAATGGCTTATATTTTAGTATTTTTATTTCATTGATGTTCATATAATAATGACTTTGGTTCTCAGTTGGAGGCATAACTTTATCCCTCAGAGGATATATGGGAATGTCTGGAGACATTCTTGGTTGTCACAAGTTGGGGTTCAGGGGTACGGCCAAGATCCAGTAGATAGAAGCCGGGGTTGTTGCTAAGTATCCCATGTGCCTAGGATTACCCGCACAACAAATAACTGTCTGGCCCAAAACGTCAGTGGTGTCGAGATTGAGAAATTTTGGCTTAAGGAAAGCATTTTTGAAAACATTAAGATTTACTTACACTTAATTTTAGTCTGTCAACATGAAGATTTTTATCATGTTCTAATATTCTTATTAATTAAATGGTGTTTTTCTACTTTCTAATTATCATTAAGTGATTTTTCCTATATTCCAGGGCTATAGAAACATTTTTTAAGATCTATATAAAGAATAAGAAGACAATCCCTTTGGGACAAAAATCTTCAGTAAAATTTATATGTGCCTCAGGGACATGAAGAAGCAGGAACCTGGGTATTCTCACTGTGAATATTCCATATGTCTAGCTCCTGGAAACCTAAAACAAGATTAGAAAATACCAAGGAAGACAGATTATTTGGAAGATATAGATGCCAAATTGCCCCTCAATCCAGCCTCAGAAGCCAGAGATGTCAGTGGGTGCTGCTGTTTTATTTCCTGTGAATCAGAGGACGATGAAAAACCAAATGAAAATATTGCCACAGTTGAGATTGAAAAGAAGGCAATTTATGAGTGAGGTGTGGGTTTCAAATGAGATCTTCTCTGTTGACAGAGAGCCTTTGTTCCAAGCCAATACCTGAGCTTCTGCCAGTCCAACCAATTATGATGGAGGAAGGAGATGAGGGATTAGAAAAAGCAAAGCTGACAGATGGCAATTTGGGAAGAGTTGAATCAACATAAATTATATCTCATCAGTGAGCAGAGGAGAGAGAGGATGTTTTCCAGGGTTCGGCTAACCACTGAGACGGTGAGCATGCCAGAGGCACAGCAGGCAAACCACTGGGCACCCTCCAGAGCTGGATGCAAGCACAGAGCTGGAGAAATACCCTTTATCGGAGAGCCATACGGATTGCAAATTGTGGGTAGACATCTATTTGAAACAATACAATAAATGAACATCTGGGATTTTGCAAGGCGTCAGTCATCGACTACAGAAAACCAAACAAAATTGCTCTTAACTAGATGTGATAATGCAGAAAGTGTCCAAGACTCACCAGTTCAAAACTCACCTTTTTGATAGTGTATAAAGTAAGTGTAAATTCTTTTTTTGAGGTTGGAAAGAGTTCATTGAAATTACAAAATGTTCAAGTTACCAATTTCTTTCCTGTAGCCTTAAAATTTCCTTCTTTGAAATGAAGGAATTAAACATTAATGTTAACTTTTAAAACTTTTGTAACTACCAAAGGAAATAGAAAAGTCAGCTTGTCAGCCTCAATACATTATAATAATGTATAATATTGATATGGGTCTACTTAAAAATGACTTTAAGTCATGATAATTATAACTTTGGGGTTAAATATAAAAGATCTCCAAATTCAAATGTAACAAGTATTAGGTACATGTGAAATAAAAATCTTTTAGCAAGATTTCTGTATGAAGATTTTTTAGTGTGTGAAAAACCTAAGTTTTCTCTAGTGAACAAACCAGAACCCAGTCAGAATAACTGGACCAGCAGATGGCACTAAAAGGAAAACTAACAGTCTCCGATTTCTCTAGGACTCAAAATTTTAGAACAGGAAAATTCCAAAGTGAATATAAAATAGATCGAAATCTATATTTCCAATTATATATGTAAAGGCAAAGAAATGGATTTTGGAAAAAGCGGTATGAGGCTTATATCTACTTTTTTCTTCATTTTGAATGATAGGCTGTGGTACAAATAAGTTTTATACATCTTAAAGATTGCTTCTAGTCAACAAATATATTGTCTCAAGTTATCATTAAAACGATTATGTAGAGATATTATCATAACAGTTGTTCGACTGGGAAAAGCAGCAGGTGGTTAACTGCTTGTAAGAAACTAACAGCATCTCAATGGGTGTCCTATTTCAAGGGACAGTTTGAGGTTCCTAAAGATTTTTGTGGCCCTCTTGTATGCTTCTAACATTTGAGGATTTTGTATAGAGCAAACACTTGTAAAGGCAGAAAACAGTATTTAATATTTAATGAAGTCATCCTCCACTGATGCTTTATGGCAGATGTGCTCGACTTAGTAGAATGCTAGAAAGAAAATGTAGAGACAAACACATTAAAAATTATCAGACATCCTCGTAGCCTCTCCCTGCAGGTGTCTCTGAAAGGTAATTACCTTCTGCACAAGATGGAAATGAAATGGGGAAAATGTTTTGGTACAAAAGTACAAGAAGTGATTTAATGATGGGCGGGAGTCATAAGCTCCAGATGCAGTACTTTTTGTTGTTGTTATTGCCAGTTTTTCCTTTTTTTCAAGATGAGCTCTACATTATATGCAGGACTTACAGAGGATAATGAGAGAGTCTTTAATTATTCATATCTGAGATTGAAAATAGAAGGGTGCATCTTATTATGAGGATGTCAACTGGATTAGTTATTCTAGCACACAAGAGATGCTACAAAACCATCTTCATTCCCATGGAAAAGGCACATTCTTTTCTTTTCTGTCTTGGACATTTCTGATGTTGGAGGGACTAATATTCTTGGACACTCACCCCTTTGATTCTTAATGGTTTGCTCCCCTTTGGGGTTTAAACTTAAGATCTAGATGTAGTTTTGCCAGCCAGCAAGAGGAGAAAAGGGAGAGGGGACAATAAGGAAATGAACTTGGGGAGCCAAAAGGCCACTTTTTCCTTCATGCTAAGTGCATATTTTGATGTGAACTGGCAGAAAGACTTGCCACAGGAAGCCGTGTTATCAGTGGCATCAGTACCGCCTTGTTGAACAACTGAACAGTATATGCTGCTTCCTCGAGACCAAATTTCGTCATTTGAATCTGAAATGGCAGTTGTGTCAAAACAAATTTACATGATGGAGACCTAATTCCCATTTCTAAAATGCTGATTCAAAAATCCATGTATCTTGGCAACAATCAATTATATTTGTCAACCTCTTTGAATAACTGTTTATTAATTTCGCATCACTCCAAGACTGGATCCCACGTGGCTCCGTAGTATAGAAGCCATGTCTTCTGAATCAATAATAACTGTCATTTATTAGACTTCTGACATCTAACAATCTGGCAGACTATATATTATGAAGAGTCGATTAGCTGAAGTACTGACAGATTCTGAATAGATTATAAAAAGCATGAGGTTTTCAAGCACTGCTGACATCGTGAGCAAACACAGAGTGTTTTCAAGGCTAAAACAAGCAAACAAAAACCATTGCAAACAAGAGAACATAACAGTTGGCTAAGACTGGACTTGAGCATAGCAAGACTGGCTTCTTCCTGGGGGCAGATGCCCACAGCAGGAGTAGATTTGGACTTGGGACCCACCTCCAAAAACGGATAAAGTTGAAATGTTAGGAGTTCCTTGTAGGCACATTTTCGGTGGAGGAAAACAACCCAAGAACTCAGAACTCTCATGGATTCTCTGGTCAAACGTAGTCAAACATACAATCATCATACACCTAAGAAAACAAACCAGCAGAGTGAGAGTTTGCAAAAGCAATTCATCAGTACAGAGTATTCTACCTCCTGCATAAAGACTTCAGATGATTGGCATAATGAGATTTGGAATAGGAAAGAACTGTTACAATCAAATATAGAATTTTTAAAAAATAAGCAGAAACGAAATGCAGATGAAATAAAAAGTGTAATTATTGAAATGTTCTAGGCAGCATGTTATACACAGATGAAGAGAGAATTAATGTCATACTTTAAGTCAATTTAAAAGGAAGGTCTGCACCTCCTGAAGGGAAGGGAAAAAATAATAAACATCAAGATAAATCCAAGTTACCCAGAATGCACCCCGGAGATAAGGACTTGATGAACAACGATTATGTGGAGGACAGAATGAGAAGGCTGAAACATAAATTTCATCAGCATTTGAGAAGAAAAAGCACAGAACATGGTGGCGGCATAGAGGAGAAAAACAAATTGTGGGAGTCACAGCAGAAATAATAGAAGCTAAAAGACTGGGTAATAATACCTTCAAAGTGCTAAGAAAAAAGTAACTGCCAACTCACTACTATATACCGGCTCAGCCTCCTGGGTTCAAGCGATTCTCTTCCCTCAGCCTCCCAAGTAACTGGGATTACAGGCACAAGCCACCATGCCTGGCACATTTTTGTATTTTAAGTAGAGACAGGATTTCACCATGTTGTCCAGGCTGGTCTCAAACTCCTTACCTCAAGTGATCCACCTGCCTCAGCCTCCCAAAGTGCTGGGAGGGATTACACATGTGAGCCACTGTGCCCACCCTGAAAAAAACTTTTGTATAGAAAATTGCCGGGCATGGTGGCTCAAGCCTGTAATCCCAGCACTTTGGGAGGCCAAGGCGGGTGGATCACGAGGTCAAGAGATCGAGACCATCCTGGTCAACATGGTGAAACCCCGTCTCTACTAAAAA
>NW_016107477.1:723521-727358 GCF_001604975.1 Cebus imitator
AAAATTAAAATATTTAAATTGTGAGATTAAATAATGAGCTAAAATACTAATTTTTTAAAATACTGCATAAGTTGAGAGACGGGTAATTCGATTTAATCTTCTAAGCCATGTTGATTGTTCAGAAGCAAGGTTAAAGATGCAGGTAATATTTTGAGGGTAAATACTAAAAACACAGAGACAATGAATCACAAATCAGTGTAAGGAGAAAGGGAAAAATAAAAACAAAACAATTTTTTAAAAAAACAGAAAAAACAATCATGGAAAACCAAGGGCAAATAGAAGGCACAAAGCAAGAAGCTTGGGACAAGTCTGGGATTTCTATTTCTGGCTGTGTAAATGGTGTTTGTTTATTTATTTATTTATTTATTTTTATTTTTGAGACAGAGTCTTGCTTTGTTGCCCAGACTGGAGTGCAGTGGAACAATCTTGGCTTACTGCAACCTCCACCGCCCAGGTTCAAGTGATTCTCCTGCCTCAGCCTCCCCAGCAGCTGGGACTACAGGCACCTGCCACCATGCCAAGCTAATTTTTGTATGTATAAACCATTTGATACTGGAGACGACCTTCTCAATATAAATAAATAGAAGTTTGGATAAGACAAAAATACATTATTTAAATGCACAGAATATGGACTATGAGATAGTATAAGATTAATAAATTCATAGATTCCCCAAAGTTAAGTGAAAGCAGGAATCCAGAAAGACATGGAGACACCAAAGCCAGATTTCACCCTGAAAGTTTCTGCAGGACCCAGAGAACTTAGGCAGCACATTCACCTCCATCCTTTAGCCACTGAACAGGAGTTAAGCATAACATGCCAGGGCCTGGTCAGGGTCTTGCTTTAAGCAAGAAAGAAGAAATCTAATAGAAGCCGTCTGCATAAATTTGTGATCTCACAGAGCTGCACTCTTAGCATCAAGGTGCATGAGAGGCCCACAGTGAAACAGGTTGTCTTACCCTTGGTGCTGGATAAAGGTAGGAAATCTTCCCTGAGGATTCACATTCATGAATTTGTCCTCATATAGGTTTTTGGACTAAGGTTATATTAGCAAAGTGTTCCAAAAATCTTCAAACTGGTAATTTACAACAGAGCAGTGTTCGCAGCATCCTAAAGCAGCAGAAAAAAGCAAACGTTCTCTGGAAGAATGGAACCTCAACTCACACCTCAGAGAATTCCTGGTAACCCAGTTCTAAGAAAGTGAGCAGCTTTCAGCCAAAGGAACATGCGTGAATGAGGACAGAAAAGAGATTATCTGAATTATATGAGAACTTCAATACATTTAAGGAAATAGAAGACTGAAATATGAACAGAAAACAGTCTGTTAAGAAGCACCATGAAGATTTGAAAGAGAACTAAACAAACTTCTAGAACTGAAAGTTATAATAATTAAAAATTTAAAACTTGGACACATTAAAACAAATTACATTACTGAGAAAATCAGTGAATGAGTGAGAGATATCAATCTATCCAGAATGCAGTACACAGAGAGAGATTAAAAAGACAAAATAAAGGTTGACACAGGGAGAGTTGTGTGAGATTTGATATAGTCAACTGAGATTTCAGAGGGAGGTACGATCAAGCTGAGACAAAATTTGGGAGAGAATATCAGATCCAAGAAACTTATTGAACAGCAGAACACATAATGTTTTTTTTTTAAATCTAGACATATAATAAAACTTCAGAATGCCAAAAAGAGAAGATTTTGAGGGCCAAAGAAAAAAGATGGACTAAGACCAAGGAAAAGCTAGCATTTAGATTAATGATTGACTTCTCAAGGACAGCAATGGAAGCCAGAAGACAGTGGAATAGTAGCTTTGGGGTGGTGAGAACTGACAATTTGGAATTCTACAATCAGAGAGCATTTTCTAAGAATGAAGGCAAAATAAGATAAATAGAAATTGATGATTTTCTGGGTTTGCTAGCCAAAAGCTTTGCTGAAAGACATTCTTAAAAATGCATTAAGTGAATATTTTTAAATTCAGCTATATACTACTTACACCAAATCATAAGAACTCAAAGACTAAAACAAAATGGAAATTATTAATAAAAAAGAAAATATTAATCATACTTGATTAATATTTTCTTTTATCAAATATGATTAATTTAATTTGTTTAAAGAGACTAGGCATAGCTAGTTAATATCTGATTTTTTTTAAAGTTGTTTTAAAAGGGAAAAAAAACATTACTAGTGGTGGAGTTTCACTTCAGAATGATAGAAGGTTCAATTCATCAGGAAGATACGAAGTTCTAAAATTTCACTGAAAAGCATAATTTAATTTTCAGAAAATAGAACTGCAAGAGGAGAAAACAAACACATAGTTGAGTATTTTATTTAACACACCTCTCTCAGAAATTAATAGTTCAAGCAGACAAAACATAAATCATGATATAGAAGATTTAACAGCACAATTTGCAAGTTTAGATACATGCAGCATTGTGCACAACAGCTAATGAATGCACATTCTCCCAAGTAGGTAGGGACATTTTCAAGAGCTAATCACCTGTGAGGTCATAAAGCTAGCCTCAACAGAAACAAAAGACTGACACCACAGAAACAATACTCTCTGGCCAAAATGATTAGTTAAGAATGAGTTAAGGCTAAGAATTAGTTAAAACAAAACTAAAAATAAATTCCATATGTTTGGAAATTTTGAAAACCACTAAATAACTCATGGGTCAAAGCAGAAGCAAAAATACTATGTCAAAACTTGTGAAATTCTGTGGTTGTTGTAGAGAAATTTAATAATTGTTAATGTTTTCATTTAAAAGAAAAAGAGTCAAAAAAGTCAGTAGGTGTTAATCATCCTACATAAGAAACTAGAAAAAATGCCCGCAAATTAACTCCGAAGGAAGTAGAATGAAGGAAGTCAATCATAAAGAAAAAAGCCACAAGTAATCCAACAGAAAATAAACATAAATGAGAGAATAAAGGACAAGAGTTGGTTGCTTAGAAAAGGTGAATAAAACAGACAAGATTCTGAAAAGGTTAAGGAGAAGAAGAGAGAAGACAAGAAATATTAGGATAAAAAAGGACAACTATCAACACATCAGAAATGTAACAGGTAAAAATGTACTATAGCCAAATTTAAGCCTATTAATTTCACAATTTAGACATACTGAGAAAATTTTAAAAATACAACTTTCCACACCAATTCTAGAAGAAATAGAAAATCTGTGTATTTTTATAATTATTAACAAAATTGGATCCATTAACAGAAACGCTAAAAAAAATCTTCAGGCCTATTGGTCTTTACAGAAAAATTCAAGGAACAATTAATTCCAAACTTACACAAACTCTTCCAGAGACTAATGGCCAGTGTAGTCTTAATACCAAAACCAAACAAGAAAGTGAGGAAAAATATAAAACCAAAACAAATTCTAAATAAAATATCAGCAAAGTGAATCAAGCAGTGCCTTTAAAGAATAGATAATAGATAGATAGATAGATAGATAGATAGATAGATAGATAGATAAAAAAATAGATAGATATTATCACCTAAGAGTGTTTGTCTCAGGAATCAAAAGATTGGTTTAACATTAAGAAAACAATTCACTGAAATCGTTGAATTAACAGTTTAAAAGAAGAAAATCATATCATTGTCTCAATAGATGAAGAAAAAGCAGTCAGTGAAAACTTCCTTCTCATGAGAAAAGTTCTGTGAGTGTTTCATAATCTGTTAGAGGACATTTTTTAAAAAGGAAAAACCCTATAGCAAGCATTATTCTTAATAATGCCATATTGAAAAGATTCCTTTTGCCGCCAATAACAAGACAAAGGTGCCCTCTGTTATAGGTTTTACATTATATAGGAAAGTCCAGTGAATACAATGAGGTGA
>NW_016107477.1:727368-772518 GCF_001604975.1 Cebus imitator
ATTTGGAAATGAAAATACAAAGCTCATTATTTATAGACGATAGCATTGAAAATTCAAATAATCTACAGAAGTGATTGAAATTAATAAGATCATAGGAAGGTTTCTAAATGTAAACTTAATATATGAAAGTTAATGGTATTTCTACATACAAGCAACAATGCGTTAGAAAATAAAACTATAAAATATATAATTTGTAATAGTAAGATTATATTACTTTGCATTACTCTAATAAAATGCATGTAAGTAGTACATGGAGAAAAGTATAAAACTTTTTATTGGAAAATGTTAAAGATAGCCTATGTAAATGTAGAGGTTTTTTTCCCAATCAGGATGAGTTATTCAATACATGGTTTTAGAGATCATATCAAGTTAAAAAGGTTCTGCACAGCAAAGGAAACAAGCAACAAAGTGAAGGACAACCCACAGAATGGGAGAAAAGAGTTGCCAACTACTCATCTGACAAGGGATTAATAACCAAAATATGTAAGGAGCTCAAGCAGCTCTATAGGAAAAAAAGTCTAATAATCCAATTTTAAAATGGGCAAAAGGTTTGAATAGGCATTTCTCAAAATAATACAAATGGCAAGCAAACATACGAAAAAGTGCTCAACATCACTAATGGATCATCAGAGAAATGCAAAATCAAAACTACAATGAGATATCAGCTCACCCTGGTTAAAATGACTTATAGTCAAAAGACAGGCAATAACAAATGCTGGCAGGTTGTGGAGAAAAGGGGGACTCTTCTCACTGTTGGTGGAAATGTAAATTAGTACGACCACTGTGGAGAACAGCTTGGAGGTTCCTCAAAAAACTAAAAATAGAGCTACCATGTGATCCAGCAATCCCCCTGCTGGATATATATATATACCCAAAAGAAAGAAAATCAGTATATCAAAGAGGCGTCCACACTCTCATGTTTGTTACAGCACTGTTTGCAGCAGCCAAGATTTGGAAGCAACCTATGTGTGCATCAACAGATGAATGGATAAAGAAAATGTGGTACATATACACAATGAAATACTATTCAGCCATAGAAAAGAATGAGGTCCTGTCCTTTCCAACAACATGAGTGTAACTGGAGGTCATTACAGTTAAGTGAAGTAAGCCAGGCACAGAAAGATAAACATCAAATGTTCTCACTTATTTATGGAATCTAGAAATTGAAATAATAGAACTAATGGTGATAGTAGAAGGATGGTTACCAGAGGCTAGAGAGGGTAGTGGGATACTAGGGGGAGGTAAGGATGCTTAATGGTACAAAAAAAAAAGCATGAAAAAAATAAAAAGATCTAGTGTTTGATAGCACAACAGGGTGACTGCAGTCAAAATAATTTAATTGTACATTTTTAAATAACTAAAAGAATATACTTTGGAGTATTAGATTCTAGATAAGGCCTGGGTTAGCCATGCCCCTAGCTATGTCGGAAAGAGTCAGACCTTATCTGCACTTTTGTCTGATGTCCTGGGCTCCACACAATCCATTACTAACCAGGTTTTTCACCAAAAGTAAAAGTTGCTAAGAGGTAACATAGTAGCATACATCCGAGACTACTGAAAAAACTGTTCTACATGTAAGGAAAGCAGAGTATACTTTTAGTAAAAGACTATAAGAAGGCAAAGGAATGTGGATTGCTTGCTTAAGTTTAGAGGGCTAAAGGATTGTTTTAAGTGAGATAGAAAATATCTAAATGTTTGAACAAGTTGTGGAAGGTTTATAAATATTAATTGTAAAAGACATTCTGTGTGTGAACGTATTTGCTAAACTTAAAGGGGTATTATTCAGTTTTTCTGTAAATTGAATATTAAAACAAAAGTAAAACAGGTTTTTCTTAGAGCACCGATCTGCTCTAATGAAAATTGTAATGGGTTATGAAAGGTTTATGAGAATCTTATGATTAAACTGATTAAGATTGGATAGATTTGTCTATAAGGTTTTATTAAGAATTGGGGTTGATATTAATAGTACACTAATGCAAAGGGTGAAATTTGGCTTGTTATAAAGATCACACAGGAAGCATTGTCAAATATGAAATGGTGTTTGGCTTTCTTTGAGCTGTATTTGTATAAATATGTTACTGGTATATGTTCAAAAATAGTGGTAAAGTCCTATGATTCTGATATGATTTAGTGCATGTGATCATTAATAATAATTATTACACAAAATCATTGTATGTCATAGAGGTAAAAAAGAAAAAAAAAAGAAAAAGAAAACAGTGTAGCATTGCCTGGTAAATAGAACACATGTCTACCCTGGGGTCTGCAATTTCACTTCTAGAAAATCCTGCACATATGCACTGGAAGACATTCTCATGGGAGTATTGACCATGCCAGCAAAAATGAATAAATATGTGTGTGTGTGTGTGAGTGTATTATACACACACACATACGTGTATATATGCTACCAGAAGTAATCCAGATGTCTAATGCAACACAACAGATGGATACATTTTGATATTGTCACAAAATGAACTATACACTGAAGAAGTTGAATGAACTACAGCTTTACACAATAACATGCATGATCTCAAAACATAAGGGAGAGTGCAAGAGACAAATTCACAGAGGAGTCAATTCAGTGTGATTGCATTTTTGTAAATTCAAAAAACCAAGACTAAACAATATGTTGAAGAAGCATACATGTGTAGGTGGTAGAATGAAAAAGAGAAGCAAGTTAATGAATAAAGCTCTCTCCTTATACTGAGATTGTCAGGTTGGATGTTTTAAAAATCCAGTTATATGTTATTTACAAGAGCCACATATAAAACATGAAGGCATAAAAAAAGCTGAAAATAAAGGGATGAATACAGACACAGGCAAACAGTAGACATTGTCCAATTCACATTCTCTGCCTAGCTTGGCACTAAATATCTAATTCATTTCATTTTCTCTATCCTAAAAATGTAGATAATGTTCTCATTGTTATGGATAAGGAAATGTAGATAATGTTCTCATTGTTATGGATAAGGAGACCTAGATTAAAGCGATTAGGTAACCTACCCATCGTGTCCAAACTGGTCCCTAATAGAAGTGCTATTCACACCTAATTCTCTTTCCACAGTACCAAGTTGCTTCTCCTCAGACACAGGCTGACCCTATCTCAGCATTCTTGGAAGGCCGAGGGAGGGTAATAGAGGGACAAAATTTTATCTGAAAATGTAGGGCTGCATGGTTATCACACCTATTGATACAAATAGGGATGGACATGAAAACGCAAATAATTAAAAGGGCCTTCTTGACAGGAAAGGGTGGCTCCTACAGCCAAGGTGAGTCTATGGACCAAAAAGAGAGGTGTAGGAGAAGAGAGCATTGGTGCGCAGGGGGCAGGCATAGAAATGGGGCTCCAGCTTCTTTTCCTAGAGCAGCATTGCTCTAAGTTTTTGATATTAGAAATCTGTTTCACTCTTAAAGATTACTTAGACCCTAAAACACATTTGTTTACAGGTATGTCAAACAGTGTAGTCCAATAGACCATATACTAGTATATTCTATGCTATATTAGAAATTAAAGCTGATACTTTTTAAAACACAAGAATACACAACATACATTCCATTAACCTTCAGCTAAGATGCTGAGAGTGTAATATCTCATTTTTTGAGAAATTTTGGTAAGAGATGTAAGAACATTAAAATTAATACCTTTTTCCGTGAATCCATCCAAGAGTCTAGCATAAGGAATAATGAAACGGTCCTATGGCATGTGTGTGTGTGTGTGTGTGTGTGTGTGTGTGTGTGTGTGTGTGTGTGTGTGACAGTGAGAGAGAGAGAGAGAGAGACAGAGACAGAGACAGAGACAGAAACAGAAGACAATTCCCAAAGGAAGCAACAAATATGACAACAGTAAGTGATAGATTGAATGTACCTGGTAATATAGAGTAAAATGCTTATGTTGCATTCTGGTTCCACCACTTAGGAAAATTAACATCGATGCCCTCATCTGTAAAATGGGAATAATTACAATTCCTGCTTCATATGGGTAATGTGCCTATACAATGAGATTATCCATACCAAGTACTTAGCACAGTTCCTGGCATGTAATAAGTACCCAATAAATGTTAAATATTTTTACTACCATTTCATGTGAAATACCATTCAGTTATGCAAGCAATTAAAATGATACAGAATTAAATTCATTTACATGAAAACACATTCACGGTTATTAAGTAAAATAAGACAGCGTATACAATCTTTTATTTTTGTAAAGAACAAAATTTATCAAAAATTCTGCAAAGATATACATATGTTTTCTAACAGTGAGGATTACAGGTTACTTGTATTTTTTTTCTTTTTTGCATATTTTTATTCTCTGGAGGTAACTTGTGTAATAAAGTGTTTTCCTTAGGAACTGCACGTTATCATTGCTGACACAAGAGGGCGCAGTAGGACTCTTGTGAGGTTTTTTTCTGGAGCAAAAGCCGAGGGTGTAACCCTCTGTGAGCTGTCCAAGGTCTGAAGAAGGCAAAGCCTTAATCCAGAACACAGAATGAAAGAATAGTTGTTTTCCACCCCCAAACAAAGTAACAAACAAATATGTGCACATTAGGAGCTACTGGAGTCAGGATCCCCGCCCAGATCATTTTTATCAGATTCTGTGGAGATGGGTCCAGACATAAGCATTAAAAAAAAAAAAAAAAAATCCCAGTCTATTCTAATGTGCAGCCAGGGTTTAGAATCCCTCATGCATAAAGGAACTGAAAGCCACCTGACCGCAGGCACCATGTATAACTGGCAGGGGTCATGCTGGTGGTCTCTTTCATTCCCTCAAAGATCGGGTTCAACTGCCGGCGACTCTCCATGTGCCTCCTGCTCCATACTCACATCGGTGAGCCTCCTTCCCCGCTCTGTAGACTTCTCTGGCAAAGACACTGACTGCCCTGCCTCCGCCAGCCAGCCCTGAAGCACAGAGCAGGGCTAGAGCAGAGGGGCTTGAGGCTACAGTCCATCGTGGTTCATTCAGCTGTTCTGCAAAATGAGTGCCCCACAACTCAGAGGCCTCCTTATTCCATACCGCAGTCTCCCTCATGCTGGAGGACGCTCAGTATTGATGATGAAGCACCACACCCCTAGATTCTCCGCAGCCAGCTCTCAACAAGTTCTGCTTATGTGGGACAGAAGTTGGGGTGGAGGGAGCTCTGCACCTGATTTCTTATGCTGCACGACTGGGGGCTGGAGTCGAGAACTAGAGCTTCTCAGGAAGCAGAGAGGAGAGGAGAGAGCTTTGCCAGCCCCTGCAGGATTGGGAATCCTCTGCCCAACAAGAGTCAGATGTCTCTGTTCCTCTTCACTCCCAATGTCCTTCAGGCCACATTCGGGCGGGTCCTTGGCATCTTGCCGAGTTTACAGCTCACCCAGGTGTGAGTGGCTGCAAAAGATTATCTTCACAGACGGCTCAAATGTCCTAAGGAATGTGATCCCCTCGTTCTCCTAGTGCTTTTGGGTAGAATTACAATCTCTTTGGGGGTTTTCCAAAGGACCGAATGTGGAATGCAAGAAGGATACAACCACAAAATGACTTAAGGGGGAATTCCATTCTGTACTGCAATGCTTTTCTATCCTCTTCTCTTCCCTTAAACTCATCCCAGTTACTACTGACTAAGACAAAGAGGAAGAAGTGAAAGCAAGACGCAGTGGTAGTTAGAATCTTTTCATTAGTGAAGAGGGATTTTCCCAGAAATCCCCGCACAATGTGATTGGTTGCATCAATGGAGAAAAAGGAGGCAATTACTTCAGATGATGCACTCTTGGGGGCCACTTCCATTGGGCCTATTAGAAATATCTGATGACCCACCACTTGAGAAACACTAGGGAAAGCAAGTTCTATGCATACCCAAATTATCTTTTAATAGAACTTTTTTGGTTATCTCTTGCTGTATAGCATAAGAGCCCACATCTTGTTGGATTAAGATAGTCATGTATTATTTCTCACCATGCTGTGGCCTGGCTGGGGTGGGTCAGTCTGCTAATCTTCTGGGTGCATCTGGGACAAACAGGTCTTTCAGTCTCCTGGGCTTTCACCTTGGGCTTCTTTCTGATATGACGGTCTCAGGGCAGCATCCCCAGGGGGCAAAAGCAGAAACTAAAAAGAATTTGAATATGACACTCCCTGCATTCTAGTAGTCAGGGCCAGTCACAGGCAAGAATAGATTCCATTCCTGATAAAGGAAGCTGAAAACCATTTGTAGCTATCTTTAACATATCACAGCATTTCTCATCCTGAATACCAACTGACATTTTGGGCCAAAGAATTATTTGTTGGGTGGACGGGAGAGGGCTGCTCTGTGTATTACGGTGTATTTAACAGTATCCTGGCCTCTACCAATTAGACACCAGAAGCAAGAGCAAGTGCGTGCACACACACACACACTCACAATTGTGACCACCAACAATATCTCCAGACATTGCCAAGTGTTCCTTGGGGAACCAAAAATCACCCCTCATTGAGAACCACTGATGTACGGTAAGTGTGGATTTATTTTAGGTGGGAACTCTGGTACTTGGTATCAACACCCACTTTTTCAGATCAACACTGAATCAAATCTGCTTGAATAAATTTATAACCCTACGTGGACTAACTTACCTGGCTGGAATAATAATAAGTTCACATACCAACTTGTGGGTGGACTCGATACTTCTCTGCTGGGGAATAAAAAGTCCATCCCCCATCACTGAATGTGGACACTCATGAGCCTTGGGAAGCAGTCAGCTTTTCTTGTTTTGTTTTCCACAGTTACATTTCCTGACTTGCGTCTACCTCCATGAAGCTGGGACATGGTCGTGGTGGTCAGTTCCAAAGAGAAGGAAAAGAGTTACCACATGTGGATGGTGATGGAAGAGACACTGTGCAATTTGTTGGGATTTATCTCACTTTTGTTCACACAAAAAAGAAAAATCTAGGCCGGGCACGGTGGCTCATGCCTGTAATCTCAGCACTTCGGGAGACCGAGGCAGGTGGATCAAAATGTCAGGAGTTCGAGGCCAGCCTGACCAACAAGGTGAAACCCCATCTCTACTAAAAATACAAAAAATTAGCCTGGCATGGTGGTGTGCGCCTTTAATCCTAGCTACTCAGGAGGCTGAGGGAGGAGAATCGCTTGAGCCCAGGAGGCAGAGGTTGCAGTGAGCCAAGATCGAGATCATGCCACTGCACTCTAGCCTGGGTGTCAGAGTGAGACTCTGTCTCAAAAAAAAAGAAAAGGAAAATCTGTCGCCCGTGCCATTCCTCCAGTCACACAGTTTTGGTGTAATATTTGTGGAGCAGCATTCCTCACAGATGCTCTTTATTATTTAAACAATCATTTCTTCCCAGTAATTATTCATTTTCAGGTTTTTCTTATATTTCATTGCTCTTTTCTCCCAAATATGTGAGATGCACTAATCATTGCAAAATAACTAGAACTCTTAATATCTTCAAATGCTAGATGTGTTCTGGCTTGAAAATGTCATGTCTGCCCATGCTATAACCACCTGGCATTTCTCCAGCTGGTTGGGGCCATTTGTGATGATGATAATCTCAGCTGAGAGGTGTTGCTGACACCATTATTTCTTGAAAGAGACTGAAGGACCCGGCTTCTTTGTGTTCAGAAAGCATCCCATTTTGTTGTCTCAGTTCTTTGATGTTGCCAGGAATCACTGAACTGTGAGAAGCTGAGAGAAAATTCATATTCCACAGAAAAACAATATTTTTACTGAAAGCAGAAGTGCAGTATTGGGGTAGAACTTTTGTTTATGGAACTGGACACACGTGGAGAGACCAACAATGAAAACCACCATGAAGACTGTGTCCAAATATTTCATCCCAAGGCTGAGTCTTCTCACTGCCTACCTTATCAATAAAGGGCTTCAAATATTTATTTTTTTACTAGGCTAGAAACTGAATTTGAGGAGCTGGCACCAGGTTGCACAAGTTACCTCTGATGCTGACACAGTTACAGCATCGCCTTCACAGGTCTGATGAATTGCTGCCAGATTTTAATTGGAATGTACACATGAAAAAGAGAGACTCTTTTGACTGTCTATAAATAATCACAACAGCAAAAACGCAGCAGCTACAGAAATAGTTGCAGAAAATAAGAACTTCCCTTTGAAAACTGCAGGCTTTTTAAAAATTTTCTTTCTCTCTTTCTCTTTTCACCTCACCCTCTCATCAGCTCTTCCTGTGGGCTCACCTCTCTGCTTCCTTACACCTGGAATTATCTCCAAATCTATGTTTGCCATTCTGTCCATACACTATGTGCTCACCTTTGTTTTTTTCAGTATTAGTCTATTTAGGCAGCATTTGCCTTGGTTTTCAGAAGTTCTGGTGTATACGATTCAAAACTTTATTTCCAGTGACATGTTGGTTTAGGTTAACTCCATGGGACAGAGCATGCAAGAGTATTGAAATTGCTAAACAGGTGCGCTTTACATTCCCAGGGGTGCTGTGCTGCACCCCATGCCAGTCACCCCAGCTGTAATATATGTGTGTGAGGTTAAAGGAGTTAAAAGCGGCTCCTCAAAATTCACATACTATTATAATACTTGGAGAACTCAAGGACCTAGTGCCAATGAAAATATGTTGATTAAAATTAAGTTAACATTTAAAGATCTCCAGGCCAATTCAGAGTCCCTGATCTTTAAGCAAAGTGTGGGCTTCAGTTTTGCACTGTGTGCTTTTCGAGCAGGTAAGGAGTCTAACCTTTAGCTAGTCTAACCAAATCAGCAGGTTAAGGCATTCATACTACCAGCCCTCAACACTTGGCCAAGAAGGCAGTCGTGAAAGAAGGTGATGAACAATCTGCCCGCAAATCCTTACCTGAGGCTCCATTTTCAAGGGGTTACCAAAATGAAGATCGTCACTCTGCCAACCAAAAGCTGTGGACTATATCACCCTCCCACCCCTAGAGCAAAACAAAGATAGAGAAAGCAGTTGATTTACACCCAGCCAGAGAGACTCCCTTGCTGGGTAGTGAGGAACTGACAGCAGGTATTTTGCATTCTGTCTACTGGAAGAAGCAGAGTTTCCTGGAAGAAGCAAAATGTTTTAGCAGTGAATGAGTGTGAGGGATTTGCATTACGTGCTTGAAACAATGGTAAGACCAAAGGCAAAGTCCTTTTTGCCATTGGTAGTGAGAGATTTGGACACTACACCTGGATGATGAAAAAAGAATTAAGAGAGAAACAATTACTGGGTATATATCCAAAGGATTATAAATCGTTCTACTATAAGGACACATGCACACGAATGTTGGTTGTGGTGCTGTTTACAATAGCAAAGACATGGAACCAACCCAAATGCCCATTGATGATAGACTGGACAGGGAAAATGTGGCACATATACACCATGGAATATTATGCAGCCATCAAAAATGATGAGTTCATGTCCTTTGTAGGGACATGGATGAACCTGGAAACCATCATTCTCAGCAAACTGACACAAGAGCAGAAAATCAAACACTGCATGTTCTCACTCATAGGCAGATGTTGAACAATGAGAACACATAGACACAGGGAGAGGAGCACTACACACTGGGGTCTGTTGGGGGGAAATAGGGGAGGGACGGGGGGTTGGGGAGTTGGGGAGAGATAGCATGGGGAGAAATGCCAGATATAGGTGAAGGGGAGGAAGGCAGCAAATCACACTGCCACGTGTGTACCTATGCAACAATCTTGCATGTTCTTCACATGTACCCCAAAACCTAAAGTGCAATAAAAAAAAATAAAAAAATAATTTTAAAAAAAAAAGAGAGAGAGAGAGAAACAATTTACTTAGCCCCAAATAGTTTTGGGAAAATTGTCAGTGTCAAAGTGGAGTCGCCAATGTCAAGCCCTAACAAATGAAGCCAGGAGGCCATGAAGGAGGGATCTCTCGCATGCTTGCCTGTGATGAGAATTGTGCAAGGAATTCCTGAAAACTACAGCGTTCCAGATAAGCCCGTTGCACAAAGAAACTTGCCTCACAACGCTGCCTCCACCCAGGAGCTAATGCCAGCTCCTGCAACAAGCCCCTGTAACCAATGGTCTTTCAAGACAGCTTCTGCGGATTCCTTTTTATCTTAAGAGTTTTTACTTTCCCCAATTTCCTTCGATGTGCCTGTGGTCTGCCACAGCACACATATCTATCATTGCAATACTTTGCTATTCTTGAATGAATTCTTTGCTTTGGAGAGCTGGTCTCTGTCACTCATTTTAGATTGACAGTTTAGAATTTCCCCAATTTTTATTAAGCTATATTTATATTGGAATTGTACTGCATAACACTTTTATGTGTGTACATATAAGTATAACTATACTTATGAAAACTGGAAAGTCTATTTCATTCTCATAGCATTAACTTTGATCAATCATTTTCAAACTTTTTATTGTCTTTATAAAGCCCCGAGTTAAAGAACTCCTTCAGATATTGTTATAAATGAGTGACAGGGACAGGGAAGGTTTTGGTGTCTTCTGTGAGAAGGTAGCTAGGCAGCAGGCTTCATGGAAGGCTGCCCCAGCAGAACTTATTTCTCTCTGGGTGTTATGGGCTGAATTACATCTCCTCAAAATTCACATGCTGAAGTCCTAACCCCCAGGACCTCAGAACATGATCATATTTGGAAATGAGGCCTTTAAATAGTTGATTAAGTTAAAGTGGGGTGATTAGGGTGGGTCCTAATCCAATCAGACCAATATGAAGGGGAAATTTGGACACAGAGACAGAGACCATGCCTCTGTGAGACCATATGAAGACACAGGGAGAAGACGGCAACCTGCAAGCTGCAGAGAGAAGCCTCGGGGGAAAGCAAACCTGCTGGATGCTTTGTCTTGGGTTTCTAGCCTCCGGAACTATGGAAAAATAAATTTCTGTTGTTTAAGTCACTTAACCTGTGGTATTCTGTTATGCAGCCCTAGCAGACCTATGCACTGGGTATGCTCTACTTTATATCTGCACACTCAAGGGGTTGGGATAAGTGGGAAGAAAGTCACCCACAGGGGCTATGATGAGGCTATCTTAACCTTAAATCAAGAAGGCAGAGATAAACCACATGATTCTGAAATCCCTTTAGCACCCTGGTGGCTCAGGTTGGTCTGAGTTTTCCCCATGAGTCATTGTGATTAAGGTACATTGGGATGAAGATGATTTTCCCTCCTCTTTCCTTGCCCTCCCAGCCCCTCAAAAGGTATGCACATTCAGTTTTGTTGTTGATGTTATTGTCCACTCAGAGTAACCTATCTCCTGCTTCATGCATATCCCCTTGTCAGAGTTTTTGGAACCAAAATACGACATTTTTGAAAACTGATTGATCAGCATTCATGGTAGAGTCTAGGGTTGTGGTTCCTAATCATCAGCATGCATCAGAATCGCCTGGAGCATTTGTTAAACTTGTTAGAATACAGATTCCTGGGCCCCACTTCCAGAGGTTCTGATTCAACTGTCCTAGGGCTAGGCCTGAGAATCTGCATTTTTTTGAAATATGTATATATTTGTATGTATATATTAATTGTACTTTGGGCTCTGGTACATGTGTGCATCCTGCATCCTGCAGAATTGTTGGATAGGTACATACATGCCATGGTGGTTTGCTGTCTCCATCCCCCACCGTCACCTACATCAGACATTTCTCCCAGCTTTATACCTCCCCATCCTCCCAGCCCCCCACTGTCCCTCCCTTCCACTCCTCCACCTATCCCAGCGAGTATTGTTCCCTTCCCTGTGTCCAAGTGTTTTCATTGTTCGTCACCTGCCTATGAGTGATGCGGTGTTTGGTTTTCTGTTTTGTGTCAGTTTGCTGAGAATGATGGTTTCTAGATTCATCCATGTCTCTACAAAGGACACAAACTGTCATTTTTTATGGCTGCATAGTATTCCATGGTGTACATGTGCCACATTTTCTTTGTCCAGTCTATCATTGATGGGCATTTGGGTTGGTTCCAGGTCTTTGCTATTGTAAACAGCACCACAACCAACATATGTGTGCATGTGTCTTTAGAAAGATTTATAATCCTTTGGGTTTATATCCAGTAATGGGATTGCTGGATCAAATGGAATTGCTGTTTCTAGATCCTTGAGGAACTGCCACACTGTATTCCATAATGTAAATTAGTTCAACTTTTACACTCCCAACAGTGTAAAAGTGTTCCTTTTTCTCCACATCCTCTTCAGCATCTGTAGTCTCCAGATTTTTTAATAATTGCTATACTAACTGGTGTGAGATAGTATTGCACTGTGGCTTTGATTTGTATTTCCCTAATGACCAATGATGATGAGCATTTTTTTCATGTTTGTTGGCCGCATATTTATCTTCTTTTGAGAAGTGTCTGTTCATGTCTTTTGCCCACTTTTGAATGGGTTTGTTTGTTTTTGCTTGTAAATCTGCTTTAGTTTTTTGTAGATTCTGGATATTAGCCATGTGTCAGATGGGTAGATTGCAAAATTTTTACCCATTCTGTTGGCTGCCGGTTCACTCTAAGGATTGTTTCTTTTGCTGTGCAGAAGCTCTTAAGTTTAATTAGATCCCATTTGTCTATTTTGGCTTTTGTTGCCATTGCTTTTGGTGTTTTAATCATGAAATCCTTTGAACAAGCTCCCAGGTGATGCTGGTGCTGCTGTTTCAGAGCCCGTATTTTGAGAACCATCACGTAGGGCACTGGAACACAAGGAATCATTATTTGTTCACATTTCCCTGGTTCCAGCTCTAACCATCTTTGCTCACCACAGCAGACAGAATCGATGTGTGTGCGTGTGTGTGTGTGTGTGTGTGTGTGTGTGTGTGTGTGTGTGTGTGTGTTGTACCTGTTGTACCTGAATTTTAAATTAGGCTTAGGTTGGGATAGATGTTATCTTAGAGGGTTAACGAAAAAGGTATTCTGCTGTGATTAAATTTTTCTTCAAATGAAGCTGCTGAGGAGGCCAACTCTATCCCGCAAAAAGACATTGCAAAAAATTTCCATTTAGCAAGAGTTTGTCTTTAAGGCAAATGAGCAACAAACATACCATTTAAATTTTATTATTGTTTTTTTCCTTATTGTGTGACTTTCCCTTAAAAAACCCTCAATGGGAAGAAAAGTGTGTGAGTACTACAGTGATCTGGAAGCTAATGATGATAATTAAATTTACACAGGGTTTCTATTCCACAAATTAGAAGCATTGAACTTATATTGAGCTACTGGAACAAAAAAGGGCTAGCAGTGTCGAATCTTCTTACAGTAAAGTTGACGAGACTGTTCAAAGTATTTTGTTCTAGAAGAGTTTTATCAATTACTATTTGAGTGACCATTGATTGTGACTTGGGAGTATTTTGTGTGTGTGAAGATAATAAATGTATAGTCTTTGTTATGAGAGCAAGTGATATCAATTTGTCAAAGATTCCTGGTCAAAAAAGGAATATGTATTTATTACCAGTGAACTGTAAACTTAAAAATGGTTAAAACAGTAAAGTAGATATGTGTATTTTACTTTAATAAAAAGTAATAAAGCGTTCTTATTAATTGGGTGCTCAGTGCACTTGCTACTCATGTACTCCTAACATTGAGTACCAAAGGCAAGGTGAGGAGAAGGGAGACAGCCACTTAACTCTGGCAATAAGGAACTCCTGTGCTTCCTTGTAAGTTTCAGGTATTTTCATTATAAGCACAATAACTCACTCTAGCTAATAAGCAAAAACAGAATAAAACAGAAATTGGGGGAAAGGAGAATTGGAACAATCTGTTATATCTAACAACAACAGCAACAACAGCAAAATCACACTTATCCTTGCAGGAGCCAGGACAGCTTCAGGAACCTCAATGACAAGATTTTGGGGACCTACTATGTGAAGCACTGTGGTTAACACAGCGGGGCCCAACCTCAAGGGCTCTTGGTCTCTGGTTCTCCTTCCTCCACATGTCAAATATGTGGGAAAGAAAGTTCAAGTCCAGTGGCAATACCTGGGCCAATTGGCTATGGGCAGGTGTGGACAGTTGGAGGAAGAAACTGCACATCAGGCAGCGTCTCAGGTGTTATTTACCACACTCCTACGCTCCTCTGCCAGTTTACTTAATCTTTGATAAACTAAGCATCCCCTTCCATTTTTTCCCCCTCTTAAAGTGCTCTCCTAGAGTTTGTTTTCTCCTATTTAATCATAGCCCTCCTTCCCAGGGCACAGGTATTTACATGAATGTATCTAGCTTAATTCATACTGAGGAGTGAATGGCTGAGAGCCCTTTGTTTACTTTTTTACATTTTGGTAAAATGCTGGGTACGATGTTCTCTACCTGTAGTCTCAGTGACTTGGGCAACTGAAGCAGGAGGATCACTTGAGCCCAGGAGCTCGAGGATACCTCAAGCTATGACCTCGCCACTGCCCTCCAGCGTGGGAGTGACAGAGTGAGACCTCGTCTCTAGATTTTTAGTTAAAAGTAAGTTACATAAAATTTACCTTATTAGCCACTTTTAAGTGTACAGTTCTATGGCATTAAGTACATTCACATTGCTATGCGACTCTCAACCACCATCTAGCTGCAGAACTTTTACATCTTTTCCAACTGAAACTTTGTGCTCATTAAACAAATTCCTATTCTTCCCTCCCCTCAACTCCTGGTCATTTCTAATTGACTCTCTGTCTCCATAAATTTGCCTACACTCGTGACATCATATAACTGGAATAATACAGTGTTTGACCTTCTGTGACTGGCTTATTTCACTTCGCAGAATGTCTTAAAAGTCCATTGATGTTGTAGCATATGCCAGAATTTCTTTCCTTTTTAAGGGCTGAATAATATTCCACTGTAGGTATATCCCACATTATGTTTATCCATGCATCTGTCTATGGACACTTGGGTTGTTTCTATCTTTTAGTTATTATGAATAATACTGTTGAACATGGGTGTATGCATACTATATGTTGTTCCCAATAGGCTCATGAACAAAGTTGCCATGGCAGCAGAGAAAATAATAAGCCCCCAGTATGAGTGGAAAGTTGATCACATTGAACCATTCCCATCATGGGAGGGAGAGTGTGTTATTTTCACTGGTATAGACACCTACCCTGGATATAGATTTGCCTTCTCTACTGAAGTGCTTCTGCCAAAACCACCATCTGTGGATTTCAGAATGTCTTTTTCACCATGATGATATTCTACATAGTTCTGATTCTGCCAATAGAACTAATTTTACAGTAAATGCAGTTTGTCAATGGGCTCATGTTCATGAAATTCACCAGTTTCAGTCATCTAAACAGCTAGCCTGAAGGAATGATAGAATGGCCTTTTGAAGACTTAGTTTTAACACCACCTGTGTGGTAACACTTGCAGGCTGAGGTAGCATTCTCTAGAATGTGGTATATTCTCAGAAAGCAACATTCCTTGATGCTTCTCCCGTAGTTATGATTCACACGTCTAATGATGAAGGGGTAGAGATGGAAGTGATTCCTCTAATTATTACCTCTAATGACTAGCAAGTGAAATGCACTACTATGTGAAATTTTTTCTTCCAGTGACTGCAACTCTGGACTCTGCTAACCTAAAGATCCTAGTTTCCAAGAGAGAGATGTAGCACACAGTGTTGGTTCTATTAAACTGGAAGTTGAGATTGCCATCTGGGCAAAGAAAGGAGCATCTGTACTAGCTGATGTGACTATTCTAACTATCAACTAGAAATTGGTTTGCTACTCCACAGTGTGGGTAGGGAGGTTGTCTAGATTGCAGGAGATCCTCATAGTGCCTATTAGAATTACTACATCCTGTAAGAAAAAAGTTCACCAACCCCATACAGGCAGAACAGTTCCGGGCACATAGCTTTCAAGAAGGAAGGATTGGGTCCCCTGCCAGAAAGGGAATCACAACCAGCCAATGTGCTTGCTCAAATTGAAGAGACTAAAAAATATGAAAACTTATTTCTTTGTTCCTTACTTTGACTCTTCTGCTGTCTATCTTATGATATGTTAATAGTAGTTTGCTTGATTATACACCTCAATATTTAGACTACAGGATGACAAAGAGTTGGGGGTGAACTAGCTACAAGAATGAGCATCACTAAAGAAAACTGAGTTTGTACCCTCTTTTGTGGAGAGTGTTGCTGTGTTTTCAGGTGTGTGAGAGACAGCTACATCACGTTAGGTGGAAGCACGGTGTTGCTTATGTCCTTATTTAGAAATTAAATATAGTTAAAGAGGTGCATATGGATGCTAAGCTGACAACAGATGGACTCTGGTGTTTTTTAACCATGGGGACTTGGTTAGGTTAGACCTATTTTCTCAGAATATACCATTCTGTATGATTCTGAGTTAGAGTCAACCAGAGACCAATTTGAAGAAGGTGGAAGCAACACAACAGTTGTTGCCTTTGGAGGGTCGTTGCATTAGATGAGGTTACAGCAGCTGCAGTGGCACCAAAGGACTCCAGCCTTTCCTCACTCTCCCCCTCTCCACAGCCAGCTCTTCTTCTGAAGGATGACCACATGGCGTAAGAGCAGCCACAGGCCCACGACCTCACGCCAGGTGGCGGATCCACAGAAATGGGAATGATGCTGAAGCACGGCTTCTGATGGCTTACCTGTGTCCTCAGTTTGCACCTGAAACTCCAATTTCCTTCCTGGACCTTCACTTGCCCCAGATCCTCCTATGACCAGACAACGTCCCATTCTTGAACTAAATCCCTTGCCCTGTAGACAGCTCACAGTGCTTCTGTTTTCTGAGTGAACCCTGAATGATTCAAAATGCTATGCCACACCAGGGAAAGAAACTTCCAAGTGGTGAGTGATTGAGAGAACAGTTTCTACCCCTGGAAACCAAATAGTTGCTGATTATTATCATGTCATTATTAACTAGTGATGATAGCAGCTGGCATTTAATGGGCACCCACTATATGCCAGACACAGGGCCATATACGCCTTGTGCCATTTACTCCTCACAAAAACCTTCTGAGGTAGGTTCTTGTCCTATTTTGCAGGTGAGAAAGTTTTTAGAGCTAGCTCAATGCTGAAAATGTATATTCTTGACTATACTATTTTCATAAAATGCTCCTGCACATGTCACACATTGAAATTATCTGTTTACAAATCAGTGTCCTCTACTAGAATATGACATTTCAAGGTCAGAAAGAACCTATTTTTAATATCTTCAGTCTTAAAGACAGGGTATGAAAACCAGAAGTTCTATGATAAATGTTTGCTAATTAAACTGATGAATAGAAGGAACAGCGGTGAGAAATGTGGCCGGTGTTAGTACTTCTGGTTATAAAAAAAAGGCAGTGAATCTTGCGACTGACATTTGTTTGCTCACATTTCCAGGATGGGAGAGTAGCTACATAAAATAATTCAGAAAGAATACTGAGGAAGCTTATGCTATTGATGGGAACAATGGTGATAAAAAGGAAACTTTGTTATCCAGATCACTTCACATTTGATGGGAGGTCGGGAACAGCAGGGAAGGACATTCATTTTATAGAAAAAGCCTGTAGTACCTCGGAATGCGGCATTTATTTTTTAAGGAGTGCATACACCTACTTGGCAGTAGGGGGAGCAAGATGCAGGGATATCTAAAATTTTACAGTGGACATAAAAATGTGAAGACAACTGAGGCATCTAGGGATAAAAGCATGGGAAAGTGACTTGACAGAAAGCAGTCTGAAATGGAGTATTGATATATTTTAAATACTGACCCCTTAATTTAAAATAGCTTTGAATTGAATACATGAAAGCGTGGGAGGGTGAGAGGGAATGGGTGATGAGAAATTACTTAATCGGTACCAGGTACGTTATTCAGGTGACGGACACACTAAAAGCCCAGACTTCACCACTATTCAAGATATCCATGTATCAAAATTGTACTTGTACCCTTTAAATTTATATGAATAAAAAATCAAAATAAATCAAAATGGGTTTCGAAATTTCTCAGTAGAGTCTTAGCATTCTAGGGCACACTCAAGGGAAAATTGGGCAATGATCAGTATGGGTGTTCAATAAGGAAAGAGCAGGATACATAGCTTTTTAACCTAAATTAACAGTTGACATTTGTTTGGTTCACTTAGGCTCATAATACTATTATGGTAGGCATAATGAGAATCCAAACAATTTCTCATGAAAACCAAAATATAATATAAAAACTCATTATAGAATTCATCTAGTCTTCTGTATTTTCTTTGCTAGTATAAATATAATCAACTTCATTTCTAAGCCTGGACCATATCCAAATTTTATGCCATACACATTTTATTTTTGAATTTTTCAATTTTTCTTAAGATCACAGCCTGTGTAATTAGAACTATGGCATACGTGGCTTGTCAGTCCTACTATCTGCTTGAAGCGGAGATTTTCTTGCTTTGCTGTGTGATTTATTCTCAAAAGTATTTAGTTTTGTTCACATACTTCAAAATAAATCAGTAAGTAGTTACAAAGTTGACTTGCTTTAAGTTTCAGTAGTTCATTCATTGATATATATGTATGTGTGCACCTAAACACTCACTAATCACACCTCCAGGATCTCCTTCAGCCCATAACATTTCTTCTCAAAATCCCAAGTATCCTTCCCCTGATACTTTTATCATCAATTCTAATTTTTATTGCAACAGCCTGATTCCCAAATCTGCAATTCAGTCCAAGACTCAGAAATCAATCTCAAGCAGACATACTAGTTTTAGACATGATGGCAAGAATGTTTCGGATTTTAACAGACAATATTCCCCTTCTTGTGCCTTTAAAATTATAAGGAGTGCATATAAATTAAAAGATAAAATGGCTGCATTACTCCTTCTGAGACCCAACCTAGTATCTTATTGCTATCTTTCCTCCGTGACTTAAATGTGCTGAAAGGCCAGGCGCGGTGGCTCAAGCCTGTAATCCCAGCACTTTGGGAGGTCGAGGCGGGTGAATCACGAGGTCAAGAGATCGAGACCATCCTGGTCAACATGGTGAAACCCCGTCTCTACTAAAAATACAAAAAAAAAAAAACAAAAAACATTAGCTGGGTATGGTGGCGCGTGCCTGTAATCCCAGCTACTCAGGAGGTTGAGGCAGGAGAATTGCCTGAACCCGGGAGGTGGAGGTTACGGTGAGCCCAGATCGCGTCATTGCACTCCAGCCTGGGTAACAAGAGCAAAACTCCATCTCGAAAAAAAAAAAAAAAAAAATGTGCTGAAAGACGTCGGTAAAAGAGAAAGCATTGAAAGTATAGATGTTTCTTGCTGTTCAGGTTGCCCTTTCTAATCTTCATGAATGAAATCAGAGAAGAATGAGGCAAGCCTGTGACACTTCCCGGATCTCATCATTTTCAGTGGCTAGAAAACACTTTGCATTCAACCCTCCACACCAGGGGTGATAATCCAAACAGCCTTTTGGAGCTGGAATTTTCTATCAAAGGACTATGGGAGCATTATCTAAATAATTATACCTCCCCACCATTGTGTAAACCAGTTTAATTAACATTTTTCAGGCATGTCACAATTATACAAGCACTAAATAATTTTCTAAAATTATGCTCCATTAAAAGTTGCCACATATCAACTTGGATTATTTTTACTCATGGCCCTAATCATGTCTGAATTTTATTTTCCTTTTTATATCCCTTCATTTATTTATTTTTTTTACTATAATTTGGTCTTCCATTGAAGATGATTGATACTTACAGGCTAGCCAGATGCTTTGTTCAATTTATTTTTCAAATGTTGCATTTAATTGCCCTTGACTTAATGAAAGCTGGCATTTTTTTTTCCAGACAGGTATAGCATTATTAAATGTCCTTTGCATTCAGTTTATAATTAAAAAAATCTTGGAAAGCATTCACCACCATCTCTCTGACTTAGTCAGAATATCCTCTGTGAATAAAAGAAACGTTCTAGTGTCCGGCATCCATGGGATTTGAGGAATAAGGAGGTTGCAAACACGCACTTTAATTGTGTTTTGGCTTTTCAGCAGCACATGTTTCAAGAAGATATCAGTCAATTTACTCTCTATTTGACAAGATATAAAAAAATTGGGAAGCAAACAATTAATATATTATTAGTACTCAAATTACTTTTTGGTCTTTTTAAAGCCTATTGTTATTATTATTAATTACTATTACTATCTTTATAAATGCATTCTTTTTCTCTAGAGTAGTAATTTCAAGCAAGACTAATAAATCAAGAAATGTTCCCAGGCATGAAGCTGAAATAAAATTAGGAATACAAATAGATGAAATTGTACAATCAAATGAGCAAGCACTCACGTCATATTTAGTGCTCTGTACACATTGAGCTGCATGGTTACATAAGCAGAAGGATTAGTATTTAGGTCATTAAATTAGTCTTTTGAATTTTCTTGCTCTTTATCAAGAATTTATTTGCTTCCTGACAACATTTACCACGCCATATTAACCGCAGTACTTTATCTACCAGTATTTCCAATGTTTAAACTTCTTACCAATAAATATAACTCTACGGAAGAATTATTAGTGGCTCTGACAATAAACTGCAACTGATGGTATCTATTAAATTTTATCTATAATGCAAAGTGATTTTGCAGAATTCTCACTTTCATGGATTAGAAAACACATTTTAAATGTTTGCCTTGGCTGCATTTATGCATTAAAAAGATCTTGACGAAATCAAATAATTATGTGGGGAATTCAAACTAACAAAATTATACTTTTGTTAACAAAATTACATATTTTTTTACTTTAATAGAACGCATATATTGAAAAGCAGGTTTTTTTGGCCTATATCTTTTTGTTCGCAGCTTTGTGGGTAAACAAACTATTAAGCTGCATTCATACTTTATTATTCTGGCCAAATCTGTTTTCAGTGACTATCTCAAGATGACTGGCTGTTTAGAAATCAAAAGGCATAGTGTTTTTGGTGCCAGTTCACAAAGAATACTCATACACATTTGCAACAGTATGTCTGGGTCTTAAATAACCTTTCCTTTTGCTATGAACACATACTCGAGGAACAATAAAAAAGGATGTTTATTATTAACAAAGATAAATTGTGTTTCCTCTGATACAAATGATGCTGCAAAATTGATGTCAAAATCTTTAGAAATACCTTCAGTTATCATGTCTAGATTCTGAAAAATGATCTGTGGCTTGATAGAACAAGCCCCAAGTTTATGCTGTCTTCAGTCTTCACGGAACATGGATCAACACACTTAATCCATGATCTGTGATCCATACAATGTTATCAAGTGACGGAGTCTCCTCTCAGCTTTACCTCTTTATCCACACATCTGGAGAAATAATTTCCAGAATTTGAAATTTCAAATTAAATAGTAAGTTTAAAGCAATATATAATTCAGGAAAAATCATTCTTGCTCATAAAGATAGCTTAGGTCCAATAAGAATTTAGTTTGTTACTTCTAGGTACTGATACTTCTCAGTTAAGAAGCCCTGCTAGTGAAGGTCAGTTAAAAATGAATCATTAAATATAGAATGTAGGTGTATATAATTTGATTATTTTAATGCCAAAACCATCTTAATTTTAATTTCAAATATCCTTCTGCTACTGATAAAGGAGACATCTATTTTTCTATCTCTGTAGTTACAGACATATATAGTTTTGTTGTTGTTGGTTTTTCCAAAATAAACATCTCTATGTCATGGAGATACTAGGGAATAAATATCAATTAACTTATGGAAATCTAGCTTGTTAAATTTTGTTTTGCCTTCTGCTTATGCTGGCCCCCCTGGCCAACACACCTTTCCAGGTTTTTGTATCTATCTGACATTTTCTCCATTTCTCAAGGCTCAACTGGAAGATTTGTATCATAACTCTCATGTAATACTCACATTATAGTAAAATTATGGTCTCTGTGCCTGTCTCAGAAACAATACTATTACTAGATTCTGTGGTCAGAAATTGTGTCTTTCACACACACACAAAGGATATTTGTATCCTTTCTACCTACCACAGTGCCTACCTGACTCATTACAGGCAGAGTATAATATACCTGAAACTCATCTGAAAGCAATTTCTGTATTTTACAAAAAGGGCAGCAGCTTGAAACACAGCTGCTTACTCCTACAGGTGAAATTGTTTTTTTTTTTTTTAGGTTATATCTCTATACAAAAGGGATAAGGCAATCAACCACATAAAGCAATGGCAAAAGTCCTACACTGAGACAAAGTCATTTTCTAATCTGGTTTGCTTTGATTGACCTAATTATATCAGTCATTAATAACTTTCAGATTTTTCTCTTTAGACATATAGACATAGTTTAAAGATACTGGAGTTTCTCAACTTAAAATAAATTGTTCACAAATTTGCCTGTAAATTTATTTTCAATTATTAAACATTATTAGGTGTTTAGCATTTACTAGCATCAAGTGGGTTTGCATCAATAATTCTGTGTTTTGTTGAATTTCTTAAAAATTGAAAAATATACAAATTAATGTCCAGTCATGCATTTGCAAAAGGAATATTTGCTAAGGAATCAAAGTTATTGTAATTTTTAAGACACTTTAAATACAAAATGATCTACAAACAAGAGTAACAAAATGCTCTTCTATGAAGCAAAAAGCTTCCCTAGTGATTCTCACCTATCTTTTCTTCTCTTTTTTTTGGCATGATGCTCTTTTTCTTCCACCACTGGGCCTGCCTATTTTCCTCCCTTGCTATCCACAGTCAGCCTTTCGTGGCCTTTACAGGACTTGGTCACAATGTTGCATCAGAAAGCACATGTTACTGTGACAGGCACATACTTTGTAATACTCCAGGAGAATCTGCATAATCTTTTTCAGTCTTTTCACCAGCAATGAGTGTATGTTATCTTAGTAACGAATCAGCCAATATCCTGTTTGCCATGCAAAGCCATGTCATAGCTAGCATTATTAAAGGGGCAAGGGATGAGAGCCCATTTCAAGTGGAATAACAATATCTTTCCAGGTGGCAGAAATTCTGAAATGCCTCTGGCTCTGGGATGAAGGCTAAGTCCTAAGGATGCCTGGCATTTGTAACTCCGACTGCAGTTCACATTCATGTGGAGTCAACATTAGCACAGTGCTTTTCTGATGTCATACATAAACGGATGTCATGCAGAAAATAAGGAGCTCCTCAGGGCTTGGGAGAGTTGCAGGTAGTTTGACTAAATTTGGACTCCTTAACTAGTGGTGGCTTAATAGATAAAACATAGAATTTTTATATGAGTTTAAAGAAGAGTCTCATTCCTTTTTGAAGAAAAAACCTCAAAGATAACTTCCCTGCACTGGGACAGGGTGTCTTAGATTGTTTTTCAGAGTTAGTAATTCAAAAACTTAGTCTAAATGTTTCCACAATGATTTTTACTCTTCCCTTTCAAATAATAATAAAAATTTAAAAATAGTCTTGGTCCACAGAAAACAAACTCCATAAACATCAACTATTCTTTATTTGTTATAAATGAGAAAAATATCAATCTTAAACTGCAACCTTTAACACAAGAAGATCTTGTTCATAGAATGTATTTTTATATCTTGGCAAAAATACTTTCCTAATTGAAATACAAGATCACATACTTAGTTTGTACTGATTTTATACATCAGAGGGTTTTTTTTTTTAAGTTCTCTAGCTCAAAAAATTTCAAAACTGTGTCTTAAAAAACTCAAAATTACTAAAGAAAAAATTAATATAGAAAAAACTTTTGTCTAGACAATTTAAATAAATCAATAGAGCCCTGATCTTTGCTTAAGGCCTAATAGTTAGGGGGCTGAGATCTCAGGGACTTGCCTAGGCTTTCTGATATGGCTAGCCTCAATAAATAGAAATGGAATAATTGTGGCTAAATACAGCCATGTGTACCAGCCTGGGCATTCATTCATTGTTATATAATATTATAATCCTGGGACCATAAGGAGCATATATCTAGCTCTTGATGGTTCTATGTTCTATCAGGAAGCATTGCAGCAGAATAAGCCCTCATTTTTTAAGGTCTAATTTTTCTTGCTGATATACCTAAATTATAAAGACTTTTTAGTACATTAAGTTTATGGTTGTCCCTAGCAACTGAGTAGTAAATTTAGCCTACTAATTGCTTTTCTGTATTTTGCCTTAATAATAGTATTTAACATTTACTGAATACTTTTATGTGCCAGGAGTTGTTCTAAGTCCTTTAATTATATTAGTTTATTTATTCCTCACTTAAATAATTAATTCTATGAGTCAAATGCTATTTATCTCCATTTAATAGATGTGAAGACCCAGTTATAATTTTATATAAGCCCCCAAGTCATACTTTGAGCCACTATGTTATGTTGCCTCACACTTTAGATTTTTAAGCCAGAAATTATTCTGTTAATAAAAAGGAAGGTCATATGAAGTAATTGCTTTGCAATTGATTCTATTTTAAATAAAATGAACAAAACTTTTTATGGTACTCTCTATGTGCCAAGCCCATTATAAGCACTTTAAACAAATATTAGTTTATTTAATCTTTACCCCAGTCTTATAAGGCAGGGACATTATTATTCCTATTGTGTGGAAAAGGAAATTGGGACACAGAGAGACTAAGAAGCTTGCCCATGGTCACCCAGCTGGTACATGATAGAAATTCAGGGGAAAAATACCATCACACCAATTCTTGCAATTATTTTAATTTAACATTCTAGTCCTGCTACTGCTGTCTCTGAATAAATTGTTCCATCTTTCTAAATCTTAGGAACCTCATTTATAAATTAAAGGTGGGGGGACTCCATGATCTATAAGGCCCTTTCGAATACTCCTATTTATTCAGTACAAAAACACCTGAAAAGTCACTTTGAAAAAAGCTTGTTCATGCCAGTCTGAAGCTTCACAAGCTCCAGCTTTTTATTTGACTGTGCATTCTGACAATTTTCTGTATTTCTCTAAGAGTGGTCTGGAAAGAGATCTAGCAGGAAATGAAGAATGTAGAAAGTATTTTGATGGTCTCCAGAAGTGCCAACTTCAACTCAGCATCTGCCAACAGGTCTAGATAATCCTCCAAACTCTGTGTAAATCCTGGATCCACCATTTACCAGCTGTGTAACCCTGGGCAACGATTTCATCTTTCTGACCTCACTGTCTTTCTCTGTAAAACAAGGATAATAATAATCCTACTTCACTAGAGTTGCTGTGATTCGTACAATAGTATTTAGGCCACAGTAAGTACTGAGTGAAAATTAGCATTATTATTGCAGATTTCTGCTCCTATGAAAATTAAGATTGCAAATCACTAGACTTACATACACTTCCTCTGAAGTCTAAAGAAATCCTAGGCTCCTCCCAAGATTTGGAAAGTCGAGATTAGAAAATTGATCTTTTACTATCTTCAGAAAAAAATTTCTAGTTAAATTGTTCAATAGTTAAGTTAGATATTATCTGATCTGGAACTGAGTTAGGTTGCTGAAATCATTTAATTTCAGAGGGACTGTGTGTACAATATCAACATGAGCTAGATTTCATTTAATCTGATTAATATAGCTAGGCAATCAGTATCATCAAGTCTAGTCAGTTTGTTATAGGAATTTTCTAAAGTTTGTGAGATATAGACATTATTCTGCCCATTCCTCCTTAGTTAAGCTAAGAGGTATTAGTTTTATTATTTGCTATATGCCACTTAGCATTTGATAAATGTAGCATTTACAGTGCATTCTCCGAGGACTGGAAACAGTATTGTAGAATACCAGAACCTGTTTTCCCTTTTAAGTAACACGCTATCTCAGTATATAAATTATCCACTACCTAAGGTAACGGAGAAGAAAACCTAAGGAAGTTTGACATTTATTTTGGAAGTGTGATAAAGCAATTGACACTGGTGAAATTTAACACTACCTTGAGGTCTCATTACACTTGCTTGTCACTCCCTAGTGCAAACTCACTTTTGCTTTATAGAGGAGCCAATATATTAATCTGTAGCCTTAAAGTGAGTTATTAGTTTAATGTAGATCCAATCTGAGAATAAATTAGGTCCTTTTAAAATGTATTACAGAATGTTGCACTAATGGTAGTTGATGATGTATATTCACTTTTTGTGTGGGTACAAATGTGATATGATTACATCCAGGACAAGACCCTGAATTTAAGTAAGGCTTTTAGAGCTGAAGGAGATCACAGAGAGTCTATCATCCATCAGAGGCCCAAAGGGATTAAGTGATTTGTCTAAGGTTATACAGATAATAGGAGGATATCGCAGATTTCAGGCTAGACTTTCTTGAGTTCAAGTTGAAGGAAGGTCCATTCTTCTAAAGTATGCATTCAGAAAACATATTATAACGGTAATAATAATTACAATAACCACCATTTATTGAATACATCCTCTGGGCCAAGTGTTCTGCTGGACTCCACACATAGAAGCCCTTCTCTGACCCCGACCCTGTTCTATTCCCCTCATAGCTCCATGAGGTATGTCTGGCTCTCTTCATTTTATAGACAGATGTCAGACTCCGGATTTGTGACTTGTACAAGGCCACACAGCTAGGAAATGCCAACAGCTGGGTCCAGCTGGGTCAGCTCTGAATCTTCACTCTTTCTACAGGACTAGCTGCTTTGCCCAAGGGGACCAAAATGACCACATCTTGTCTCCTGGTTTTGAAAATTAACAAATTCACTTTTAATGACATCAGGTGTAAACAATCTACCAAATTATTAAAACATTATCTTTTTGCCTATGCAGGCCATGGATTCAAGACCATGAACTTATAATCAGTGATATCCAAGAGGATGGGAAGGGGATATTAAGCCTGGTGCTTTGCAAATTAATGCTTGGAGGTAAACAAGGAGTATCATAGGAAATTACTATTTCCTTAACTTTTCATTCTATTTGAAAGAGAAATTCCCAAATGCTAAATACTACCCTATATTATAATCCTAAAATTACACTGGACATGTGACAATGGTGCTGAGTACTTTGGGGGAAGGTCACAACAATCCTGGTAGCAGTGTCATAGCAAAATATTTTAAATGTACCACATGAGTTAGCTCCAAGGCAAAATGAGGCAATATTATGTTTAACTGTTTGTTTGGAAACTTCTTTTATTAAAAAAGATTTAAATATTAATGCTATTTTCAATACAGGTGTGATAACACTCAATAAAGCATAGTGTAATTTATATAAATTTCGGAATGTAACAGTCCATCTAGTTCCTGGCCCCCTCCAGTCTCCACCACATACCCTAGTAGCAAAACATATACACCCTTTTAAAAAATAAAGAAGCTTTTGGGCATTGGGTGAGCAGAGTGGGGTGGGGCAAGGAAAGTGTTCTTTCCTGAATTACTCACACTTTTGGCTTTGACTTCAGTTAGTAACATCAATTCTAAGAAAACTGGGACAAACTCTTCTACGTTCCGCAAAGGGAGGGAGAAAAAAAGCCTGCCATTCGCAAGCGGCTATGGGCAAAACCAGCGCAGAGTACAGGGGTCGGGAAATTAGAGATTAAAAAAAATTGGAGTAAAGTGCACAGTTACCGTCAAAAATATATTATTTTGATCCTAAGAAAATTAAAAGAATTTTTATCTAATGGACTAGATTGCTGACCTTTTAACACATTTGGTTTTCATTGAACATACAATCACCATCGGACATAAAAAGACCAGTTTGCTTTAAAAAAAATTCCTTGGAGTTATCTACAGGAATCTTGTGGACGCAATTCAAGGATAACATTCCGCAGCTCTTTGGATATTGAATGATGTCCTCGGATAAGTCCACAAAAGAAACAGGGGCCTGTTAATGCACTGATTCAAGTAGGCGTTTCTCCCATTTTCTCCCTCCTTCTCCCCCGACCCCACTCCTTTCTCTAAATGTCTGTGCTTTCCAGTTCTCCTTCTACCCCTATGGCATGAGACCTGGAAATCATGAAGAGTTTCTCCTTGTTTGTAAACTGCCTCTGCATCGGCTGAGGTTGCTCGGCCGTGGATGGCTCTTGGCTGGCACCCTCCGGGGAGCTCTGCTCCGCACCCGGAGCGGGGTCGGCCACAGAGTCTGGCGTTTGACCCGCTGCTGCGTCCAAGACCGACTCCGAGGAGGTGCCGGCCTCCCGCAGGGGGGTGTAGCCCTTATTGCTGCTGGATGGGTCATCCGACTGGGAGCTCCCCGAGTCCCGCCGGGTGGGGGGCGAGTCCTCCAGCCGCAGGGGTGGCGAGGTGGAGGCGGCTTTGGCCAGAGGGCTCGAGTCAGGGTCCGCACTGCCCCGGGAGGGCGGGGGTTCGGGGGACGGCGGCGCCCTGTAGTCCGGGAGCCCGCTGGTGCTGCGGCGCCGCAAGGCCGCGTACCTGCCGGTCCTGGGCAGGCGGCCGCCCTGCCCCCTGGCGGCGCGCGCAGCTACCGCGCCTTCGGGCTCCTCCAGCTCTCCGCGCGCCGGGCGCACGCTGCCCTCGGCTCCGCGGAGGTTGGTCACGCTCAGGTCAAGCTCGCCCCTCGGGATCTCCAGGGAGCCGCGTTCCCCCGGCGGCCTCTGCCAGCTGCAGCTCGCGCCCTCCGCGTCCCCGTCCCTGTCGCGGTCCCCTTGCAAGGGCAGCAGCGCGAAGGCGCTCAGCGAGGAGCCCACGAGGGAGCTGGCGGTGCTCTGGCGCCCCCAGCTCTCGGGTGGGCTGCAGGGAGCCGGACTGCTGCAGCTGCTGGCGGCCGCGGCGGCGGTGGCAACGGCGGCCCGGCGACGGCCGGCCACGCCCGAGCGCTCGCGGTAGACGCTGTACACGGCCTCGGCCAGGCTCGGGGGCTCCCGCGGGCAGCGCGGGGAAGAGGCCAGGTCCGGGGGGGACGCGGCGCCCCGGCGTCGGCCGCCGCTCAGCGCCGCGGGTTGAGGCGGCCACGAGCCCTTGGCCAGCACCGCCGCCGCTCCGAAGGCGTCCCCGGTGCCACCGCAGCTCCCGGACTTCAGCTCCAGGCCCCGCGACTGCACGTAGCTGAGGAAGCCGTTGAGCGGTACGGCCCCGGGGGGCGCCGCGGCGGGGGCCGACGACGACGAGGAGGCGGCGGCGGCTGCGGCGGCGGCGGCGGCGGCGGCCGCCAGGTCTTTGGCGCGGAGGCTGTGCACGTCGATGACGGTGGAGTAGAGGTCACGCAGGTTGATGATCTTGGTCTTCTTGTCCCGGTTCTCATGGAGGACCGCGTTTGCGCAGATGAAGAGAAAGATGCCGATGCCCATGATGAGGGGCCCGAATACCTTGAGCTTGTCAGAGTGCAGGTAGCCAGAGAAGATGCGGAAGAAGAAGCCCACCGACGTGGAGGAGGAGGAAGGGGCGGCGGCTCGCGCTGGAGGCGTGCTCCTCGGCGCGCCCGCGGAACTGGAGTTGACACCCCCTGGAGCCCCAGGGTGGCTCCTGGACCGGTTTTTGCTGCCACTGCTGCTGCTGTTGGCCGTGGTCGGGACGCGGTGGCGACTGCCCTCAGGCGGCAGCTGCTTACCCCCCTCTCGACTGGCCCCATTGACCTTCGGCCAGTAGCCCACCACCGCCATGGCTATGCCCACCAACAGCACCAGGATCCCGCAGAGGGCGATGAGCCCTGAGATGGAGCACAGCTTCAGCTTGCCTTTCACTACCACCACGTCGTTCTTGCGCCTCTTCTTGGATTTACGCTTGCGCTTGGGGATCTGGCTTGGGGGGCGGAGTGGATCCTGCTTTCTGGCGGAAATCCTCAGCAGGCCGCCGGTGGCGATCATGGCGAACTCGTGGAGTGCGGGACTAGCCTCTGGGGTGGAGGCTTGCGCGGGGAGGGCGCCAACTGCCCACTAGCTGCTCAGCCACCTCCTCCTGCTGCAAAGCAGAGAAAGACAGTCAGAGGGTGTTGGCTTGGCTGCAGTGACATCTCACGCTGCAACTGCCCTGCTCCCAGATCCCACTCCATGTGTGTCCCTCCCCAGGACCTTTATCCACTAACCCAAACGAAGGCCGTGTACAGAGGCTGGGGCCAGGTAGACATTAGGGAAGGGAAACGTTGTTGCAACAACTAATAGGTTCTCATAAAACACTGCAATAACTAATAGGTGGTGAGAAAACAATGATGAGAGTATGCCTTCTTCTCCCCACTCCTCATCCATTTCCCCCATACATTCCATGGGTAATATGAGGGTTTGAAATGAACAACGGAGTTCCAGCCATTAGTAAAACCTAAATGTAGGAAAGTTAAGGACTTTCCTGGCAAGATTCTTTCCCTTAGTCCTACTGGAATTGGAAGATTTTTCAAGGGAGCTGCCACAGGAATTTCAAGTCTCTGTAAGCTGGGGAATCTGTCAATGTGTGGCCCAAAACACCCACAAAAGTTACTACCGTGTGAAGACAAAGGAATTTATTTCACTGGATGAAAATTAAAGGTCATATAATGGCAGGCAGGCAGTATATTTACTTCAGCCAATTAAAAGAGAGTTCACCACTGGGGAAGCAGCAGAGATATTGCAATACTCTGACAATAAATCCCTTCACAAAGTCGTCTCCCACCTATGCCTGTTCCTACAGCTAAGTGCAAGCAGATCCCTTGCACGGCCTTCTCTCCTCTCAGCAACATCTGGACAGCTTCTTGGGGTGGAATATTTAGTTTTAGGTAACTGCTTATGTAACTGAGCTCTTCCTTCTTGCCTTCTCTGCTCCCTAGAGGAATTCCCTTAAAGGTATCATGTGCTAGATTTCATCAGGAAATTTGAGATGTCCCCTGGAATCTCCAAGAGAAACATCTTTTTCTCACGTGGGAAAATTACAATTAAAAAAACACTCTGCCACAATAGCTTTCTGACCCCTTATTCAAGTGCCAAGAGCATGCTACAGAATTCCAGTATTCAAATGAGTAGGCAATTAACTAGGTAAAGCAGTCTGCATAATATGATGATCTGTAGAATGACATTTCCCCCAAGCCAAAGCTGATTTTGTTTTGTTTTGTTTTCTTTTGTTTTGTTTTGTTTTTTCTCATCCTTTTCATATGAGGTCATTTTTAGGAAGGGAGGGTGGCAACAATCAATGGACTACTCTTAGGAAGTTTACTTAGCTGTTAGTAATAAAGCCTGGGTAGGTAAATTCACAAATGCATATTTTTGGTTATTCGGCAGCCTCTAAAAATTTCTGTCTTGCTGTATCCCCAGGGTAAAACATTTTCTGTTCCATTGGTTGTGTTCCTTCCTATGAGATGCTAAAATTAAGGGCATTGTATGAACTGAAAGACTTAGCTATCACTCCCAAACCTTTTGGTATTCTATCCTTTATTAGATAATTCATGTTTTAGAATAAATTGTCCCTTGAAAACGTGTGGCAGGTAGAATTTTGCTTTTCATTGGTGTTTGGGTGCAAGGCTTTGGCCCTTGAGTTCCTCCATTATACCAATATAGGCAGGATCTTTTCTCCATCAGTGGGAATGCAAATGGTAATCAGTTCTTTACAATGTTGCAAATCAATATCTCTTTGGAACTTAGTTGGGTTTCAGTAAAGAGAAGCACCAGGTAGATTAGAGAGGGGTCAGTATAGAGAATACATCTATAAAGCTTTTAAATTTTATTATAAGAATGAGCTGCACCAGTAAGTACAGATTTAAAAAAAAAAAAAAAAAGCTTACTGTCTATACCTCTCATCTCAAATAAATAGGCTCATTTATGACGTGGCTGTAACATACAGACTGTTGTTGTAAGTGATCCCTGGAGTCCAGCATCTTAAATAATCCGGAGATCCATAGTTATCTTAAGAAGGCTTTAAGGACCAGACATTTTATAAGCGAACTCAGTTGGCAGGGTGGCTCTCCCACCGGAGAAAGGCTATATGTTTGGTGTGGCATGGATCAGGTGCACCGGGATGCTGGATGTCTTGGGGGAGGGGGGCACCCACTTGGATTTCTCCTCAGCAAAGCAGCTTTGGCTCCGGTAGAATGTAAGGAAGGTTGGAATGGATTTCAACCATCCTTACAGCAGATCTTTAAAATGAGTTTAATAGCTAGTAATTAACTCCCTCGTTTATTGTTCCTTCAGCTCTGCAGAAGGCTGTACTCCCTTTTAATGTATCACCATCTGACATGACATACAGACAAAGGTCAGATGCCACGGGAGACCCACCTTTGAGGTTTTCCTTTATACCTAATGAAAGAAAACAAACTTAGCAGTCAAGCTTGGCTGCCCTCGCAATTTACTGCCTGGAGCTGGTCTTACCGTGGTTAAGGAATGGAGGATGGGGGAAGCAAAGGAGGGATGTCTAAAAATACAACTGCTTCCAAGAGAGACATTCAAGTTCTTAGCTCATGATGGATTGAGCCCCACTCTGAGGCTCGGAGGCTCGGAGCCCACAGGCTGGGAGCGCTATTCTGTGTCTGGCACCCAACCCAAGTCCTAGACCCCCGGCCCCTCACTGGCAGGATGGCGACCCCCTGGCCCCTGGCTGTGGTCTACTTATTGATGTTGGCTGGAGTCACATGAGTCCAGCAGCTGCGCGTCCGCTTCTGGAAAGACAAGCAGGAGCGAAGTGAGGGCAATCCTGAACTCGCTTTTTCTGCGCAGCGCATCCCGTGTAGCCCTCCCGGTAAAAAGCCTGTCCCCGAACACCAGCCCGGGTCGCGGGGACTCGGAGACCTGAGGGGCGGAGAGGGGTCCCGGGGGCTGGGGACTGGCAGAATTGCTCAAAATGGCAGCACTCTCCGCACACAAGATCGCTCACTTACCCAGGGAGACCGGGGGAGGTCGGGGCCGGCGAACGGGCGCTCGGGCAACACAAAGGAACCATGGAGAAACTTTTTCAGCCCGAGCCGACGGCGGAGCGCAGGGACAGCGCCCCGGGGCCCTGCATCCGAGCGCAGCTCAGCAGCCCCGCGGGGGCGAGCGCCCGCCCCAGGCTCGCAGTCCCCTCCGGGGCCGTGGCGGGAGCCATTTCCAAGAGTTTCCAAGAAGTGTCAGGTCCTCCGCATCCCGCATCCCGTCTCGGAGCCCTCCTCTCCGCCGCTCCTCCTCCCGCTGGCGGCGTCTCCTAGCGCGGCGCTCCCGGGCCGGCCCCCGCAGCCGTGCCGCCGGCCCTCGAGCCTCTTTTGTGTGGCTGCGGCGCGCCGGGCTCCGCCGGGTGGAGTTGAGCCCGCGGCGGCGGCTCGGGGCGGCCGGACTGGCGGCTGTTGCTAAGAGACCGGAGCCATGACACAGGAAAATTGCGGCAGGGTGGCGGTCAGGGCCCGCCCGGCTCGGCGGCGTAGGGGGGGGCTCCCCCGCCCCCCGCCCCGCCCCCTCCTCCGGCGCACCCCCCCTGCCACGCCGCTGGCCTTCCCCACTCCCCCGCGTCCTCAGCCGCCTGCCGCCCGTCCCTTCGGAAGCTGGCTACTTCCCCGGGGAGAAGGCGCGAGGGGAGGCGGCGGAGGCAGCCGGTGCGGGGCGCTCGGGCCACGGGGCAGGGGGCGCAGAGGGCAGGCGCGGAGCGCCTCCTCCGCCTCGGCCCTCTCCGCCCCGCGGCGCCCGGAGGCCACCTCCTGCCTCCGCGAGCAGCTTTGTTCTTCTCTCTTCCAACTACCTGTCTGAGCCGCGGGCCCCAGAGGCCCCAAAGAGAAGCCCAGAGGGTCTCCCCAGCAGCATCCAAGGGGCGCTTTCGGGGAGCTAGGGCCAGAGCTCGCGTTCCCTTCGTGCCTGCCTCCCTCCTCTCGTCTCTCGGTCTTTTGTTGCCTCTACTCCTCGGCACCGCACAGCCTGGGCTGTTTTCCCCCTCCCGCTTGGGAGTTTGCAGTGTGGACGCTCGGCGAGCGCAGTAAGTTGTCCCCCAGCGAACTCGGGCCGCGGTGGAGTGGAGCCGCCTCCGCCGCGCCGGGCGCACCGCGGGACGCGTGGAAGCCTCTGTCCGATGTGCTCGCGCTTCAGCCCCACCGGGCTTTGTGACCCGCCTGACCGGGACCCGGCGACTTCCGCGGGCAGCTGGGGCTCCTCGGTTATCGGAATCGGCACCGGAGCTCTTCCTTGGGCAGCCCCTCCTGCTCCTCCCCAGTGTGATAATCAGCAAGCATTAAAAGGAAAACTACAATTCTTCAGGAATCAGGAATCAGGGTTAGAATCAAAGAGGGGAGGTGGGGGTAGGGAGGATGTCCAAACTCCCTACGTCATTTCAAAAAGAGGAAGGCGAGAAAGAGAGAGAGAGAGAGAGAGAGAGACAGAGAGAGAGACACAGAGAGAGAGAGATCCTGTTTCCTAGCTCATCCCTGTCCTCTCAACTGTAAAGTAAAAATGACAGGGAAAAGAGAATTTCAAAGTGGAATTTCCCCAAAGAGTATTGAGAAAGTGAGAAAGCTTTCAATTATCTATTGAAGTGAGGCAGCCAGGATTCAGGAACAGAAGAGCAGATGAAGCAAGTGCTGTCTAAAATTCTGGATCCAGGCAAATATTTTGGTGCTGCGGGTGTTGTATATATTCTGAGTTTTGGGGCTTCGGGGTCCACAAAACCCACACAAGAGGACTCTGCTGCTCACAGATCCTGTTACAAGATTGTCCCCACATGCACAGCATTCACTTGTGCTTAAATGTAGAGCACACACTTTTCAAAAAGAACAATAACGACAACAAATTTACAAGTTCGATGATATAAATGTGGACAGTGATCTAGGGGTTGGGGATAGAGATGGTGTGGGACAGGAGGGAACAAACCAGAAGTGTGCTCTACAAGGCAACCCTGCATTCGCCTGTTGGAAAGGTGGCCTCTGTCACCCTTTTCAAGCAAATACCGAATCTGAATGATGATCAGGGTGTCCGGAACCCACCGCCTTCCCCCTACCTATTCCTCCTCAGATTCAGGCTATTAGGAAACAAACCATAGTGAAGGGAAAGTTTTCAATCCCACATTGGGTGGTTTCCTTTCAGAGAAATCGCTGCAAAGGAGAAATAACAAGATCTAGTTGTTTTCTAAAGCCTTTTTGGCTCTGAACTTCCAGGTTTCTTGAATCCCAGTAATAATCTGTACAGAGATCGGACCTCCAGTCTCACTTCATTGCACAGTTAGCTGCCAGTGTCTGTGGGTGGCAGCTCCTATCTTCTGTTTGTTGGGCTGTACAAGTAGGAATGATACTGCAGAACTTCATCAGGATTTCAGGTGGGTTGGACTGCTAATAGTTTCAAGTTTCTGTGTAAATTATAGCCATCATTTACACATTTAAAACTCATTTGAGGGATTTGGAGAAGAAAAGAATTCTTTTCTAGACAGTGGGCCTTTGGACATAGCTAGTATTTTCTTATGTTGATGACTGCAACAGAATTTATGGTTTATTACTCTAAGGCTTTCTTCCAAACTGAGCTTTTTGGAACTTTGAACTGTTCTATTTAACCTGAGTGTTGTCACATTGAGTAATTTTATTTATTTTCAGCTCGTGGTATCAGAGGAAATCAAACAAATGTCATCTGTTTCCAGTGGAGTCCTTTATCCCCTCTGTAATTCAGAATCAACATACATTCCCAGAGGTTTTCAAGTTACGTAGAGTTGTTTTTAAAGGAACAGGGATACTTTTGGCCCTTCTGGAGTTATTTTCCTTCTAATTTCACTGGCCATTTCAGTCTGGATGATTTCCGAGATTGTGGGACCCCACCTTCACCGTGCTGAGGACTGAGGGGCTATAGCTACCTAATCTTTATGATTCACTGGTGCCTCCAGATTTCGGAGCTCAGCGCAGCCTTCTGACCTTGTAGCAGGGAGTGTAATGAAGGCCCTGGGAAAAAAAGAGAAGAGGATAAAGATTAGCTTAGTTTAGTTGGATTAAATTATGACCTGCAACCTTTCATTTGGTCTTTCTTAAAAAGAATCCTTATATAATTTATTCAGTCTCATAATTTATTCAGAACTCATTTATTTCCCGGATCATTTCACCAACCCAGCCTGGTGTGCTTGACTTGCCTGCCCGTGCCTCCAGGGCTGCACAGGGGAAGACACTGGCCCGCCATTGGCACACACAGGGCCTTCTTGGTCTCCAGGAGTGTGCCAGAGAAGGGCAGTCTGCTTATACCAGCAGCTCAGCAACTCCTGCCTCTGCACACATCTTGCCTTCACAGAGAGTACAGGCTGCAGAAATAGGTAGGTTAGTGTTGTGGGTTCTGGAACCAGTTTATCTCCTCCTCTAACTAAATTACTTAATCTTGTCTGCCTCAGTTTCCCATTCCGTAATGGGGATAATGACACTGATACTCTATTCATAGCATTGTAGTAAAGATGAAGAGTTTAGTCAGTGTAAGCTAATGCTTACCACGTAGTAAGCACTCACCTATCACCTTATTGGTTCTAACATCTCCCAGCTCGATACCCTCACTCTCTTTTCCATTCATATTTTCCAGAATCTACATGGAACTGTATCTGCACTTACTATCTCTGAAGTAGGGTTACCAGATCAGCTGTTGTGATTGAACTACCACTACCTACATGACATAGGTCCAGTGCCACTCCAGAAAGTTTGCTTTGTATGAGAGTGAAAACACTTTCTCCATTGCCACTTTGCTCATTTTGCAATTAACCAGGACCCTTTAATTTCAGTTTGCCCAAGAACTCAGATTTCAAACTCATGACACTCTGTAGTCAAATTAGAAATTTGCAAAAACACAACCAAGAGACATTTCAGACCAGAAGGTGGAAGATTTCATAGAAAGGAACTTCAAGCCTTTGTATGACATCTCTACATTAGAAAACAGAAACAGTCAACCCCAGGTCAAAAACAAGATGCAAAATCACCCCTCTCTTTATTCCTTCCTTACCCTTTTCATACCTCTGCCAATAAAAAACAAAATGACAAAAAAGCATGACAAAATAAAACAATAAGCATACAACTAGAGTCACTAGATTTAGCAAATAAAACTATTGCATGGGATATACTTCCACTAAAAAACAATTTGTTACTTACCTAAAATTCAGACTTAACTGGGCATTCTATATTTTATTTGCAACCCCACCACAATGTACCTGATAGCCTCGAAATTTTCTCATGTAACGTGCAAAGGATGAAAGAGCCTGATAGGCAGAAAACATGAAATGCAACATTAAATTTATTTTGGAGCAGAACAGGCAGAAAAAGAAAACACAAGATGGATGGAACAACAGAGCTTCAAAGCCTGAGGATAGTGTTTCCAACCTGGACTGGGCTTAGTCGTGGTGTTTCTCATAGTTAGAGGTTGCGTGGTTTGTGTTTCTAGCCCTTTGCTATAGAATACTGCCATGCTAGAGGGACAGGCACTTGCCCTGCCTCCAGTCCCCAGAGTCCCACAAATGAACTTCTGAAGAGATAGAGCTCAACTCACTTTCAAGAACTTCAGTTTTGAAACCAAGAGTAAACTCATGCTAGTGTCAAGGTCAAGATCAAACCCATTTCTTGTATTTCTGAGAAGAATCAAAGAAGTTCAAGCCCAAACACTTCCACCACAGAAACAGTGGAAAAAAAAAATGGTGCAAGATATAAAGTCTTCCTTAGCGCACATCAGACAGGTCCTGCTCCTTCCGTTCCAGGTCAGTAGCATGTAGCAATGACAGCTTCATTTGTCTTTCTCAGTGAGAGACCTGCCAGGGGTGGTTGTCTCTAGTAAATCAGGTTCATTTTTATACATTCAGTTTTCCCCAATAGGCTGAATTTTCTACCATTTTTCATGTACACCATCAAAGCTGGATTCTGGTCCTTACGAAATAATTGAGGTCTGAGATGAGAAACTAGAGTTTTTTGGCAGGCCTGAAAGCAGATCAAAACTGAGCTTGGAAAAAGCTTTGGAGGGAAGGCTCCATCAATGAAAGAGCTAAGGCGAGACCCATGGCTAAATGTGCCCTATGTTTCCAAATAATCCTAAATGTCCACACTAATGTCGTTCATATCATTTTGTATAATCTACAAGCGCTATGGAGAGATGACTTGTCTGACGGAGAGCTAACTGCTCACATGTCTGATCTGCTTTCAAAATTAATTGTGATATGAGCTGCTGTGTGTACACCACAGGAAGAAGGAAACACACAGATAAAGAACTAGTTTTCAAAAGTAAAGAAAGAAACATAAGAATTCCAAGTAGCAATTCCAGGATTGCTACTTGGATGACAAAGCTCTGATTCGTCCAGTAAAGATTTTCTTAACCGCTTCTGTGTACCCCACTGTATGATTCCTGCATTATTCACTCAACAAATATTTACTGAGTATCTACTGTGTTATTGTTCTAGGCACTGGGGATAGAGTGGTGGTGATCTATGCAAATACAGGCACTCTTTCTCAATGGCAGGGGCGTCAGATAATAAACAAGTAAACAAACAAGTGAGAAAATTTCAAATCTTGTGAGCCGTAGGAAGAAACTAAAAGAGTCTTCTGTGACTGGTCAGGGAGGCAGCAAGAGACAGCAATTTGGATTGGGAATTCAGGGAAGGCATCACCAAGGAGTGTCATTCCACTGAGAGCTGAAAGCTGAAAAGGAGCTGATCATTTGAAAGTATCCCTGAGGAAAAAAATAATAAAGGACACAGTCTTATTAGCATATAATCTAATCAGATTCACCAGTGCACCTTAGGAAAAAGAAGAAAAAGATCACTGAGTGCAGAAAACGAGTCAGAGAATACTTCATGATCTGGATACCCCCGGCTTGTAGTGGCATGGATTTGGGTGACTGGAAGGAAGGGATAGCATCGGGCATAACCTCTTTGACTGGTGTACGGGGCCTCACAAGGTGGCAGGGGAGACACGATGGCCCAGGTAGCAGGCAGCTAAGGGTGCCATTGACAGAGATGGCAAGAAACTTAGAGTGGGAAGGGACTTTAAGGTACTTAGAGCTCAAATCATGGTCCCAGAACCAGCAGCATCAGTGCCACCTGGGAGCTGGTTAGCTGTATAGAATCTTGGGCTCCCTTGCCAACCTGATGGTTCTAGATCTTTGTTTTTACAAGATGCTCAGGTGATTGCATGCACATTAAACTTTGAGAACCACTGCTGTATTCTTAGCTTCTCATTTTAGGGATAGCATAACAGAATTTACACGATCCCCATCTTTACCGTCTTAGGCTTGTGGAGAGTGTGTATGTGTAAGAAAGAATATTTTGCTTTTAAATATGTATTTCAAACAGTAAACCTGGTGGTCTGTGACACCTATGGGCTAAATGTGTGTTTCTTACATAGGGCAGCAGCATGATATTTTAGCTCAAAAAGAAGAGGAAAGTTAAAATTTGCTGGCTTTTTCAGGTCTATGCATCTGTCTAGGAAGCAGGCTTGATAAATTTGGGGCCTTAATTCAGCTTTCCAGGAGATCACATTTACTCTACTTTGGGATTTCTCTTTGGGTTTTAGAGCAGTTGTACCCAAGTAATTAAGCCCCTTCCAGTCATATGACCTTGAGCAAGTTACTTAAGTCTCCGCATATAGTATTGCCTATGCAGGGTGACTTATAACTCTTTTTCAGGGTAGCTGTGAGGAAGAAATGAGATCATCAGTGGCGGTGGCAGCATCAGTGATTTGTGGAGAAGGGGCAGACTGGTCCCGCATCAACTCTACTGTCCCTGCAGGGTCCCCCCAAGTGAATAGATGGAAGAAAAAGATGAGTACTGGCTAGGTACATATCACTGTGTCTAAGCCTATTCCATGCAGAAATCATGGAGCTGCCACTGTCATGTTGCTTGGGGTATAGGCAATGAGACCTGTAAAGCATTCTTCAGATGTTAGTGGTGGTGTGATGATGAGGAGGAATACAGAGTGGCCATTCCCTACTGGGCACTGCGCTGGGTACTAGAGATGCAGCCGAGCACAAGTGCTACCTGTGAAGTTTGGGTCAGATCTGAAAGACACAGGAGGGTTCCCCAAAATGCTCTGTGGTACTGAATGAGTCCCAGCCAGGTGGCAGTGGCCTCCTGGTCCCCACTCTTTCACCTCCTTATCTTCTGAGCCTCACACTCCAAGAGCAATTGTGTTTTGCAATAGGCTTATGTTTCCTTATACCTCACACTCATGCCGTGGGAGCATCCTGTGAGTCCCACCATTTAGGAATCGGAGTGGCCTCTAGTATCCCCACACTGTTTGGAAATCTCCACTGTTGAGTTATTAAATGTAACTTAAGGTGTAAGGGACCAAAGGGTCACAGTGTGGCATGAAATTTCACATTTGAGGCAATGCCACCAATTCTTTTTTTTCACACACCTTTTGGAGACCCTGTGGCAACATGTATAAGACATTTATATTATTTGGGGGGTGTAAATATAGAGTCATAGTGAAAGTGAAAACTGCCTCCCCCAAATTATCATCACAAAGCATATATATGTCTAAAATATAAAATCAATAAATCAACATTGATGACATGTTTTTATCCAATGAAACTCTTCTGATCTTATCCCAACCATAAAAGATATGTTAAATGATTAAAATGCACTAAAGTAATAAATAGTATGTGCACACACACATGTATATTCTCTGAAGGAAAAATGCACACATTTTTCACACGAAATTTAGTCCTGAATTTCTATAAAAATCTTACAAATTGAGCTGGCTTCTTTATACTAAAGAAGCTCTTACAATATGAGCTGGCTTCTTTATGCTAAAGAAGATTAAAGTATCAATACATTGGAAAAGCATCACAAATATTTCTTTTCTAGTGAGAAAGATGCCAATGTCACTTCTTGACAGGCAAAGCAAAATGATTACACAGGTTTCTATAGAGGCAAAGTAATGGTATGGTATATTGGAAAATTATATGCAGAAAAATCAGAGATAATATTTCAAAATATTTCCGAATTTTATTATTTTTCAAAGCCACGCCCCACAAGGATCAGGCCTTGATTATTGAAAGGTCTACAGACAGAGGGAGAGAGAGAGGGGTATTTACAGCAAATTGTGTAAGAGCTTAATATAGTCACCTTACAAAGAGGCTGTGTCACAGATTTCCTCCAAATTCCTCCCAATCACTTACAGCTTCTGACTTTTGATGACATTAATATTAATGCAATGATAGAAAGATTATACCTTCTGGAAATTTGATACCAATCAGTGTTATAGCTCCATTTTTTTCATGGCAGGGAAGGATTCAAAGAAATGTTTTTTCTATTTACAGAGATAAATATATACATGATCAAGACTAAGAATCCACAACTCGAGGAGAATGAGAAAAGATCATAATTTACAGCAGTTACCTCAAGAGCTTGTTCATCAGAATACAGATCTGTTTAATGCCTTATTCTAGAAATGTGGCAACTCAGAGAATTTCCACAGCTTTCGTTTTGTAAGCAGTAAAGGAATTGCCCTGCAGCCTGTCACAGTCAAAGATGAGGTGAGGAATCCCGGCTGGACTTGGGTCAGGGGCCATGCAGGTCACCTCTGAGGAGGTTACAAGGCTCCAGGATTTCATCAGTGGAGCTGGTGCTCTGATTTTCTGTTCCTGTCTCTTCTGGGCTGTGGAGATATCAAAATGTCAGCTAGATTCTGTCTCTAAGCAAAACTGGTTCTAAACCATGTCAGAGCACTGAGCCTTTTCCCTGGGTGATCTCTCCACCTCACAGGTGAGGTAGAGACTTGAAATGTCCTATTTATTTAAAGGATGCAGAAAGTCAAACTAGATAATTTCATTCTTTCTTTGCTTTTTCAGTCATGAAAATCTCAAGGGCGTATTGCATAACCTGTTGGGCCCAATACATATTAATACACTATTTCAATGATGCATAATGTTGAATAGTTGGTATTGAATGATGTGGTTTAAAAAAGTACTAGATGGCTTTTAAGATTCCTTCCTGTTTTCCAAGCCCTCATATTCTCACTTAAGGCTGTGGAAACGAGGAATAGGTCCTTCAGGTAATGTTCATTAGGCCACATTTTCTGCCTCTCTTGTGCAACCAGAAACATTGGTTTATACAAAACATGGTAAAATTACAATGTCCCACAACACATAGAAACTACTGGTTTGGGTTTGTACTTTGCCCCCAGTAGGAGTAGTGATTCGCAGATCTCTTCAGAAGGTGGGACATTTGAAAATCTCAGAGTGCTTCTTGGAATGTTATGACATATCAAACTTAAATTCACATATGATTTTGATTGAATCTATCACAAATCGTCTGACATTCAATTCTTACATAGAAATATAGTAGGCATCAAATATGTAAGGAACGCTTACAGAAAAAAACTTTAAGGCTGTGGACCTTTGTCTGATAACACTATATTTCCTAAAAGTTGGAAAAGAACACATTCATTCTATTTGAGCCATGAGACATCTTGACCTAGTTATGGAAAACCGGTATTTCTCAAAGAATATAATTTTAAAAAACATAATCTTAGCTATTGAATTGTTGGTTACTAAGAATCTCTGTCTTTGGCCATTATTTTTGGTTTTGCCACTTAACATGTTGACCTTTGCAATCACACTGCAAACACCTACCTGCTTTCTTATTCACTGTTCTTTCTAGCTTCTTTCAGCAACATGGCTTTTCAGGTTTATTTAGCTCATTAACTACCTTGTTTCACTGGATAATAACCCAGAGGTATTAGTTGGCATTTTTTTCCCCAGCTGAATGTCATTTTTTTTTTCCGTGGATGCATTTTCTTCATCCAAGCAAACAAACCCTTTGATATCATTTCTCTATCCTTACGGTGTCTCTGACACCTTCTTCATTTTGTCTCACCATTTGTTAGGGTACTGTATACTCCCTTCTGATCATTAGTGAACCTGCAGAAGCCCAGGATCACCAGGGGAATTCATCTTCTAGTTATTTGTATTCAAGATCTCATTACCTGCAGAGGGACAAGTACCTAGGGGCCTTATTGTTTCAAGACAGAGAAAGAGGTTAACCCACTTTGAGTCTATTTTTGAAGACACATTTTATGAAATATTGTTCTACATAAGCCAGGTGATATGCTTACATCTAGTTCAAACACCTCTATTGTATTTCTGTCTTCAGCATTTTATCATTAGTGTTCATTCGATAGATTATCTAACTTTTTCAACACAGTATCTCTGCGTGAGGCTGATCGTGATGGACTAGTTGTTTGCAAAACTCTCTAGGAGGCTTTGAGGCTGTTCTTTCTGCAGTCCCCACCCTTGGTAGGATTCTCAGGCAGAAAGGTTATCAACCCTGTGCCTCTAAGGGAAGCACTTCTTTTCATGCCAGAAGAAAGTGTTCCCTTTCTTCTTCTAGCAGGCCCGGGGACTGTGCTAGCTTTCTACTCGTGGTAGACCCCACCATGAACTCTCCCTTGTGGATATTTTCCTGGCTAGGCTACCACTTTTCTCACATCCTCCAACTAAATGCAGCAACATTTTTTAGAGTTTTGCTGTCAGTCTCATGAGCCAATACCCTGCATAATGTAAATAATACACCAGAGGAATTACAGGGATTACAAGATCTTATAACCTGATGAGGTTGTAAATAGAAGTTGCATTGGCTTTATTGCAGTTAACTTTATTTCTGAGAGTGTGGCTCATCTTCCCTCCTGTCCTACAATTAGCAAAGAGTACATAGACTTTTGTCATAGATCTTCCTAGTACTGTGAGCTTGAAGACCCAGACAAAACCTTAGTTGCATGCTAGTCTAAAAAATTGTGGATGATTTGTATCTCAGAGACATTCCAGATTGGAAAGATAGCCCCGACCGCCTACCTAGAACCTAGAATTCCACCATTTCTCATTCTCATTCACTAACTACTTCCATTGCTTCACCACTTTTCACTTATTTTAAGATTTCAGGCAAATTCTTCCTTTATTCAACTAGAAAGTAAGCTCACTAAGAGCAGCTACATCATCTAACTCACTGCTGCATCCTTAACCCAAAAGAAAGTGACTGGCCAGTATCTATTGCACTCCTTCCATGTACTGGGCAGGGACCAGACTGGTTGGCAAAACGGAGTATGCAAAAATACATTAAAATTATTAGACAGCATCTTGTTAATCAAGTAGCCCATATAAGTAAGAAGAAGTAGAATAAGGTTCTAACCCTTGAATAAATACAGAAAAAAATGCCTTCTTTATTAATGGAAAACCAATATTGTAAATATGTCAATTATTCCTTTTGTGTAATGTAATTCCAATCAATATCTGACTGGATTTATCTTTTAACTTGTCAACATTCTAGGGGTCTACCCAAGAGACATGAAAACAAATTTTCACATAAAACTTGTAGGTGAATATTCATAACAGCATTATTCATGGTAGCTTAAAAAGTAGAACCAACGCAAATACTCATCAACTATTGAATGGATCATCAAAATGTGACATAACCGTGCAATGGAATATTACTCAACAATGAAAATAAATGGAATATGATTACTTGCCACAGCATGGATGACCTCAAAAGTATATGCTTGTTGAAATAAACCAGACACAAAAAAATTACATATTGGAAGGTATCATTCCATTTATAGTAAAATCCTAGAAAAGGCAAATCTAGAGAGACAGAACTAGATTAGTAGTTGCCCAGGGGTTGGGGTGGGATTGAGGCATGACAGCAGGTGAGCACAAAAGGTTCTTCCCCATTTTTGTTGGGGGGAGTGATGAAATGTTCTAAAATGAGGCCATGATGATGGTTACACAAGTCTTTAAATACACCATTGTACACTCAAAATTGATGAATTTTATGGTATTTAAATCATGTCTCAACAAGGTAAAATAGAATATTCTAAAATGTATGTGTAAGAATAGAGAGATATGAGTAGCCAAGGCACTTTTAGAGGGAAAAAAAAAAGTAGTGAAGAGATACTAATTATTCCCTCTGGGAAAAGTCTTAGAAGGAGACTTTCTGGATTAAAGGTGTACACAAAATGAATAATAACAGTAATTGAATAAAATAAAAATCCATGAATTCATATTGATAGTGTTAAGGTACGTTCCCAGCCAACAGATAAAACGGATTCTCTGTAACCAACAGAGGTTCTCAAAGTTAAAATCAGGCAGCCATGGCTGGGTGAGGGAGTGATAATAAAGTCAGTGTTCTCAGAAAGGTGTTGCAGAAGTGTCGCAAGACCTCCCTTTCTACAATCAAGCCAAACCAGTTTCTGGTGGTGCCTAGATAAACTGTGGCGAGAAACACCTTCTCCCCACAACCTGGCCAAAGAACTATCTGACAGAAACTTCTAGTTTTGGGCTTCAAAACCACTCAATCAGAATTGAACATGTTTAAATCCTTTATTTGCATAAGTGGACCTGATTGAGAACCAGGGTGAGAACTTTCCCTGTTTAAGCCAGACCCTCTCTTTGTCCTTAGGAGAGCACATTTTCACTTGTACTCAAAGCTGTACCTCCCTAGTCTGCAGATATGTTTTAAGAAAATAAGGCCGGGCGCGGTGGCTCAAGCCTGTAATCCCAGCACTTTGGGAGGCCGAGGCGGGTGGATCACGAGGTCAAGAGATCGAAACCATCCTGGTCAACATGGTGAAACCCCGTCTCTACTAAAAATACAAAAAAAATTAGCTGGGCATGGTGGCGCGTG
>NW_016107477.1:772664-797404 GCF_001604975.1 Cebus imitator
CAATGATGAACAAACCCATCTAGACGAAAACATCACAGCGTAAACAAATAACCAAAATGGATCAGATTTAAAAGCAAAATAAAACTAAAAAATGTTTCGAACATAGGGAAAAAATCTGTGGGACGTGGGGCTTGATGAAGAGTTCTTCAACATGACACCAAAAACACAATTCATCATTGCTAAGTTGAGCGTTATGAAAATTTAAAACATTTGCTTGCAGGAGACCCTGTTAAAAGACAATGAGAAAGTTACAAACGGTAAGTTACAGACAATTAGAAAATATTTGTAAACCACATATCTGACCCTTATTTAGAATATATAAAGAACTTTTAAAATTCAACAGTAAAAGAAAAAACAATTTGATCGGAAAATGGGCTATAAAATGAACATTTTATCAGAGAGTATTTATGGATGACACGTAAGTCCATGAAAAGATGTTCAACATCACTAGCCATTAGGAAAATGTGAATTAAGATGATGATGAGCTGTTTCTATACACCTATTAAAACAGCAAAAGAGAAAACTGAGGTTCATAGAAGTTAAATAATTTACCTAAGGTCACAGCTAACAAATTGGTAGAGTCAGGATTTGAACATAAGCAGTCAAACTCTAGAGAACATAATGTTAACTGAACTATATCCCTTGTTTCCTTTCAAAATAATTAGATGTGCAAAAAGTTATGTACATTGATGTTCAGCATTGCTTTCTTTAAAATGGTGAAAACTTGAACAACTTCAATTTTGAAAAGTAGAGAATTGGTTAGATCATTTATAAGCTATCCATTTCTATCTACTGTATGAAAAAAATCAGCATCCATTAAAAACAGTGCTGCAGAGTTAAGGTCACCAGACTTTTTCTGCAAAAAGCCACACAGTAACTATTTTAGGCTTTGCCCACCCTATGGTCTCTGTCAGAATACTCAACTCTGCCACTGTAGTGCAAAAGCAGCCATGGACAATGTGTAAGAATGAGTGATGTGTGGGTGTGTTTCAATAAGTTTATTTGCAAAATCAGGCAATGGGATGGCTTTGCCTTGTGGGTCATAGCTAGCTGATCCTGGCTGTAAAGTAACTACATATAATGTTGACACGAAATGTTCATGATATACTAAGTGAAAAAAAGAACATTAGAATTACAAAAATTTATAATTCTAATATAAATGATTTTGAAAATTGGAAATTGGTGTTTGGCTACCTAAAAGTTGCTGCTAAACCCTTCCTTGTCTTCTGCTCTAGAGGCTGGGAAGCCAGATAGCCACAGTATCCTGCACCACATCACTGGGCTGTGTTGCTGCTTCTGACTACATGTTGGAAGCAGAAGTCTGCAGGGAATGACTTCTGAGAAAGCTTTTATTTATTTATTTGTTTTGACATAAAATGATACCTACTAGCCCGGAAATACATTCCAGCTTGCTTAGGATAATACAGCACAGAAAAGAGCCTGAGTTCCAGGTGCATCCCTGAGTCAGTGTCTCAATCCTGCACTGCCAATTTCCAATTTCTTATTATGTGAGAAGCAACCCACCCTTCTCTGATTAAGTCATTATTGGTAGGGTTTTTGTTAGTAACTTGCATCCAAACACATTCCTTAACTCAAACAAAATAGAAAGAAAATTCCACATTCACACTGTTGCCTCAGACCAGCTCTGGTTTCTCAGAACTTTAGTTTTCCATTTGCTGGAGCTCAGAATCAAAGAGACAGTAAAGAAACCCATTTCAAAATTGCATGGCACACATTTCTTGGGTGTTGGGACTTCATGGGTAACATTTTTAAAATTTATTTTCTTTGCGTATTTTTCTTCTTTTGTCAAACATTACTAAAGAGACCATAGACACCTTTTGTAATTATAATAAAAAAGAAAATGTTAATAAGAACAGCGAGAACTCTTGAGCTAACAACAAGATTACAAATATATAACTACAAGATATAAAATACCAAAGCCATTTGTAAATAAAGAAATGGAACCACCTGAAACTTTGAAGTTTAGCCAAAGTCATTTAGCCAAAGGATTCTGAAGCTGAAGGGGATGTAAGGCTTACTTACCCCATGGCTAGAACTTACTTTTGAAAACTCCATTTTTGTCCATTTCCTCTTGTCACTACTTGCTTGCAAGTTAGGAAACAAATTAGAACAAAAGCATTATTTATCATCAATGGTCAACGTCCATTGCTTACCAGAGGCTTGAGATTAGAAGATTCTCAGAACCAGTTAGCTTCTGATACAATTAGACCTTGATATGGTTTGGATTTGTGTCCCCACCCAAATCTCTTGTCGAATTAGAGGAGGGGCTTGGTGGTAGGTGATTGGATCCTGGGGGCAGATTTCCCTCTTGCTGTTCTTGTGATAGCAATAGTTCTCAAAGATCTTACGGTTTAAAAGTTGTGTGGCACTTCCCTCTTCACTCTCTCTCCCTCTCTCCTGCTGCCGTGTGAAGAAAGGTGCCTGCTTCCCCTTCGCCTTCTACCATTATTGTAAGTTTCCTGAGGCCTCCCAATGACGCTTCCTGTTAAGCCTGCAGAGCTATGAGTCAATTAAACCTCTTTTCTTTATAAATAACCCAGTCTCTGGTAGTTCTTTGTAGTAGTGTGAGAACAGACTAATACAGGCGTGAATAAGTTAACATCTAAAAGCCACTTGAATTACTTCTGGGAATAGACTCACTGCAACCTCCGCCTCCTGGGTTCAAGCAATTCTCCTGCCTCAGCCTCCTGAGTAGCTGGGACTACGGGCGCACGCTACCACACCCAGCTAATTTTTGTATTTTTAGTAGAGATGGGGTTTTACCATGTTGGCCAGGATGGTCTCGATCTCTTGACCTTGTGATCTGCCAGCCTTGGCCTCCCAAAGTTCTGGGATTGCAGGATTGAGCCACCACGCCTGGCCCAGTATATTATTTTAAAAAAATATTTTATAGTCCTGTTCTATGGAGTTCTTTTCGCGGCTTAGTTTTCTTCAAATCATTATTATGTCTCCTTCCTGTTTTCTTCGGTTTCAGTGCCAGTTAAAAGACGTTGTACTCTAGGTAGTTTGATTTTTTAAGATGCAGAGCTGAATATTTGCCTCAGGATACATTTTCCAAATTCTCCTCCACCTCCTCAGTTTCCATCTCCTGTTAAAAGCACTCTATCAATCCTCACTTAGACATTGCCCACTTGGCAGTTTGTGTCTTACCTTTGCATTGACTGCATGATTCCTGAGCACAAGAATTCTGAGCTCTCTCAGGGGGCAAAGTACCTTGAGTTTGTCGTTTATCTTAGGCAACATTTTAAAGTAGGAGAATGTAGAGCTCTTCTCTAATGTCTACAGCCTCCTGCTTTTATCCCATAATTCTAAAACAAGAATGGTAAAAGTCCCACCTCTCATCCATTTGGGCCTGGCTCTCTAGGACTTTCTAGGTGTTAGCCAGGTAATTGGATCAATTAATGATATTAAGAGGAATCTTCCAGAAGCTGCTCCTAAAAGACTTGCCAAGCCCTTCAACCAACAATGGCCTCCCCCTTCTCCTTGTGTTGTTTAACCCCCCAAGTGACTCAAGGGATCTGAGTTTCAGACTGGGTAGAGTTAGGGTTAGGCTGGTGGGGAACCTATTTGAAATGTTTGCACTGGCTTCCTGCCAAAGGAGTCGAAAGAGCTATTTGAATTTTTTTTTGGCAAAAAAATTTAGTATGCCTAAAAGATGCTAGCTGGACAAGGAAGTGTTGTGTTTAGCCACAGGAGAGATGCTACATGGGTAATAGGTTCTCTGCACTCTTTTTGTCAATGTCAACATCAGCTTATCAGTTTGTTAGGACAATCTAAGAATAATCCTCAACATTCATCAACTGCTGAGTCCTTCCCAAACCTAATTTTATTCTCAAGACAAACCTGTCATTGAGGTTTTATTGATTGTTTCCGTCATATACGGGGAGAAATTGAGGCAGAGGTTTAGAGAGGAAAAGATGAGTCAGTGTGCGAAAGGAATTAACCCAGGGGACAGTCTGTTTAGTTCTTCCCTCTGAGTTTGCTACAAAAATATTATTTATAAATCATGTGAAATGGTGATAGTACCGAGCCTGCCAATTCAATCCAGAAACAGCCTCTATATTGTAGCTCTGTTTATTTTTCACTGGCCAGAGGTAGTGCGGAGGTCGCAATTGTAAAGGTGAGAAGTCACAACTTCTATTACCGATCTCTAGGGATACCTACTGAAGACGGCTTGCTTGAGTGCTCATCCTTCCAGCATTGGTGAGAGGTGCTTTCTCCTTCCTGGCTTTGAGCCACTTCCCAGAGGAGTTCCTGCTTCTCTGTTTAGAAATCGCAGAGTGGGTGTGGGCGTGTCATGTTTCTTGAGTTGTCTAAGACTCGAAAGGTTATTTTTAAAAATATAAATATACACCCAAACTCATTGAAATAATGGTAATGGGAACATTGGGCTGAAGACCGTGATTGAGACATGCATGTTACCATGGTAATAAAAGGGTGGGCAAGGCTAACTCTGGCCCTGCCGCATTTATTTTAAACCAGTAGTTCTCAAATGGTAACGTGCATGGGAATACCCTGGAGGGCTTGTTAGACACGAGTTACCAGACCCACCCCCAGACTTTCTAATTTAGTAGGTCTGGAGTGGGCTTTATAATTTGCATTTCTAACCAGTTCCCAGGTCTAGCCCTAGGGCCAAATCCATGCTTTCACTGGTTTTTGTAAGGTCTGCAAGTTAATAATAGCTTTCACAAATGAACCTTTGCATATGATTCCATGATAGGCAACACTAACTTTGAACCCCAATTAACTAAAATTCTGTCTTCCCTTACAATTACATTCTTTTCATTAGTAGACCTGCATTATGCAAAAATTTTACCCAATATTAGTTTGAATTCCGTCAATAAAAACTTAGTGGATTTTGTTTTTCTCTCTTGTTATGTAATAAGTACTCAGATAGTATGCTAAATGTTGTTTCTTGGCTCACAAAGCTTAAAGTATCTATTCTCTAGACCTTTAAAGAAAAAATTGCAGAACTCTGGTCTAGCTGATGCTGCTGATCTGGGGATAACTTTGAGAACCACATAAATCATTTACTAAACTACATGTGCTAAACCCACCTTCAACTGATTTAATACAATTCCACAGGCCCAACTGTCCTGGACTATCAGGCAAGGCTGACAGAGAGGCGCCACCCCTCAGTCTACACTGTTCCCCTCCGGGGAGCGAAGTTGTGGGGTCTAAAAACATGAGCCAGTGCCTCGGTGTAGAGAAAGGAGATTCCAAAAAATCTGGTGGTAAGCCTCAGCACAATAAGGGAAGTAACAGTTATTTTGGGTGTCGTCCCACCTCTAGTCTAAACTGTTCCCATCCCAGATGCTGAGGACTCTGGGGATTCTCTGACTCTTCAGTGTCCCCAACTCCTGTTTTCCAGACAAACCTGTCTCATTGCATCTGCAGCTAGCTCCTCAATCATGCCCCAAGCAAATGCTAGATAAGTAATCTGACTATAAATCTTTATAAGTCTGTGACTTATATAAAATATTCATAGCGCATATGACTATATGACTGCTTCCTTTGACGTATGATATAGAATTACCTGTTATTATATAGAAATTCGTGCACTGAAAAAAGGTTACTTTTTAAAAAATCTCGACTATTTTTGTCCCCACTCTTAAATCTGCTGTCATTAGGAGATTCTCAATATTAAAAACTGCTCAAAGCAAGGTATTCTGTTATAGCTTGTCTTGAAGGAGTACCACCTGTCTTCTGCCTACTAATGAAAATTGGAATTCTCTGAGGGAAGTCCTGTCATCTGGACTCTTGTAACCAGTGGTTGAGTCAGCTCAGGGCCTCTTCTCTGCATCTTCCCTGGGCTTGGACTGTGGGAAGCCCTGTGGCAAGCAGAATAATCTAACAATGGGATAGATATTGCTTTTGTTATCATGTCCCATGGCTAAAAATTACCCACTGCTTTTCCTTCTTAAACTGGAACCCTCCACTTGGACTCTCTGGCTGTTAATAAAGCCTGGAGAGAGCAATAGAGTGCGGTTAGGACCTTAAGCATCAGCAGACTTAAATCTGAGTTCTCACTTTATCACTAACAGTGAAAGCTTGGGCACAATGCTTGCCATCTCTTCACACCCTCCGCTCACATGTGCAATGGTGTAAAAATCACAACTACTCAGAGGTAGTTGTAAGGATGAAAATAGATAATGTGCAAGTACCATAGAACAGTGTGTGGCATGTGGCTTAATGAGGGCTCCACAAATTGTAGCTTTGGTATTATTTTGCTTGAGCACTCTATTAGGCAGAAGCTGATCATTTGTATATCTGAGCTTCCCACTAAACTTGTTCATCCATTCTCTTATTCATTTACTCAATTGAGAAATATTTTTGAAGGCCTGTTGTGAGCCAAGCACCTTCTGGGATTTGGAGGTAGAGTGAGACCAAGCCAGGTGAGGCCCCAGCCTTCTCAGAGCTCATTTTGGTGGACTGTGAGCTCCTAGAAAGGGAGATTCTGTCTCTGTATCTCATGTAGAGCCTAGCACAGCATTTAACCCAGAAGAGATCCTTTCAAAATGCTGTTAAAGAATGACTGGGTACGTGACATGCCTAAAAAGTGGGGAGAAAACTCACGTGTGGTTGCTTCCCCTCTGCCGTTACTGGGACTCGGCTACCGTTAGGAGTAGCCTCTCTGATCTGTGCAGCTGGACCGAGACCAGAGCTGGCCATCCTGAGTTCTGTGCCAGGAACTCCTCCCCAGGGAGCACAGAAGGAAAGTGCTAGGCCCTGGAGAGATGCCGGTCACTCCGACGATGGTCTTCATCTTAATTGCAGTACGTAATTCAGCACTGAGTTCCAAGTGGCGGCCACACTGAGGTTGTTTTCCCACATAACTCAATGTTCTTTTCCTTGCCATGGTATACAAGCAAACTGTTCAGCTGTGAGTTCAGGGGAAGGAAATATAAGATTAGGCTGCCATGCATAATGAGAGGCAGAAAGGCTTCCATATAATGGAGCAATAAATTAAGGAATAATCGTGAAAATGTTACAGATAATTCACATCAAGCACCTACTTACAGTTACTTTATTATTTTAGATTATATTCGTGATTATTATTTAATGTGTTTTTAATATGAATGTACAGCTTTATGTAATCCTTTTGTAACTGAGAAGAAATTACAAGTCCAAGCCCTCTGAAATGCTTTTTTTTAATTGCCCAACATTTAGAAGACTCTTGTTATACAGTGCACGCCAATTATTCACAGACATATACTTTCTTTATTACAAGTGGGGATAATGAAAATCTATTGGATTTAAATTATAGGTTTCATGGCAAAAGTCATATTTCTATTTCTGCATGAGTCTAACGCTCATGGATCCACAGTCCCTACCTGAGGAATTCAACAGTAGTCAGTCAACAAATATTCCTTGGGAAGTTACCTTGTAAACTGTATGAGAAAGGAGCCTTGGAGCTAGGTACACAAAAAGTCACAGAGCTTTGTCCTTGATCTCTAGACACTTTTAGTTTTGTTTGAAAAATGAGACATATAGGCATAGAATGATAATTAAAAACATAAGGCAATAGATGTTGACTGTCAAATTATAGCATCAGAAACGGTTGCAGTCTGGTGTCATACCTGGCTGTGGAAGTCTTGCCCACAGAATGTTATTTGTTTCATGAAAGGTTTCCTGATTAAATGGAAGGACAGTGTGGTAAGTATATTTCCTTGCTACTTGAGTGTGATGTGAGTGCCAGCTACTTCGGCAGCATTTGGGGGTCTGTTAGACATGCAAAATCGCAAGCACGACCTAGGACTGACTGAGTCAGAATCTGCATTTCAGCAAGATCCCAATGCTTCCCCATTAAAGTCTTGGAAGCACTGGACTGTCCTGCAGATTTGTAAGTCACTTTTCTTTTTAAAACAACATCTCTCTCTGTCACCCAGGCCAGAATGCAGTGGCGTGATCATAGCTCACTGCAGCCTCAAACTCCTGGGCTCAGGCGATCCTCCTGCCTCAGCCTTCATAGTTGCTGGGATTACAGGCATGAGCCACTGTGCCCAGCCACTTTTTCATACTTGCTAATCTCATTCTCACTCCAATAAAAAATAAGGCAATTAAAGGAAACCATTCATTGAACTAACCTTTGTGTGCCTTCTTGTGCTAGAAACTTTGTTTCAGTCACACACTAAATATATATAAGTGGCCAAAGAGAGTTTTGGATATTCAGTAGTTCAAGTGACTTCATGCTGAAGGCTCTGAGGCCTAAGAGCCAGACAGATTTGTAATACTCAGGGGTGTCTCCTGCCTCAACTAGGAAACGTGGGTCATCCCCAGATGACCGAGGAGTAAATTTGTTAGAAATTCCTACAGGCCAGGCACGGTGGCTCACACCTGTAATTCCAGTACTTTGGAAGGCTGAAGTGGGTGGATCATTTGAGGTCAGGAGTTCGAGACCAGCCTGGCCAACATGGTGAAACCCCATCTCAACTAAAAATACAAGCAAGAATTAGCCAGGTAGCAGGTGCCTGTAATCCCAGCTGCTCAGGAGGCTGAGGCAGGAGAATCGCTTGAACCCGGGAGGCGGAGGTTGCAATGAGCCAAGACTGCACTGTTGCTTGCCAGCCTGGACAAGAGCGAAACTCCGCCTCAAAAAAGAGAGAAAAAGAAACTCCTCTGGGTACAGAGTGATGCCCAGGGAAGGTGGAACTCTGAGCCAGAACAATGTTAGTTTTGCATTGGCATCCTCTTGTGCTAAAGACTGTCTGTTGAGCAATCTACTCGACATTTCAACCTGTGTGTCTAACAGGCTTCTTAATAGTAAACATCCAAAAGAGAATTGTTAACTTTCTCACACAAATCGGTTTTCCCCCAATCTTCCTCTTCTTCTTAAATGACACTACCACCTGCCATGTTAATAAGCCAAAACTTAAAACTCATTCTGAAGTCTTCAGCTGTCCTACCCACCACATGTAATCCAGGAGCGCTCCCTATCAGTTCCACCTTCAGACTAGGAAGATGGCTATATCCCTGCTGGGTTGTCTCCATGGGCACCATGGCTATCCTGCCTGGGGGACTGTACGGGCCACCTACGGGGTCTTCCTCCCTCCACCCTTCCTCATGTCCAAGGTAATCTTCACGTAGCAGCCAGAAAGGTCTTAGAAAAATGTCAGTCTCTCCATGTCATTCCTCTGCTTGAGACTTTAATGATTTCTTATTTATCTTCAAATAAAACTGAAATGATCAGGCTGTTTGATGTGTCCTATTGTTTCTTCCTCTTCCCCCGTTGCTCACCATCTTCCACCAAACTGACTTTTTAAATTATTCTTTCAACTTCCTTGTCTCTTTTCTGCCTCAGGATCTTTGCATCTATTCCTTAGAATGGTCTAGAACTGTCTAGAGTGGTCTGCCTGATTCTTCACATGGTTGCCTCTTGATCTTTCAGAGCTCAGAGTAACTGTGCTGACTTAGAGAGGCCTTCCCTGAAGTTCAACTAGCAGGCAACCCCAGCGTTCTGACGTACTTCATGGTTCTGATGATAACCGCCAATCACATGAAGGGCTGAGACTTCTTATCTCTTGTTTGTCTCTATTTCTCTATTTATGCTCCCTACAAATATGTGACTGAATGCAAGTGTAGTTCTGGATTTGTGTGGCTTGATAATTTTTCCCAATTTTCCTTGTAAATCTGAAACACTTTTTAACTCAACCAAATTTTAGAACAATTCTGTTATGCAGTTAACACAGATTATTAACACAGGCGTATACATTCTACTCTGTACTTCATACAAGTAAAACAAGGAACCAGATGGACTTTGAGTGTAGATGCTTCTAGCCAGCTGATCACAGGGAGGACAGAGCTCATGCCCAGCACCCAGCAGTCTCTGCAGTGTAGTCAAGCTTATCTCCAGGATCCACTCAAACAGCACTGTGTCCACTTGGGTAGAAAGGAGACTCCTGAATGGGCCTCTCTGGGTATAGAGGTAAGAGAGCCCTCTGAGTCTCTACGCCCTGACAGGAAGTACAGGTGAATTCTTACTTAAACATAGAGGAGATCACTCCACTTTCCTTAAGTGGATTAGATTGTTGGTTCCTTTTGCGCTGTAAAGAATTGGGTAACTTTTAAAAAATTATAAACTACCTGTTTCCATGTCCGACACAATACTGAAGCATCTCATTCTTGGTGAGTGTGGCAGGTAGAATGATTCCAAAGACATCTGCATCCTAATCCTTGCCCCCACCCCAACCTGTGAATGGGATCCCTTACAAGGTAGATGTGGTGAAAGACCTGTGATCGGGAGGTGATCCTGGATTCTCTGGTGGTCTCAGTGTCATCACAAGGGTCTCTAAAGAAGTCAGAAAAGGAGAAGTAATGACAAAAGCAGACTGTCAGAGTCAGATTGAGGCTTGAAGATGTTACACCACTGGTTTTAATGATGGAAGGATGCCATGAGCCAAGGACAGCTACAGTATTCCTTGATGATCCTCCCACCTCAGCCTCCCGAGTAGCTGGGATGACAGGTTCCAGCTCACTTGAGCAGGGATGTTGAGGCCGTAGCAAGCCATGACTGTGCCACTGCACTCCAGCCTGGGCAACAAAGTGAGACTCACAAAAAGGAAAAAATGACCATTGTATGTGGTTTTCTAGAAGACAATGAAGAATTCCTCCAAGGGACTTGATTCTTGTTTTCTTCCTGGAAAATGGTGTTGAGTGATAAATGGATGGTTTATTGCGGTTAGAAAAAACTGCTCCTGCCTTCCTACCATCTTGTAAGCATAGCTGTGGAAAGGGAAATTCTCAGCAAGTATCGGAGCTCAGTGCTTATGAGACAACAAGAGCCATAGTTGACATTTAAAGATTTTTCATTTTTCACTTTTAACCACCCTATAAGCATTAACTAATTCAGCTTCATCAGGTACTGATGTGAAAGAATTACCGTCAATATTCTGCAGATGAAAATAGTTAATGCAATACTTCAGAAAGTTCACCTGATGATGGAAAGAAGAAATTGTGTCTCTTGCCATACCTACTGCAGTATATGAAAGCAGTGGTTCCCAAGAGGAACCTGGTGCTATCAAAAGTCACCAGTGTAACCACGCAGACGAATACATCGAGTGGATACTGCTTCTCACTGTCTGTGCAGCATCATCAGAGTGCGCACTTGGTCCCCATGCTGTGTGCCACATACGTGCATGCATGTACCCCCATTACACCCTCCTCTCTCCCCTTCGGCAGCTCCTACTCTAGGCCAAGCCCCATCATTTGTCCCCTGGGCTAAGGCAGTGAACTCCTGATGGATCTGCTTTCTCCTTTGCTGCCTCCCCCCCCCACCCCCACCAGTTTCTCCTAGCAGCAGCCGGTGTGATCTTGTAAAAGCTTAAGTCAGATCAATGCCACTCCTCTGCTTCAATCCCATCATGATTTTTCATTTCCCTTACAGTAAAGCTTCTTCTTACCTTGACTTCTGTTATGAGCTGATCATTTATGTCCCCCCCAAATTCCTATGTTGAAACCTAACCCCCAATGTAAAGGTATTAGGAGATGGATGGGACATTTTGGGGGTGATTAGTTCATGAGAGTGGAGCCCTTGTGAATGGGATTAGTGACCTCATAAATAGAGTCCAGAGATCTCCCTTGCTTCTCTTTCTGCCATGTGAGGATACGGCAAGAAGACGGCAGTCTGCAACCTGGCAGAGAGCCCTCACCGGAATCTGACCACGCTGGCACCCATCTTAGACTCCAGCCTCAGCACTTGAGAAACAAATGTTTTTGCTTAAAAGCCACTTAATCTATAGTACTTTATTATAGTACCCCCAAATGACTACAACAGCTTCAAAGCCCTGCAGCGTCAGGACCCTGCCAGCCTCCTGAACGCTGATCCTCGCTGATTACATCCAGCCCCACTGGCCTCTTCCTCTTTTCTGAATGCCCCAGGCCTATACTCTTCTCCGGACCTTTTCACTTGATACTCCTCTGATCTTCCCACGACAGCTCCTTCACGTCTCAGCTCAGACGTCAGCTCCACAGAGAGGCCTCTCCTAGCAATCCAATCTACAGGGACTGGGTGGCTAATATAAAGTACCATTGTGACTAATAAAATGAAAATTAATTTGAAAATGCTGCCAAAGTCATAATTGGTTTTGGTCATTTGGAATTTTTTTTCCCATTAACAGTGGTCTATGAAAGTGTTTGATGTTAAAATTTGGTCCTGATACTTGAAAGTTTGTGAAAAGGATGACTTCCATCATGAAAGGAGAATAACTATTAAATGGGTGCACTGTATTTTTTTTAAAAAGCTACGTGATACAAAAATGATGCCACTAGTGTATTCTGAGATAGTTGTTCATCATATATTTCTGGAACATTTCCCAAAACTACATACTGACTTTAATGCAATAATGATGTAAATACCTAGTTTAGAGTCAGGCATTGATTAATGGTAGTTCCTTACTCCTTGAATATGAGAGAATTTGTTTTTCTAAGCTTCCCAGAGTCATAGGAGATTCTGCATTTGTTCATCACAACTTAGGAAAGCTTCATGGCAAGACAAATAGGACCTATAAAAAAGAGAAAATTTACTATCAGTCCCACTGCAGGCAATTTAACTATCAGTCAACTTGTGAGACAAAATGTATCATTCTTTAAAATTTCCATTTGGGGAGCAAATAAGTTTATTTGTAATGTCAATAGAATGTGAGACAGAAGCCTTATACACTGCAAAAGATTTGATGGTCTCTTACAATAAATGAAAAAGTGGTAGAAAAATAAAATGATTTGAAAAGCCCAAAACTTAAAAGAAATGTCTACTGTAGAATGGAAAAATGATGTGTATAACCTCATGGTCTTTCTAAGGGAGTGTGTCCCTGTGATCCAGTGGAGCATGTCCCTGTGATCCAGCATGTCCCTGTGACGTGGAGCACGTCAGTACATTTGGGAGCAGGACATGGAGTGGGTGGAACTGCTCTGCAAACCTGCAGAAAGAATTGGGGGCAATAATTTGAAGGGTGGTTCAGGGAGTATAAGAGGTGGGAATGAGGAGAGGAAGCTGGATGATGCATGGGGAAGGGGTCAGTGAGAAACCTCCTTGATAGGAGAGGGTGGACAAAGGGTAGACAAAAGATATTTAAGGACAAGAATGCATGCTGTGGGATGCTAAGCTGTTGGAAATACACTGAATATGTGACCTTTCTTAATGGTCCTCCAACCTTCAATAGAATTGGCTTTACATAATTGTGTGTGGGTATGGGTGCATGTACACCACGGAAAGACCTGAATTTCATGTCTGTTTAGCAAAACAAGGGAAAAGTGGCCATAAGAATACAAGGGCTTAGAGGTGCACAAGGACCTCAATCTAATCCAATGCAACTTTTACAGAGGCTGCAAAGTCACAGCAACATCTGGATTATGGCTCTTTAGAAGACTCTAAGGGTGTGGGTGCAAAGATACAGTGAAGTACTAATTTTAGTGTATTCTAATAGTGAAGGTTGTTGGTTTTCAGCTGAGGGTAATATTTAATTGGGAAGCCATAACTTTTATCTTATTGTTATACATGTCCTCGTTTGGAAGACAGACTGTCTTTAATGCTGCACATAATACCAGAACACTTTTCATTATGGTTTTTCAAAATTTCTACCTGTACATATGTTCAGAGATAATAGAAACATAAATTTAGTTTCACTGAAGAAAATTCTCTAAAATGTAATAAGATAATGGCTTCACAAACATTTGAGAAATAACAGTAAGTGGTGAGCAGAGAGATGTTAGTATTTCAAGAAGTTATTGGAATTTTCAGTTTGATGCCAAGCTCAGTGGAATAAAAATGGTAGCTATGAAGTCATCATATTTTAAATTTGATTGTATTATTCCACATAGCACATTTTTTTTTCACATAGCACATTTTTATTTAAGTAGGGGAAAACAGATTTGAAGTAATCTGATTAAAAATCATCTCCTGGGGCATCACCTGAAAATATTGAAACCTAACTGTATGAGAAGTGGAAAAGAGACTTCATCCTGGGCTTTAGTCTGAATTTTGATTCTGAGAGGTAATATGGTTCTTTATTAAGCTAACTTGTTAGCTTGAGGCTTGTAATATCTCCAGTTTTCAACAAGTTTATTTCATGTACATTTCATATATTTTAAATGTGTCATTTGAATACATTATTATGAAATGTTATGTGAGAATGTCAGTCTCCTGATAAAACGCAAAGAAGGTTTAAGTTTTGTGTTCTGGGAAGATATGACTCAGGGACTTGGAGAGAAATCTACTGAGCAAACAAATATAGATAGTTATGAAAAAACAAGCTGCAATTATATCTTCTTTCCTCTAGGAAGAAATAATTCTACTTCCTATAGTATATGATGGCAATAATGGCAATCTGTGCAACTTTCTAGAAATATGCAGTTAACAAGTTAACATTGAAATAGAACACTGCTTATGTGAGAAATGAAGCTGCATGTTGGTTGCAGTTTGCAATGAGTCATCGTGATCTATCAGTGTTGAAAATTAGGGTATATTGCAGCTTAATTGAGCCTTATAGAGCAACTTTTTGGAAATATGCAGTTAAAAAAGTAACATATGTGGTGGTGTGGTCATTTATTTAAGAGGAAGATAAAAAGAGACAATAATTAGACTCTCTGTGCTTTCCTCTCCTTTCCCTTGCTTCCCTTGTCTCTTTCCCTTCCACCCATTTATTTTCATATTTTCCCTGAGTATTTGCCTCTCTCTGTCTCTCTGTCTTTCTCTGTCTCTGTCTCTCTCTCTCTGTCTCTCTCTCTCTCTCTCTCACACACACACACACACACACACACACACACACCCCACACCTGTATTTGCTCAGTCTAGGAAAACTTAAACCAAAGGTTTAAAATTCTATTCAGGCTGCAACTCTTTCTGTCTTGTACTCATGGAGGTTATGAAAATGATCACAAAAGAATGTGAAACTCATTGCAAATAAAATGCCCTGTCTGAATGGAGGAGATCAGTGATTCTTCAAGGAGAGATTTGCATTTGGCTGGACAACACATTCCAGCAACCAATGAATCAACAGCTTGTACACGGTTTATAAAGGACAGCACTCATGGTCCCCAGGCTTGGAATGGACACTTCTGCAGGCTTCATCATACTCACCATCATTACTCAAGATCCTGCACTTCTTTCCTTTCAAAGACCTCAAAGTAGCTTTGAAAAGAACCACTGCCTATGTGGAAAATGCGGCCTACGTGTTTGTTGGAGTTTGAAATGAGTCATCATCATCTAGCAACATTGAAAATTAGAGTATGTTGCTGCTTTATTGAACCTGACAGTACAATAAAAATAAAAAAAAAAAAAAAAAAGAAGCAAGTTCTTTGTATCCCTGGAGTATGGTTAATGTAGTCAACACATGCTTTTTCAACATTTGCAGCAAGTCAGTGCTTTCAGGCTTCAGATTCTGATAAGGATGACTTTTATTTATCAAAAACCTACTGTGTGCCAGATACTCTATGTGGCACTTGGTATACTTTGCCTTATAAAACCATTGCATCCTTCCTTAAGGATTGACATATTATCATCACTTTATAGATGAAAAGAAAAACTAAAAGTTGAGGATGCTAAGTGCCTGGCCCTGCTCAGGCCACCAGTAGATGACAGCGCAGGTGGATTTGACTCAATTATCTGGTCTTTCCTGTGATGTTCCCCCTTGATAAGGGAAGGAATGCTGAAAAAAAAAAAAAAAAAAACTGTAGCATAGTCAGGATATTAACCACCAGTCAGGGAGTGACGTGGGAGTAGTATTTATTTTGCTATAGATAAAGAATTGGCTTAAGAGGAAACCAAAGGTAGAAAAAAAGATTATTTCTCTAGACAGAAAAATGTTGAGCTTATTTAATAGTTGTATAAGTGATTTGGATAGGAGAGTACACAGTGAGATCTCCAAAATTAAAGATGGAAGTGAAATGTCAAACTGACAGGGATAAACCATAGTAAGATCTCATGAGATTTTCTGAGTGGGTAGAGAAGTAGCAAATGAGCTCTGGCGTGGGCAACTGCAAGGCAATATAGTCGGGAAAAATAATATAAGATTTGCTGATGACATCTCTTGGTTTCAACACAGGAAAAAAAGCTTGAAATCAATGTAAAATATTATGAATATATTGTATATTTTTAAAAGATGCTTTAAATTCATTATTTTTTGACCTTCATAAGGAATCAGGGAGAAAAATTACTTGTGGCTAACCCCATTTTATAAAAAAGTAAAGATCCAAGTTGCTTCAGTGACTTTCCAGTCTCGTAGTTAGTAAAAGAACGCCGTGTTAGGCTGTATTTCTATAAAGAAATATCTAACAGTGGGTAATTTATGAAGAAACGAGGTTTAATTGGCTCATGGTTCTGCAGGCTCTACAGGAAGCATGATTCTGGTATCTGCTCGGCTTCTGGGGAGGACTCAGGAAATCATGGTGGAAAGTGAGGAGAGAGCAGGCATGTCGCATGGCAAGAGAGAGGGGCAGGGTGCCACACACTTTTAAAAAAAAGACCAGATCTCACAGGAACTCACCATGGTGAGGACAGCACCAAGGAGATGATACGACATCATTCAGGAAGAATCCACCCCCATGATTCAATCAGCTCCTAGCAGCCTCCACCTTCAACATTGGGGATTACATTTCAACATGAGATTTGGGCGGGAATGTCAAACCCTAACTAGAAACCAGTAACTCAGATTCACAGCTCATACCATTCTTCCCTCTGTAGATTCTTCTGTAGCATCATAAAGCCAGTAATTTCAGGTTATTACGAGGAGACTTTTCATGTCTTTATTATATTAGGGCTTTGGATTCTGACATCCCTGGACTTGAAGTCCATTTTTCCACTTTACAGAATACTTATATAAAACAAGTTATTTAAATTCAAGAGAGAATTTATTTACTCTCATATAAAATGTTGATATAGGATAGCACCTGCCTTGCAGAAGTGTTTTAAGGATTAAGTGAAGTAAGATATAAAAAGACTAAGAACAATGTAGGCATATAAATATTTAGCAAATGTTAATTTTCATTATTATAAATGGGCAGGATGGTGCAGTAAACTCAGACTTTGAAGTATTCTCTGTGCTCTAAGCATATAGAAATGATTGATAAAATAGGAGAAGGTTGCAGTGGTGCACTTCTGTAGTTTCAGTTATTCTAGAGGCTGAAGTGGGATGGTTGCTTGAACCCAGGAGTTGGAAGCCAGCTTGGGCAACATAGAGAGACCTTGTTTCCAAAATAAATAAATAAAATCATAAAAGAAAAAGGCAAATAACCACATCTGGTTTACAATTCCCTATAAACTTTGCCCTAGACCAGACATGGAACGACAATGTAAAACAGTAGTTTGGTTGGAGATATGGATCCACTGCTTTTGGGATTGGAAGCAGGCAGGGGTAGGGGCAGTCTGGCTCCTGCAGAATAAGGGAGACTAAAGCCCTTCACCTGAGGTGAGGGCCAGCACCAGTGTCAGTGCTTGAAGCCTGGATACTAACCCATTTCTCAGGAGGAGAAGCTGTGAAAAACCTCTGCTAACACCTACAGCTTAAGTAACCAAGGGAGAATGCAGGCACAGTGGGGCAACAAGGAGTCTCATGAAATATCCTGTTGACCAGGAGACAGAAATGAAGATAATTATACTGAAAAGGAGGTCTGGATAATAATGTGAGACCTAACCCTGGGCTGTGGCTCAGACAGGTGGATGAGAGCAAGCCCTAAACTTCTAGACAGGAAGTTTGGAGCACAGAGGAAAGGAGAAATCAAAACAAAATCAACAAATTAAAATTTCAAAATAATCTTGCAAATCTTTCAAAAGGCTTTTTGGTTTGTAAAATTCACATACATTTGATGTTAACAATAACAAAATGGATAATTAACATGAATTAAGTCCAGAAGCTAAAATATTCTATCAGTCTGAGAAATACATTAAAATAGATATATTTAGTACGCTCATAATACTCATAAAAAGAACAAAATGTGAAATAAAGAAGCAGAAATAAAAACAAGGTCATCTAGCTATGAATATGACTAACATTCAGTTTGAAATTCTGGACATAAAAATGTTATTAATATTTTTAAATGTAATAATTTAAACAATAGACTGGACACAAATGAAGAACCAATGAACTGGAGAGTAGTGCTCAAAGAATTATTCTGGAATGCAGCATAGTGAGCCCAGAGTAAAATATGAAAGAGAGTTTTAGATATGTGGTGGATAGACTGATAGGCTCCAACGAATGTCAGCTGAAACTTCAGAGGCGAAGCAAGAGGGAATGGCAGAAGAACAATATTGAAAGAGATAATGGCTAAAACCTTTCCAGACTTGAAGAAAGACATGTGTCCACAAGTTGCAAGCATTTATTAAATGCTAATAAAGGTAAATTAAAATAAATCTGTACCTTAACATATCAGAATGAACATGTAGACTATCAGAAATAAAAAAGAAAATCCTAGAAACTATCAGGGAGAAAAGATAGATTATTATTATTTTTTATATGTGACTGTTCATAGCAGCTTTCTTAATATTTGCCCCAAATATCCATCGACTGGTGAATGGATAAATAAAACATGATACATCCATATAATGTAGAACTACTTAGCAATTTATAAAAAGTGCAAGCTACTGATACATTTAACAACATGATGAATCCCAAAAGCATTATGCTGAGTAAAGTAAAGCAGACACAAATGAGTATGTGCTGTATGAGTCCATTTATATGACATTCTAGAACAAGTTATCTATAGTGAGAGCAGATCAGTGCTTACTGAAAGCAGAAGGTGGGGGCACAGTAAACAGCAAGAACATGGCAGAAGGAAACTTTCTGGTGTGATGGAAATGATCTATCATTGGTGTGTGAATTACACAGGGATAAACCTTTAAGACAGATTATTGACAAAGGTGTGGTACTAAGATTTATCATCAAAAATAAATGCCAGAAAACAGTGGACTTAAAGCTTCAAAATACTAATGGATATCATTTTCAACCTTGAATTTTATACCCATCTAAATTATCTTTCAAATTGAATGCAAAATAGAGACATTTTCATGCATAATAAAAAGAGAGTTAACCAAGCACAGACTTTCACTGTTAAAGGTTGTATCTAACCAAGAAGAAAGGAAATTCAAATGACAGAAAGAACAATGAATATAGGAATTAATTAAATATGCTAGTAAATGTAATTAACAATAGATCATAAAGTACAAATAACTGGAGCATATGATTTCAGTAAAGCAAAAGGACCATAACTCTAATTAGTTAAATATTCTAAATTTATAGTTTGGTGTGTATGTTATATATTTAAGATCATTATAAAATATATGAATCTGCACATGGGATAAAATCACACAGAACTGAACACACACACACGCGCGCGCGCACACACACACACACACACACGAATGCATGTAAAACTGATGAAATCTGAATAAAGTCACTGGATTTTAACAATGTTGATATCCTGGTTGTGATATACTTACAGTTATGAAAGATACTACTGCTGAGGAAAATTAAGTGAAGTGTTTATAGGATCTCTCTGCATTATTTCTTACAAGTCCATGTGAACCTAAAATTATCACAAAACAAAAAGTTTAAAGTAATACAAATATAACTCTAGTTTCCAAAATTTCCATGGAAGACAAAAGTTGGGGATATAGAAAATCCTATCAATCCAACAGAAGACAGGGAAAGTAAAGAAGCAGATGAAAAAGATAACAGAAAACACAATTTGGAATGTAGATGTAAATTCATATATAAGAGGAATTATAATTATGGATTATCTCTATCCATTAGCTTAAGATAAAGACTAGGGGAATGAATTAAAAACAAAATCCAAACATATGCTGCTTTAAAAAGACATATAAAACAAAATAATACATATATAGAGAGAATAAAGGAAAGAAAAAAAGATACACTGGGTAAATCCTAACCAAATTTTAAAATACAGCTGATGTAGCAGCATTAATATGAGGCAAATAAATTTAAAAGGAAAATTATTAACAGAACAAAACAGCAATAAAATATGTAATTAGATAAGAAGCTGTAGCAATTGTGAACTTTTTAATATAGAAATTAGGGCTGAAAGAAAGACATGCCTATCATTTATAAAACTATGTTCATGGGCTTTAGTTTTATTCAATTCAATAAATTGTATTAAACTCTTAGCTCAGCACTTGCTTGAAATTTTAAAAGCTAGACTTAGGGAATTGTTTTATTTATATGTAGAGCTAAAATTTGGCTGACATGGTTCATCTTGGCTTAAAAAAATTAGTGTTGTCTAAAATTTTTAGTTAGATAAATGAAATACAAAGCCAAATTTGTTATTAAGAAAGTTTTGTATGTATATCCTTAACATTTAGGGTTAGAATTAAAGAGAGCAACGAAGCTCTTCTACAACTTATCTATTTGTTCCAGTGTCAGGGTCAGCAGGTTGTTCTAGATTATTTATCTGACACAACATAGACATTTCTTACGCCATCTAATTTGCAATGAAAGTGTGAACTGCAAAGGTTTATTCAAACTGACCCTTGCTATGGTCTGAATGTTTATGTTCATGTCAAAATTATTACGTTGAAATTCTAATCCCCAAAGTGGTAGTATTAGGAGTTGGAGCCTTTGCAAACGGATTAGGTTATGAGGGCTGAGCCCTTGTGATTAATATCAGTGCCCTAAAAAAAGGGACCCCAGAGAGCTGGCTCTCCCCTTCTGTCATGTGAGGTTGTAGCTAAAAGACTGCCATCTAGGAAGCAGGTCCTCAATAGACACTGAATGTACCGATGTCCTAAGCTTGGACTTCTCAGCCTCCGGAACTGTGAGAAATACATTTCTGTTGTTTGTAGGCTACTCAGTGTGTGGTATTTTGTATAGCAGCCCAAACAGACTAAGACAGACCTTTTGGTATTGTTATTATGAATCCAGCTGTCTTTTCTGAGAGGCTGAGTTCCGAAAGCTCAACAAATTCTGGATCAAAGACAGACATTCTGGGGTCAGGATAACAGAGACACTTGGAAGGAGGGGTACAGTGCCTCTCACACAGCACAGTTCATGACCCCTTTTGTCCAACATGGAAAAGAGCCTATGGTGCACCTTTTCTTGCCAGGCTTACAAAGTCAAACCTGGGAGCTTTTTTTCTAGGTTTTGTTGGAGCTATTATTGTGCATGAGTCCTAGCAATGAGGTACGTATAATCTTTTAGAGTAGGACTTTCCATTAACTAATTTAAAAAGATCGGCCTTCTTATGATGAAGAACCCCTAGTGAGCCCCCAGCCATGCCTCTTCTCTCTGATACAGGTTCGGGGATTAGGCTGGGGAGGAGGGAGTGTCAGGGCCTTGGTGAAATAGTACAGATGTCTAGGTATATGCCTGTACACACACACACACACACACACACACTCTCTCTCTCTCACACACACACACACATGCATGCTTGCAATACACCTACCAGAAAGAGATTGTTTTAAAAGACAAACTAAATTGACTTGCAACAAGCTCCCAATTGTTTTAAGCTTGTTTCAAGTTTTGTGGGTCACCAGACCTATGCATGTTAGCACTTCCTAGCTAGGCCCTCAGGGAAACAAAGCACAGCAAAGAGCGCTAATGGAGTATAGGATGTAAAAGGATTTGGATCAAGCCGAAGACAAATCTTCAGGTGTTTGACCTAAGTTCAGATGCTGGCACGTTTCTCATTCTGTACTTATCTTAATAAAATCTCACACCTTGCAAGAGCTAGTGGAATGACCTCTGAGGGCTTAACAGTCTATAATTCTGGGGTTCTGGCTCTCGTGGTACAATCACATTAGCCTGGCTGCCTAATGAAATTTAAGAAGGTTTTGCAAATATAGTACTGAAAGTTGACTTGCCTTATTTGTGTATATAAATTTTCTTTCTGTCATGCTTTAAAAAGAATTCTTAGTGCTTCATGTCACTTTTCTAAATCTTGGCCTCACGTTTCTGAAAGAAGCATGCATGCACACACACACACACACACACACACACAAACACACCCGAGCCATCTTCCTCTGCAGTTTGTATGTTTGCTTTTAGGATGTCCACAAAAGGAGAGCTTAGAATCAGTGATGTGCTGGAGCTTACACTGGCTTGGAAGAGCTGGTTTGGGGCATCTTTTTCCAAGTCTATATTCAGTGATGCCATCTTGGGAGCCTGAAATCAGCCATGACCAGAGTATTTACACTGTGGAAATTGGCAAATGCTATAGACTAGGGCTGTTTTTTTTTCTTCTGAAAAGCCAGTTGTTAAAGATTTACCAGCATTCCCCTGCTCAGAATACTCAGTCTACAGTTAATTTCCCCTCAGACAACCTGCCAAAGCCTGAAGCAGGGCCATGTCAGAGACTGCTCTGTTTGCGGTGCACAATTTGACTGGGAAGTAATGATACCAGTTCTCATTCAGAGGCTTATAGGCACTTGTGTTTCTTTTAGCATAAGACTAAGTACTAAGCTTTTTCTTCCAGGTTATTATGAGTACAATTATGCTTTGACATTAGAGGATCTTTTTAAAAAGATCCCAACACAAATGTGTTCTTTTGCTGAAGTTTTTGGTTTGCTATTGTTGGATCCTACTATGTCAAATTATAATTCTTACTAAACATGATTTTCCGTCACTCAAGGAATAAAACATTTAATACATATTTATCACATGTAAGACATGGTGATAGGCAATATGTTAGATACAAAGAATGATTGTCTACCTTCAAATTATTATCTTCAATAATCGTGTAATTGAGAGAGAGATGGAAAACATGCACGCATTAAAATTATATAAGAAAATGTATGACAGTGCAGAATTTGAATGTATCCAGGCAGTCATGTCTTCCCCTTAACTTCAGTCTCAGCACATCGTTGCATCAAAATACAAACACACACAAAGAACCTATTGAAGATTCTTATTAGAGGTTTCTGAAGGGTGAATGCCAGAAGACAAGGACGGAAGTTGCTTTTCACATTATGTAACAACACTTTCTAAAGATCCTCTTTGAATATTTTTCTCTCCCCCAAATTATTTCTCCCATAGCATGCATCTTGTCTCTTCCCTTTCCCTCCGTCCCTTTTTTCTTTATCCTCTCTTCTCATGCCTCATGTGAGCTCTGTGTTCCCATTTCTTCAGATGTTCTTGAGAGTTTGGCAAAACAAGGATCTTATGAGAGACCCACCCTCATTAGAAGGAAAAGTTGGTAAATTCCTATGATTCTATGTGCTTTTGCCACCAATAAAGGATGGAAATTCAAGATGCATCATAAGAAATATTCTAAATTAGGGACAAAGAGTTGTGAGCTGTAAAATCAGAGAGGGATAAAACAGGAGAAGATCATTTTGGGGAGCAGAAAAGCTTTCAGAAGAAGGAAGAGGCAGGTGAGTAGATGGTCTTAATATATAGAGAAAGGGGGTGGAGTAAGTAGTTTAGTGCTTCCTCACCTATGGTGTTCCCTGGAAAGTCATGGAGATAGGCTCACGGCCACCTCGTGAAGAGAGCAGTCAGTGTGCCCAGGGAATGCAGATAGTCATCTCTTGCTTTTCATCTTATCATGTCCTTCAACATTTTCCAAATGACCATTAGTTCTCAGACCCTTTTTTCTTCTCTCCAAAGAGGAGAAGGAGTCCATGTGTCAGGCAGGCTAAGTGAAGTGCAGTTAGATTTTTAGGACATCTCCAAGGTCATGCTGTGAGTTAGTATGGACATAGGTCCTGGTCATTCCTAAGGTATGTAGATTTTAACAAAGACTCTGACTGTTAATGTATTTAATGGGACAGTTTTTTTCAAGTAGTTTTGAGATTATAATTTATTCCAAGAGAAAAACCTGGTTTCCCTTTGCTACACACATTTATACACGTTCAACCTAATAACCAACTGGGGAATGGTTCTCTCATGCTGTTCAGGTCAGAAAATATCAACCACCACCCTCATAGCATTTTTTTTTGGCATGTATTTTTGTATCAATCAACTGACGAAATTTTTAGGACAGGTTTCCCCTCTTGTCAATGCAGATTCAAATGACTTTGATGTAAAAAGACGGTTTGGCTGTAAAATCTATTGTCAGCAATTTTGCAGCGTTCCTGGCTTGAGAATTTTCAGCCTCCTCTTCCAGTCCAGTTGATGAGTTCAGAAATCTCACTCCATCATTATGAATCATTATCAAAACCCAAAGTTACTGCAAGGATTTGCACACTTTCTCATGTCCTATTGATAGAGCTGTCAGCATGGGGCATGAGGAGCACAGAATATTACATAATCGCTGTGTGAAATCGTTAAACTAACGGCAACCTGCTTGTCTTCATTTTCATGTCTGAACATCTACATTAATCTCAATCTCTCCTTTCCCAATCAACTAACAAGTACTCCCACTCTTCTGACAGTATCAAAGGCACTTGAGTCATTCAACAGAATTTCATCAGGGCTTCAGGGAGGGCTCATCTCCATTCTGAACAATTTTTCCATCATCAGCAGCAGCTCCTTCTGGCCACAGGACCTTGACTGAGTTATTTAACACCTTTCTGAACCTCAGTATTTTCATCTGCAAGTTAAGTTAATTATATATTCCATCTCTTCCCAGGATATTCTGAACATCCAGATTAGCTAATATGTAAGAAATTACTTGGCAACTCGAAAGATCTGTATAATATTTTAATGACTTATATCCTCTTGTCTGATGAGAAAAACAAGATTGCTGTTAAGTCTGGAATTTCACACTCTGGTCCCGAGTGCTAGCATTGATTTTTTTTTTTTTTTTTTTTTTTTTTTTTTTTTTTTTTTTTTTTT
>NW_016107477.1:797425-908054 GCF_001604975.1 Cebus imitator
AGTGCAATGGTGTGATCTCAGTTCACCGCAACCTCCACCTCCTAGGTTCGAGCAATTCTTCTGCCTCAGCCTCCCGAGTAGTTGGGATTGCAGGTGCCTGCCACCATGCCTGGGTAGTTTTTGTATTTTTAGTAAAGATGGAGTTTCTCCATGTTGAACAGGCTGATCTCAAACTCCCAATCTCAGATGAGCCACCCACTTCAGCCTCCCAAAGTGCTGGGATCACAGGTGTGAGCCACCACACCTGACCCGAAGTTCAATTCTCACATTATTCTATAGCATTTCTAAGATGGTTATACACAAAAGTAGTAGTTGTGTTCTTAAGATGGTATCTTAAGAAGCTTAGATATCCAGATATATAACATGTTGCTCCCAAATCCAAGTAACATTGTAGACATGGTGTTTTATTATGCTTTTTTTGACATACATTATGGGGGAAAACAGAGATAAATCATTTCCCAAAGTCGCCAGTACATTTTCAACAAATAATATGTCATTCTATTAAAGCCATGATTCATGTGAAGCACACATGATCCAACATAAGAGAGATTGCCCAGAAAAAAGAAGCACACCATGAGAACAAACAAATTAAAAAACAGCTCAGGTGGCCGACAGTCACTCTTCCTCTTTCTCATTTTTGCAACCATCAGTAAGTTCTTCCCAATTCTGACCTTGGTTCCCGTTTCTTTCTCTCTCGCTTCTCCTGAGTCTGAATCAAACAAGCCTAAGAACAAAACTAGCAAAGCAGAACTCTCCCGAGTGCAGGTAAAGAGGGGGAAACCTGACTGAACAGAGAAGGAGGCCAGGGATACTTGTATATTCAGAGTTTTTGACCCATCATAGGTATCAAGATGTGGCGAGAATTCTCACTTGAATCGCTTCAGGATCTAGCCGTGTCTGGGTGTGACTGGAATCCTGGAGCAGGGTAGGACTGCTCAGGGTTTATTTGCATGAGGAACCAAGGAAAAGCTTGGAAAAGAAGGCAGACAGAGAGAAAGGGTCTTTGAGCATGATACATTTGATTGAGGTCATGGCAGGTAACTTACCTCCATCCTCTAGAGGTGTTTAGAGAGGTGGAGGTATCTGAAGAGGGTATTTTGGAGGGGTGGAGGTATCTGAAGAGGGCGAGATATCCATCTCTGCATTGTCCCCGAGCCTGGGTCGTATGGACTCACATCAGAAACCTGGGGAGAGCAGCCTATCACAGAAGAACAGATGGAAATAAAAGAGCTGAGGCATTGCAGAAGGAGGGAATAATCAGGACTGGTGCCAGCAGCTCCTGCTGCGACAGGCTTTGCGTCTTCAGTGCAGGCAGATGTCAGCATGCTTGGGGCAGACCTTGGATGGTACCAGCTGTGGTTGGCAGTCTGCAACTTTGGCAGGCACTGGAAGTATAACTGATGGTTTTAGGGTCAGCGATGATGGAGGCTGGGGCCAGAGAGGAGCCAAACGGCTGGTGCTCTAGAATAGAACTGAACAGAACAAAATGGCCAACAGAACTCACTGGGAATGCCCGGGAGAGCTCTAGAGGGTAGGAGAATTGCTGAGATCCCTGAATAATTTGTTGATCTTGCTTTTCAACCTTCCCATTTGTATCTTTTTAAATGAGTATCTCTGTAGAATGTAACCTCAGTGTGAGTAGTTCAATTGCTCCATTTTTTCTCTCAGGCTCACCCTGGGTAAATGACATGCAGTTAATCAGCATGTTAAAGGTTTGGTTCTTAAAAGAGTTAAATAATTTTTTAAAGGAAAACATAGGTTAGAGGCCATGATAGACCATCACATCATATATAACAGATTAGGCTGGGCATGGCAGCTCATGCCTGTAATCCCAGGATTTTGGGAGGCTGAGGTGGGTGGATCATGGGGTCAGGAGTTTGAGGCCAGCCTGGCCAACATGGTGAAACCCTGTTTCTACTAAAAATACAAAAATTAGCCTGGTGTGGTAGCATGTACCTGTAATCCCAGCTACTCAGGGGGCTGAGGCAGGAGAATTGCTTCAACCCAGGAGGTTGAGGCTGCAGTGAGCCGAGATCACGCCACTGCACTCCAGCCTGGGTGACAGAGCAAGACTCCATCCCCTCCCAAAAAAAACTCCATATGTGTGTGTGTGTGCTCGTGAGTATGCACACGTGTGTTTTTCCAATTAGAAAAGTATTGTTTATCAAAGTTCAACTAAGAAAGTTTGGGAAATGTATATCTGTATATAATGTATATCTGCTATACATACATGTGTATGTGTGTGTGTGTATCAGATACAACCCACAGACACAACATCTCCTTTAAGCTTCACTGTTTTTTGCTGTGTGTGCCCTTAGTTCTCTCATTTATGAAATAAGGGACTGATACTGATGATGCAGAACATACCTTTCAGCTCTAAGTGCCCACCTCCCCTGAGTCAGCAGCACAGCTAGCTGCTTAGTAGTTTCAGGGCTGGTGGTTGTCTGCATTATTGAATAAAGAAAACGTAAAAACCTGATTAAAAGATGCATGAGTTCAGGAGCAATTCAAGAACTTGGGAAGCATCAGCATGCATGTTGGGTGAGGCTGATTGAAAAGGTGAAGAAGAGTTTTGTGGGGAAGGACAGGGGTCTTTAGGTGTGGACATAGAGAGGGAAGGATGATTGGGATTCACAGTGGCATCTGAACTTAATAAGGAAGCAGAGGAAGCATGCAGCCGGATGGTGATGTGGTGGGCACGTCCCCCTGGAACCTCACAGCTTGTCCCCAGCATAGCCACTCTCAAAGTCAGACCCAAATCCCTGCCCAGCGAGTCTGATTTTTAGATGCTGTGAAGCCAAAGGACACATGCCTGTGCATGCTAGCGAGTGTGTACACATGTGTATTTCCAATTAGAAAATTATTGCTTATCACAGTTTAATTAAGAAAGTTTGGGAAACATAGAAAAGTACATAGAAAAAAAAGGAAGTGATCCAAGATCCTACCACTTACAAGCAAAACTTATTAATATTTTGGCAAGTTTCTTTCCTGCCATTTCCTATACAGATGTAAAATATTACTAAATTGCCATATACAACTGCGCATCCTAATTTTTTCCTATTAAATGACGTAATATTATACATGGTTACTTAGCATTTTCTACATAGATGCATCTATCTCATTCACTTGAATGTTCTTTCTCTGTTTTGTATTTGTTATTACCAGTATTTTTCTTTTATTGAAAATAATAATAGAAAGGGCCAGAGGAGGGAGTGTGTGTCTGCCTTCCTGTCCACCAGCCTTATGGCCTTAGCATCATTTGATAAATGTTTCAACATCAAAATATGTTGATGGTCAGGCGCGGTGGCTCACACCTATAATCCCAGCACTTTGGGAGGCTGAGGCTGGCTGATTGCCTGAGGTCAGGAGTTCAAGACCAGCCTGGCTAACATGGTGAAATCCCATCTGTTTACTAAAATACAAGAATTATCCAGGCGTGGTGGCACATGCCTGTAGTCCCAGCTACTTGGGAGATTGAGACAGGAGAATCACTTGAACCCAAGAGGTAGAGGTTGCAGTGATCCAAGATTGCACTACTGCACTCCAGCCTAGGTAACAGAGCAAGACTTTATATCCAAAAAAACCCCAAAACTATATATATATATATATATATATATATATATATATACACATATATATATATATATATATATACACATATATATATATATACACATATATATATATAACTATATATATATAGTTATATATATAGTTATATATATAGTTATATATATATATAGCTAGATATATATCGTTTCATATATACATATGGTGTTAATTATTTGAAACTTTGCTGTTTATTTGATTACTAGTAATAGTGAATATTTTCTCTTATGGCTATGTGACATTTTTCTTATGTTATTTATGTTCATTGCCTGATTTCCTGTTAGATGAATCATGATCTTATTCATTTTGAAGACATACTTCTATATCATAACCTCTTTGCACTTATATTTGAGACAAACACTTTTTTCCTGTATTAATTTTATTACTGCTTATAACATATAAAGTTCCTTCCCAACTTTATGTTACAAAATCTCTCAATGGACTATTGAGTTTTAATGGAAAAGTGAGCAGCAGCAGTTTGAGCCCCTTGGGAAAGAGGAGACTTCCTGGAGGGAGGGCATGACCTCCACCTGCATCCTAGATTTTACTACAGCACTGTCTGCAGAACGCCTAGCAGGCTCGGAAAACCAGCCATGCCTTAGCGGGAAGAAAGCTTTGCTGAGATCCTGTGACTGAAAACCATCATGGGCTTTTGCTTTCAGACTACCCAGTGCCAACTGATGCGGGCCCAGAGAAGCAAGGAGGAGTGCTATGCTGGGAAGGCAGTGGGCACGTAGATGGAGCCAGACTTGTGGCTTCGAGCCCTCAGCAGCCACGTGATCTTGCAGCTGCAGGCCATGCACCTGCTTCTCAGGCCCATGATTGACTGGACGTTCATCCCCTTAAAGACAGACCTGGGGGCCCTTGGCTGGCAGGGGGTGCACCCTGCAGATGAGAGACTCTGAGAGGCAGTTCTCAAAGCCAGGATCCGGAGGCTCATGTGTGCTTCCTGTGGGAGGGAAGAGGCAGGGGCATAGAGGTCACTGAAGTTGTTCCCAAAAGCCCCAGGATACCTCTTGTCTCAGAGGAGGCATCTGGGACACAGCTGTCTTCACCTGGTCACTCAGTCATTTAGAAATTGTTCGATGAGCACCCACCCTGTATAATTCACTGTTGCTGCAGCTGAGCACAACGTGGTGTCATCTAGGGGAGGAACTTGAAGAGGTTGTGTTAAGGAAGAACCATGAGAGGAGCGCCCAGTTGGATGTGACCCTTACAGCTGTGTAGGTGTCCAGGCGGCTGAAAGAAGTCTCACCCATGGCCTGGTCACTTGACAGTGGACATGCTACCTCACAGAGCCTAACACCGCACCTAGCACATCCTGAGCCCTCAACCAGTGTTGGGCAATAAAGGAATAAACCTGGATGTCTTTCCTGTAACCAAACATTGGACTATTCATCACCTGTGCACCTTTTGTTTCCCAACTAGCACAAGGGTTTGGAGTGTACCATCCACACTCTTTCTTGACTCTCTCTGTACCCCATAAATGCATGGGTCAGGGTGACCCGACTGGGCAAGGGTGATGGTTTGACTATTTGTGTCCTTCAAAAATTCATGTTGACATTTAATCCTCACTGCAGTGGTATTAAAAGGTAGGGACTTTCCGGAAGTCATGAGGCCTCTACCATCATGAATGGGATTAGTGCTCTTATAAAAGGAGCTTCAGGCCAGGTGCAGTAGCTCATACTTGTAATCCTGGCACTTTGACAGGCTGAGATGAGAGGATCATTGAGCCTAGGGTTTCAAGACCAGCCTGGGCAACATAACGAGAGACCCTGCCTCTACAAAAAGTAAAAAATTACCTGGGCATGATGGGGTGCACCTGTGGTCCCAGATACTCTAGAAGCTGAGGCAGGAGCATCACTTGAACCCAGGAGGTTGAAAGGTTGAGGCTGCAGTGAGCTGTGATTGCACCACTGCACTTCAGCCTGGGCAACAGAGTGAGACTTTGTCTCAAAAAAAAAAAAAAGCTTCAGACAATAGCCTGGCCCTTCCATCGCTTGCAGTGAAGACACAGCAAGCATCCCTTTTTGCCTCTCAGCCACATGAGGACATAGCAAAAAGGCCCAGGCCCTCACCAGGTATTGAATCTGCTGGTGCCTTGATCTTGGCCTTCAGACCCTTCAGAACCATAAGAAATAAATTTCTATTCTTTACAAATTACTGAATCTGTGGCATTTTGTTATAGCAGCACAAACAAACTAAGAGAGGGAGTTGGGAGTGTACCATGTGACATGTCTTTGCGAAGTTTACCCTGTACAAAGCTGACTGGCCGTATGGGATTTGTTAGTAACTAGCTGGGCCAGATCATTAGAAAACAATTTGAAATGCAGAATGGGGAATGGTGGCAAATTTGACTACTTTATCAGGGTTTTGTTCAGCACCATTTCCTGTCATGCTACCAGCATAGTGGTTTATGTGGTCTGTACATCCAGAATACCCGGGTTCAAATCCTGCTCCCTACCTGTGTGACCTTGAGCAGGTGACATAAGCTTCCTGTGCCAGCTTCTGCATCTGTAAAATGAGGGTGGTAAAAGGACCTACTCATAGAGTTGCTATGAGAATGAAGTAAGTTGGCAAGTGAAAAGGTGGTGAATATTCGTATTATTGATATTATTACCACTGTAGGCATCAGTGGCAGCAGCTGCCAAGCCTCACATGCCAACCTAAGAATCTCCAAGAGAAGGCAGATAATCTTGTAAAACTCCAGGAGGTCACAGCTCTGATTTCCAGCTCTCCTGATCTCGGCGCCAAACCTTTCCGGAGAACTCTCCCTGCTACCATAAAATACTGCCTCCAGAGAGGGAACCCTCCTAGGCACAAGGCAGATGGCAGCTCCGCTCCATGTGGCCCTCGCTGCAGTGCAGTGATGATGTTCCACCGAGCAAAAGACTTCAGTGCTCAGAGAAAGAGCAGGAGGCTTTGCCAGCTTCCATTTGCATGAGTAAAGGACTGGGAGGAGAGGGGAGAATAGAGAAGAGGCTTCCTTCCTCCTTCCATCTTGGCATTAACAGAGCTGGCTGCATTTGAAACCTGCCCTGTTATGGACATTGGATTCATGCAATCTTACGTAAGTGTTTCATAAGGGACAAGATGACTTCATCTTTATTCACCTGTTCTTCTTCTCTGATCCCAGAAGCTGGGAAGTGGGCTGAATGCAGAGAAAAGAGCATTGTTCTTAAGTCTGCTTCAATGCTCAAAGACTAAGAAGGAAGAAAATAGAAAGGAAAACAAGAATCATTGTTTCTTTTGTTTTTGCTTTTAAAATGTAAAAGGAACTCTGAAACCAAAGTTCACATGACGTCGTATGACTTTTTTCTTTCCACATGGAAAAATTTTGAATAAAAGATCTGTTCTTTGGGTTGACACTTCTGGGCTATTCCAATCTCCAGTAACAGTAAACTGTTGTCGTTTCTGGAAATAAAGATGGCAAGACTCAAGGGGCTAATCTGTCTGATTTTGCTCTCCAAGGGTGACAGCATAAAGCTCTTTGGCTCCGCATCCGCAGTAACAGCTGAGGGCAGCGCTGCCCAACAGAACTTTCTGTGATGATGGAAGCCTTCTCTAATCTGTGCTGCACATCTGGCAGTCACAAACCACATGTGGCTATTGAGGGCTGGAAGTTGGGCTGCTGTGACTGTGGAACTGAGTTAACTTCACTGTAAATCTAAATTTAAATGACCACATGTGTTCGCTGGCTACGGTATTGGCTGGTGCAGGAGAGCAATAGCAAAACAAACTGTAAGTAGCATCCACAAATGTTGATTGAATGCATCGCCCAGAGAAGATGGAAAAGGAAGAGGCTAAAAGTCCTAAAGAGTGATGCCCCCCTTCTACAGGAGCAGTTTACATGTCAGTGGCAATGTTGCTTTCTGAATATTTGGGATGGCCATTTTCTATTTCATCTTTCAGCTGTGGGAGTAGCAGTCTACTTTCTTTCTTTTTAATTTTTTTTAGAGATAGGATCTTGCTATGCTGCCCAGGTTAATCTTGAACCCTGGCCTCACATGATCCTCCTGCCTCGGCCTCCCAAAATGTTGGGATTACAGGCATGAACCACCATGCCACGCTCAGTCTACTTTCTTAAAGAGGAATGAGATAAAGATCACATCTCAAAAAGTATGTTGTCTCCTAGGGTAGATAGTATTTCTACCTGGTAGCTCTTTCTTCAGGTCTAAAAATCAAAGGAAAAGATAACAATTTCTTCTAGGCTTCTGATGTGGTGATCATGGGGTTTGTTTAGATGTCAGATCCATGAGTCACCCTAGAGCCTGAAGAGACAGGGTAGTCAGGAGCTGGTGTTCGGTCAACACTGGACTGGTCCCTGGGCTGCTGTTCACAATCAGTGTAGTCCAGAAAGGAGATGCAAATGTGGCCATGCTCCTGGTAGGGGTTCACTGGAGGCACGAGAGACTCAGTAGCCATCCTGAGTCAAAAGACCAAAGGAAAAGGGAAACCTCTAGGAAAGATGCAAGGACAGCAGATGAAAATGAGCCTGCGGGAAACCAAGTTCTGAAGAGAAATGGGCAGGCAGCCAAGAGCAGGGCAGAAACTGCAGCAGTAACAGTGGCAGCAATGAAGTCTCCAAGTTATGGGTGGCAGGCTCTGAGAACGATGATGGAGCAGGAAGTTAATGCAGAGGGCAGGCAGAGAGCCCCTGAGATCATGAGCAAGAAGAGGGGAGAAAACAGGACTTAGACCTGGGCATGGGCAACGGAAGATCTCATCCTGACTTGCAGCGGGACTGGCTGTTAATTATGATACTTGAACATCCGCTATGTGCTGGGGATTTTGCCTACATTTAATATTTTGCATGTAGATAATATTATTCCCATTTCATGAACGAATGTGCCCAGACTCAGAGTGCTGGAGGGATTTAATATTCTCCTGGGCCTGTCTGCCTTGCTGGCTACTCCTCCAGGCTTCCTTTTGAGTTCGTTCTTCCCTTACCACGTCTGTAAATGTTAGAATTTTTAAAGGAACGTTCTCCAGTTGAGTCCCCTTCTCTTTTCACCCCCTACTTCCTCAGGACAGTATAAACCACTCTCTGGAAACTCCAGAATTTTATCTCCATCTGGAATCTCTCCTAGGAATGGCAAAATTAACCTAAAGAATGTACAAGGAAGGAAAAAATAGACATAAACATAGTCATTTTTATTTTGTTAATTTAAAAAGTAGAAAGAAAAGATAATGATTCTAAGAGCTGCTTTTAATTTAACCAATAAAATTGCAAACCCTTAACTGACCCAATAAAGCAAATGGGAGCAGTCACACAAAATTAGGAATGAGAAAATATTTCAAGAGACCACTCTGCTCAGTGCTATGTTAAACATTTGAAAACCTAAACAAAAATTAAAATTTTCCAGGAAAATGTTTATGACGAAGGTTTATTCTGCAAGATAGCCTACTATCTTGCATATAGAAATATGAACTTTAGATAAATAATTTATTTAGTATGTCTTATGCAATAGTTAAGAGATACTTTTACTAAAAAAAAAAAAACCATTGCTATTCTGAAATTTAAATTTAATTGGAAATCCTGCATTTTAATTGGCAGATCTATTAAAACAGGTAAATTATTATGGAGAAACTTTAGGAACTTGTCAAAAGCTTTAAAAACATCAAGATCAGACGTTTCAGGTTAAGTATATGAATTAAATTCAAGCAATATTTTCAGCTATATCTAAATGATTCCAAAGTATTTTTAAAAAAACAGCTAATAAATATTTTTATAAAGCTACAAACACTGAAATCAAACCTGAAAGGAGAGTTAAAAAGTGTAGGCAAAACAGTTATGAATATTCATGATAAAATCTTACTGTGATATTCACAAACATGGGGGAATGATATTTTCTTTAAAATCGACAGACTTTGTAGAGGAAAAAAGCAATTGAAGAAAATTACCATAAGTGATTTTACCAAGTTCTTTGTATTTTTTTCTCAGTCTTAACATGACTATATCTATTATGTACATAATTCTTAGGTGTTAGTCATTTGTGTAATAGATGTTACTTTCTGCAGGCCTCTCAAATTAAAACCCATTGTTCTGAAAGTACTAATCAGTGCGATTACATAAGGAAGAAAATGAGACATAAACACTTCAATCACGGAGGCAAAATTATTACTATTTTCAGACAATGTAGTTATTTACCTAGAAAGTGCAAGATAATCAACTGGAGGAATTCTATTACCAATGGAAGATATTCAGTTAGGTGGATTGGTTTCAAAATGAATATCCACATTGAGTGGCATTTCAATAAACAAATAGCATTTAGCTATAAAATGTAACGGAGCATATTATCCCATTTATAATAGCAGAAAAAGATAAAATGCTTAGATATAAATTTAATTAAATATGTAGGCTGGGTGCATTGGCTCACGCCTATAATTTTAACACTTTAGAGGGCTGGAGGATTGCTTCAACCCAAGAGTTCAAGACCATGAGACCCCAACTCTATAAAAAACAAAGAAGTTAGCTCACCATGGAGTGTGTGCCTGTCATCTTTGCTACTCTGGAGGCTGAGGCAGGAGGATCTCTTGAGTCCAGCAGTTTGAGGCTGCAGTGATCTATGATTGTGCCATTACACTCCAACGTTGGTGACAGAGTGAGACCCTGTCTGTAAAAATAAATGGGGTGGGCTATTAAATAAAACAACAACCTGTAACACTTCTTGAATGACATAAATAATAAAAATGAATAAATAAATAAGCCTGTCAAAGACCTATCATACTCTTGAATAGGAAGATTCAATACTGTAAATACAGCCACTTACCCTAAATTAAATACATAAATCCATTCAATCCTCATCAAAATACCAACAGGCACTTTTATAACTTGATAAAGAATTAAATTACTTGGAAACATAAGCTTGAGGAAACTCCATAGATTCCTGTACCCAATAATCCATTAATAACCCAGTAATCTTGGGGAGGATACACAAGAAGCTGTTTATAATGTTCACCTCTTGGAAGTGGCCATGAAGGGTAAGAGGGTTGAGCCGAAAACTTATTTTCATTTTATAATCAGCTATGCCATTTGAATTTTTCCATAGGTGCAAATATTAGTTATATGTTTAAAAATGGTAGTTGTTTATTTTTAAAGAACATTTCCATTATATTGAGTACTGACTTGTAACCCCCTCTGCTCATTAGAATCATATAGGGAGTTTTGGACTTGCCTCCAGATTCTGATTCAATTTGGCTGTGTTAGGGCCCAGGCATTGGCATTTTTAAAAAATGTTCCCACTGATTCCGTTGTGGAGCCATGGCTGACAGCCACCACTGTCAAGTAATCCATGGCAGCATTTTCCAACTTTTGGTCACAACTCTTTGGTTAGGAAATCAACGTAATGGCTTGGGAGCAGAATTAAAAACAAGCAAACAGCAACAACAAAAACCAACACAATTGAGCAGAAATTTGTGTGTGCCTGTTGTGTCTAAGACACATTTCTTTCCGTTGAATGTCATCCAAAATGTCGGAAAACCCTTACCTTAAGTGACTCAAATTTTTCAGCCCTTCTGAAACACTTTATCAGAATTTGTGTGAACTATTAAAGGCTTTTTACTGTTTAAAAATTATATTGTAATTCTGACTTTTGTTCACTTAGTGATTCAATTATTTATCCATTACATAGTCAAAGGTAGAAAATTCCTTGTAATTATTTATGCTTATCTGATGAACATAGTGACTGATGCAAGTAAGTGCTCAATATGTGATGAATGAATGATGATTAAATTTTTTAATACATAGCGCTTTGCCTAGTTTTCCCTAAAGTTATTTTTATGAACTAGTTTTTCTTCTCACCTATCCCTAAGCTCCTAATTAAATAATTCCATTGAGTAGAATCAACCAAGAATACTTAGATGGACGTCCTAAGTTCAGTGACAACCAAGACAGGACTTTCTCCTTTGCTAATGCACTCATCCAAGTGAGGTCTCTGCTTGGTTTGGATTAGGCCATGCAGATTCTTGTCACATCCATGTTATCACAGATCACATTGGCCTGGGTTACTTGCCATGACATAAGTCACTCAAAAAAGATAGAACCATAAATAATTTGGCAGATATGGGCTAGCTTTATTCAAAGCAAGTTATTTCATTGACAGTTCCAAGATTGAAAGTCAAGTCTTAAAAAAATCATTTTAATTCTCTACATAACCAACTTTATGTAACTGAGCTATTACTTATTGAGTTACTACGTTCTCAGCCTTGGGCAAGGTGCTGCAGGAAATATTTTAAAAGTATCAGAGTTGCTTAGATCATGCAATACTAATGATAAGTGAGAAAGATGTTCAGATTGGGCAGAAAAAAAGTGAAATGAGTTCAGTGGAAAAGTCTTCAAATAGCAAGACACGTAGGACACCAAACACAGGCAATGCAGAAGTGCTCAGGTGATCTCCTCAATGCCTAAAAGCTGCATTCTCATTAGCCTAAAGCCTCTTCATTAAGGGGCTTGTTTGATTTAAATCATTTACTAATGATTTAGCAAATCATTAGCAACATAACAGTCTCTGGGATTTGTCTGGGAGCATTAGCAGGCTTAGTATGCTCATTGCTGCATGACTCAGTGGGTTTCTGTGCTGTTTCCATCTCCTGTCCCACTGATTCCACCTTTGCAAGAGTTGGACTGAAAGTAAAAATATCTATGGCATTGTTGGCAGAAACAAGACACCGGTCAAAATGACGACAACCGGCTTGTAAAGGACCATTCAAAGATAGAGAGAGGGCTTTCTAATGGAGCAAACAGCTGTGAAGGTAAGTGAGATGAAGATTAGAAAAAAAGTAAAAATAACAGTAGAGGCAAAACCTGAAAATTTCAGTTAGAAACAAAACAAACAAACCCAGACTAAATGATAAAAGAGGATTTGGTCCAGAAAAGAGAAGACTAAGGGATGATTTCATTAGGGTCTCCAAAAAATATAAAACATGATTTCACAGGAATAGGAGAGACCAGCTGTTTTACATGTTAAGCAGAAGTTTGAATAGAAACTGAATTGGAAAAAGCACATCTTTATTTCTTCTGTTTATTCAATAACTATTTATTGAGTGCTTCTTCTGTACCATACAGTAGTTCATTATAAAATTCTATCTACCTAGCTTGTGCAATGCACTGTGCTAGCACTTACAGGGGTGGAAAATTTTATGAGACATAATCTTTCTCTTCAAGGGACTACATTGAATCAGTCCCTGAAGGAGCTCATATAATTGCTTTTCCTGGGGACTTTTTGGAAATGGGATAATGAAAGTGAGTATCACCACAGGAGTCAACGATTCCAGTCATGTTCTATTCATCTGTTACTTTATGTTCAGATCTTCATCAGGGTCGAGGATGCTATGACATTTCTTCTGAGGAGGGTATGCATCATAACTTATTGTCTGTGGAGAAATGGAAGAAAAAGGATTTGTGAGAACAAATCCTTCTCACTAGCTTAAAACCAATAAAAAGTGAAGTATAGAACTCGGAGCTTAAAATTTTAAAATCAGAGTCTTATTTCTTTGGTTATGTCTTGTTTCCTCCTGAAGGCAGACATTCCAATTGTCTGCACATAACATGGATTGAATTGTGAAATAAGTTTCTGTCAACCCAACTCTGCTAAGAGTTGTCACAAGTTCCAAATGACTTCTCAAGTTTCAAACAACTACCCAGGCTTGCAAAATTGATCTTTTCCCCAAAAGATTATGAATAGAAGTGTGCTCCAAGCTCAGATCATAACAAATGGCTATCACTTACAGACATTTCCACTTACGAGGACTTGCGCAGAGCAAAATAAAGTTTTAAAAAATAAATTCCTTTGGCTAACATTGTGTGTCCTATAAAGCAAAGCAATTTTCAAATTAACATGCAGCAAAATGACTAATCTGAAAAGTGTGTTCTGTAGGAGGCATTGAAAAGAGTTGTAATGCAGAACCTGTTCTAGGTACTTACTGTTGATTCACATAAAGGGTCAGGCTTTTCACCTTCTTGAACCAGATATTATCCAAGATGTTATCGTTTTTAGTTCAGTATCATATCCACTCTCAAATCATATCATTAATCTGTAGCTACCCTATTGGAGGTCTATGAGAATCAAGTATTAGTTGGATAATTTCTGGGGGTGGCAAGATTACCAAGCACAGCTATGTGAAAACATATTCATACTTAAAATTTTTATGAATGCATAATAAATATTAGAATATCACTGAGTTAAAATTAATGATTCTGTATTTAAAGCGTGGCAGTATTTAAAATTACCTGCCCGATGACAATTTTAGTTAATCACATTAGGAGTCTATCTGATTACTTCTTGTTAATTACTTCTTACAATCCAGGGGGAAAAAGATTTAGAAATTTCTAGGTAACAAGTTACTTAATTGCTAACATTCAAACTGGTATTTAAAATAATATTCACACCCATGAGCCAGTTGGTTAGCAGTATGTGCTGAGAGACACCTCTGTGTGAAGGATTGTTCTAGGCCCTCTGGGGAGATAGGAGTTGTAAACTGTAGAGAGTTGTAAACTCTCTACAGTTCACAACTGCAGAGTGTGTACAAGACCTAGAGAGAACCACAGCAACATCCAGGGATGTGTAGTTACCTGCCGTGTGAATCACGAACCTAGAAGCCAAGGGATTGCACTGAATGGAACCACCTGGCCATGTTTTCTATGATCTGTAGACCAGCAAGGTCATATATCCATCACATAAGGCCCTGTTTATCCTTCCTCTATTCAGCCTCATATGTTTTATGCTTATTACTTATTCTTTATCTCCTCTCAGTTGAATTTAAGCTTCATGAAAGATGGGATTTTTACTTGATTTGTTGATAGGTATATCCCAAATGCCGATAGACTCTGGCACACAGTGGGCTCTCAATAAATATTTGCTGAATGAATGAATTTAACCATTTCCACAATGGACAGATGGGGACATCTGTTCAGATGAATTTGCTGATTCATTTGAAGGAAATTTCAGAATCAATGTGGATGTGTATTGATGATATTTTCCATCTTTTCTTAGATTTAATTTTCCCAGTCTAAAAGGCACAGGGCTTAATCTCTTTGAAGGTTCTGAAAGGACAATATCTGGTTTTAAATGATAGTTAACAGGGGCTTATCAAAGACATTTAAGAAAGCTGGCTGCTCTGGAGGATAACATTGCAAATTGGTTGAAAAAAAATGAATGAAAGAAGAATTCAATCACCAACATCAGGTAACCTGTCTGAGTTTTTCTTTAATGAATTTTGGACTGGCTTGTTGACTGTTTTTTGGAGAAGGCAGACCAAATGAAATTCAAATTGCTTCTTCTTGGAAACAAAACAACACAAAACAAAACCTTTACTCCCTTCTGAGGCAAACTGTCGAGAAGATCCTAACCTCAAATCATGAAACAATTTATAAACAACTGCCTCCACGGAAGCCAGGTGCCACCCTTATCTGACCCATGCACACAACTAGCTGGTGGAGACACCTGTGCATTTTCAGGGAGAGATCCTGTAAAAACACCTTTTATTTATTTTTTTTTCAAGGAAACTGAGCTGATATTAGCTAATAATTCTTGTTGGTTTGTTTCCTACTGAAAGACCTTTAGGGCCCAGCATTTCACAGTAAAATACAGGCTCCTGCATATCCAAATAATCTCCGTGCATATTTAATACAACAGCCATTAGTTGCAGTTCAATGGTAGCAGTTCAATCTATTGCAGGAACATCTGGGTTTAACCTGGGATTTTTTAGCACTTTGTGTTCTTCATGCATCAATTTGCCTTGATGCCTAGATTCGTAAATCAAAGGGATCATAATCTAATTTCAAACTGAGGTAAATGAGGAATCGATGGGTATTGCCTTTTAGGTAAAACATAGCACAAAGCAACTAGTCTGATAGTATGAAATAAAACTATTTGGAGAAAAAGAAACTCAATATTTTAAACCCAAAGCCCCATTTCTGCCACTTTTTACTCTTCATTCCCTTTTGAAAGGTTTTTCTTAAACTTTATTACCCTGCCACACTTCTCCCTGACCTGCCTCGATTTCCCTGTCATTCCTATGTGCCAGCATCACACACAGTGACTGGGATATCTGTAGCTTTGTCCCTCAGTGCACTGTGGGCCCAAGGGAGAGACACACCTGCTGTTAGCATGCTGCTTAGTCCTCTGCTCTCATCATTCAAGAGCTGTGACTTCACAGCCTCCTGACCACTCTCTGGACACACCTGTGCATCCCAGCCTGTCAGTGGCAGCAGGGGTGTGTTTTATGGATCACTAGATTCAAAGTCCATCGTCTGCCTGAAAGGAATATATTGTGCAAAGACTTGGAGGCAGGTTTTTCACTGAGAAACCAAATTATTGATCGCCAATTCACCAAATGGCTCCTTCAGAAAATTTACTTGTTAACTCAGTCAGCAGATTTACTTAGGAACTCTTGAGTATCCTTGAGTTTCAATTAATTGGTTTTTGTTTTGTCTTCACAGCATCAATGTTGAGACATTGAGCTGTCCCAGCTCCTGTTGCAGCTGGAAATTGAAGGATGGAGAGAGAAGAGACTGAGAAAGTTTAGTAAGAATACATTTTTGAAAAAAGATTTCTTATGAATATATTATTCATTAATATATTTATTCATGGGAAGAATATATAGAAATTCTGAATATTCAAGAATCAACAATTATGTTCTTCATTAATATATTTATAAGAATGTTTTTAAGATGAATATATTTATAAGAGAAAATATTCACAAAAAATATATTCTCAAGTATGAAGAATATTTAATAATTAATAATATATTAAGAGTATATTCATAGGAACACTTTCATAGTCAAGAACATATTCTTCAGCCTTAGGAATTGCAGAGACAAACTGAATATTCCTTAAAATGAAACAAAACTCAACATCCCAAAAGAAATAAGTAAATGTGCTGGGCTGGTCAAGACTGACTTCCACATGATGTAATAGACAAGGTGTAGGACTCAGGGTTCAAGCTGGGCCTCACTCCAAAGCCTCAGCACTTTCCACTAACCTTCACTGCCTCCAACTCTTACTCAAAAGATGGAGATTCTTTGGATAAAGATGGCTTGTCCAGGAACTCCCAGGTGCATTTGAAAGTCAGTGCTTAGCCAAAGGAAGCTGTCATGACTTGGAATCCTGTGTTAACAAGGAGTCAATCTCTTTTGCTGTCACTCTTAGAAATGCCTTGGTATGTGGGTTCTGCAAGGTCAAGAATTCTAATCACAGGGGAGAGAAGTGTTCAAAGATTGTGAATGATAGAGGTTTTTTTTTTTTTTTTTTTTTTAATATCCTAGGGCTGTTGGAAGTGAGAGAAATTTATTTTTTTTGCAAGAATTATCTAAAATTACAGGCTTTCAAAGACTCTAGTCTCAGAAGTCCTAAGCTCCCTTAGGATTCATGCTAATGATCTAATTTCCAGCCTCATGGTGTGTACTTATGACTGTGATGTACAAATGGTCCTTGGGGGGAACTCTTTCTAATAACCTGGAAGTTTGTATTTCTTGAAGCCCTGTTGATAATTTTTTCCTTTGCCCCTGACTCAATTTGCATTCCTGGGGGTTAAGGAAAAGAGGAGCAGAGTCAGAGGCTGAGGCTGTGCCCAAGAGCAGCAAGGTCTTCACGCCACCTGTGTCATTTCTGGATGCTGCTTGGCCCCTGACAGTGGTGGGGGTCCTCCTGGCAGAGTGAACAATCTCAACTCTTATGTTCCAAACCTTCCTGCAGAGCATCAGGAGAGGGGGAAGGGAACTGGGTGGAGGAAGCTGGATGTAAGTGGCCGGGTCCAAGGCAGCGGCAGCCCTTTGACAGCACCCGGGGGCTCCCGCAAACATGAGCCGCACCTAGAAGAGTGGGCCTTGCAGGATCCTTGAAGGCTGCATTAGGCTTGATGCAAACTCAAGGGGTTTGCTCCAGGAGATTCCTGGAAGTCTGGTCCTCTGTCGACTTAAAGGAATGGATTGTTGTTTAGGTCCCACTCTGTCATTCCGGTTGTTTTCCTGATGCCTATTTAATGGCTGCTGTCTGGTGTCAGCACCTTCTATGTGCTGTTTACTCTCACACTCATGCACACATCCCCAAAATCAAATTTTAAAACCCCTGGAGACGGTGTTATTTTCTCATTTAGAGAGAGTTTACACCTATTTAGGAAGTTAGGAAGTTGCAGAGCTGGGATTTGCCTTGAGTTGGGTTGGCTCGCTTTGTTCATTGATACAACAAATCACTTGCTGTGTGCTGAGTGAGTGACAGATCCTATGCTAGGTGCTTAGAATAAGTGATGTGCATGCCAGACCCAGTCTTTGTCCGCTCAGATCTTCTAGGCTAAGGATGAGAGACAAACAAGTAATAACAACAGTGAACAGCAATGCGATGGGGAGGTGCAGGCTGCCGTGGGGCTCTTGGGTGAGTCAGGAACCCAACAGCAAAGGAGTCTAGAAAGCCTACTGATAAGTGGGAAGAGGAGGGGTGAGATGGCCTCAGGCAGGGGACCCACAAATACAAAGTGGGGCCTAAGAGCAGGTGAGTTTGGAGAAATAAAGAAGCTCAGTGCAAATCCAGCCTGGATATGAACAGGAGCAGAGAATGGCTGAAAGGTGGGCACTGGAAGGGTTGTGGTGTCTGCACTGTGCCAGGGCCTGCCCAGGCCAGGTCTCCAGCACTGACCACACATCTCCTCCTAACTGCAGTGATGCTGTGTTGGTAGAAGAAGAATTCTAGCACAGAAAGGGACACGAGGCGGTGATTTGAGGCTCCTGGCTTGTGTAGCTGCTCTGATATGCCGTGGTTCACTTGGTGAGAAGTATTAGAATGGGGGGAACAAAAGTCCCTGTTGAATACCTCCAGGTTGAGGTACTTGGGTGACAATGTGGGGATGTCTTGCAGGCAGTTAGATACCTGGATTGATCCCTTTACACTATCTCCTAGGAGCACAATAGTTCAACTCCATTTGACTTGGTATTATCCGACCCGTTCAAGGCCCTTCTGTTGAAATGACAGATGTTCGATATACAAACCACAAATCTCAGATCTTCCATGGAAACTACTCAATGAATAATTTTGAGATGAGCAATTCTTATTAATTTTTTAAATTCCAATTTAATGTCTCAAATTATTAACACTTAAACCTGCTGCCCTTGGGAAATGTATCCCAAGAAAGACCACTCAAAAATGGCTGACTTCCTTGTTAGCTAATGTGGGAGCTAACCTCTGTTCTTCCGTGGCTGAGAAAACCCGGACTCCAGGCTGTGGCATGAGCATGCGTCATCACAACATCACAACATCAAAGTAGTCAGGTATAAATTTTGTCTTCTCTGTTTATTATCATTTAAAATATATTAAAATTTTAATATGGCAGAAGCGGGAATTTTAATTACACATGGCAGTCTACAAAAAGCAAAATAAACAAAACTCCACAGAAACAAAATTTACATCAACCAATAATATATTAAAATTCCATTTAGGTAAGGATCTAAAGAAATGTTGTATATGCACACCTTCTTAGAGTTTATTTTCTTCTGTGAAAAAGAAAAGTTTGAGAAATTCTCCAAGCAGAATCAACTTTCTTAAACCATAACATTCTTAATGAAGCAAGTGGACATAGAATTTCTTTTTTGAATCTATTCCCTCTTTCTCCCCACCCAAAAACGGTGGCTCTCCATTTCCGGGAGAGCATTTGTAGCTGTTACTACCTGTAAAAGTAGTAAGAAGTGTCAGAAAAGAGGTACTTGTCTTTCAAAAATGTGGGACTGCCTCCACACAACTTAAGCTTCAGATATACTCACTTAGAAAAAACAAATAAGGCCTGACAACAAATCGGAATGTTTCAAACGAATAAGTACCAAGCTCCCTACATTAGACATCTTCCCTTTGAATAGTGTGTCTCCATTTGTAAAGATGCACACTCAGTCCCAGATGTAATACAACACAGCTCCTTATTACAGGGGTTCTGGCAGACTGCAGGGAAACTAGTCAGTTCTGAAATGCCCTTCAGAGTGGGAGCCGGGAGGAGTTCTGTACAAGTGAGTGTCTGGCCCACCAGCCACACCAGTGTTAGGACAGGGTTCCCTGAGTCCCCATTGCTGGTGGAGGGTCCTCAGAAGGGTCTCTCCAGCTTTTGGAAGTGCCCACCTGACTCTCCTCTCATGACTCCTGGCCACCCTCCTTGTTGGAGGCTCCAGGGAACCTTGGGAGCACAACTGAGAAATGGTTAATGAAACCAAAAGGAGAATTCATGAATCATGGAAACATGTGCTTATTATTATTATTTTTTAGAGATTCACACTTTCCTGAGTAAAGTACACAAAAATCTTGCATGAAGTCTTTTGAAAGCACCAGGCCTCTAGCTCTTAGACTAGCTGTGCTCCATGGCAGATCGGAGCCAAGCTCCTTGTTGTTCTGATAAAAACATTAACAATATATTCATGAATACTGTTTTTCTGATATTTTACCACTTGAGAGTTGTATGCTTATAAAATGGAAAATGGTTTCTTTTATGGTGACGGAGAAGAATAAAGGTGGCTGTGTGGGCTTCTTTGGTCTGTCTTGCAAACACATCAGAGCTGAGAGGATCCCACCAAAGATAACAATGTTTGTAAACCAAACCCACAGATGGGCCTAAGCCTCTGAGTCACTGGCACTGGACCAGTCATCAAAATCCTTTATACATATAAATAAATCACAGACACTTTAAAAAGTCCAGATTCAATTTAGATATGGCCATGGGGACATTAACATCAAATTAATGTGCTCCAATTTTATTGCTGAAAGAGCGCAGGTCCTGGTGCCAGAGGAAGTTCAGGGAGCGCATTCATCCCTTGACTTCTGGGCCTGAGACAGTATCTTCTTCAGGGAGGTCCTGGGAATTCCTGAACATCAGGATAGAGTTGTAAATCTTCAGTGCTGGGCCCAGTTTGATCTTCATCACTTTGACAATGTCCGTCTGTGTCAGAAGCAGGAAGGCTTTGCCGTCAATCTGCTGCAAATATAGAAATAGACACAAATAAATATGTTTTGTCAGGGAAGCCTATTTACTCACCAGTGACTCTTAGGTTCTGAGCACGACGTCGGACTCGTCACAGCCTCCCTGTTGAGCTCAGCAGTGAAAGGGAATGACGGTAGCTCTCACTCGGCTTAGTTCCAACCACTGCTCCACTCCAGTTCTTTCTTCAGAACTTTGAAGTTAAATTAAAAAGGTGCTCACTCTGTTAAATATGAATTCAATATACACTAACTGTTCCCAGGCTAAATTTCTATTGCTCTGTTTTAAAAAGCTTGGCTTGAATTTATACCAAGAGCCTTAAAAACATTACCAAGTAAATCTCCAGGAATTTTTCCCAAGAGAATAATGTGCAATGTGTATACTCTAGTATTATTTATAATACTGAAATCTTGAAAGTAATCCACTATTCCCAACTATAGCAGAAGTAAATGATACTATAGTCACAGAGTGGACCTCTATGCAGTCACCCAAAATCAAGCCTCTATGAAACATTTAATGATTTAGGATTTTTTTTAAGTCAGTAAGCAACAGAACATGGTATATGATACAGAATGATTTCAGCCTTACTTTGTAAAATTAAACACCCACAGCTGCATGTATATATATGCATATTTAAAATATTTGAAGTCTTCACCCCAAATGTTAACAGAAATTATCTTTGGATGGTAGAAGAGTGGTTAGTTTTTATTTAATCCTTTCAACTTTCCTGTGTTTAAATTTTTTAAAGAATACATAGCATTATAAGCAAAAATACATACAAAATAAATGTTTTGTTTATTGAGCTTTCAAAACATATTTCAAAACTTGCACAGAATGATTCCTGGCTCCAGATGAACAAGATCTGGGGGCTCTGATATATGGCATGGGTGGTAATGGAAAGAGTTAATTTGACTGTGGTAATCATCACGCATTTTATATGTATATCAAATCATCACATTATACACCTTGAACATATTCAGTCTTGTTTTGACAATTAAATATTTTTCAATTAAAAAAATATGACAGCATGAAATGTAACAGCTTTCCTGAGACTCACAGGATGGTAGTGGCCACCATGCAGCCTGCTTTCCCAGCTTCTGGAGGCCCCAGTGACCTTAACACGACTCATGGGACTGCTGCAGTGTCATTGATTGACACAGCCTAGCTCTGATGATTCCAGCTCCAGAACCAAGAAGGCAGGAATGGAAGGGTTTTCTATGGAAACACTCATCCACGAACTTAGTATCGTGGCTCTAAACCTTTTCAAATTTAGTAATGCATACCCCAGCCGGGCATGGTGGCTCATGTCTATAATTCAGCACTTTGGGAGGTCGAGGTGGGCAGATCAATTGAAGTCACCAGTTCGAGACCAGCCAGGCCAATATAGTGAGATCGCCCCCCGCCGCCACAATCTCTACTGAAAATACAAAAATTAGCCAGGTGTGGTGGCACGTGTCTATAGTCCCAGCTACTCAGGAGGCTGAGGCAGGAGAATCGCTTGAACTCGGGAGGCAGAGGTTGCAGTGAGACGAGATCGTTCCACTGCACTCTAGCATGGGTGACAGAGCAAGACTCTGCCAAAAAAAAAAAAAAAAAAAAAAAAAAAAAAAAAAAAAAAAAAAAAAAAAAAAAAAAAAAAAAGCAAACCACTAACAATAATACAAATCCTATAGTGTTGATGTCTCACTGATAGAATTACCCTGGACCCCAGGGATAGAGTTTCAAAGTTTTAACATTTAAAAAAGTTAAAATCTTCCTGTGCATTTATGATATATTGTCTGATGAGGACTCATCCATCTAGAGGAGGAAACACTTTTCCCCTGGGTTGAAGGGCATTTTCCCCAAGGCAGAGGAGAGAGAATGAGCCTGCATCCACACCCTGACCTGAGCTCAGCCACAGCACTGTCAGGCAAAAACTGCTGTCCAAATAGCCAGCTGTCCTAAGAATAAGGTAATGACGGTGATGATGATAGCCCCTAAATTTTATGGAGCAATCATAATCCATTACATGGGTTTGATTCTCCTGATAACCCTGTAATATAGATGAGGAAACTTGTCATTGCAAGCTTGCCCAAGCTCACACAGCTTCTAAGGGGCAAAGTTGGGATTTCTGGTAGGGCTTATTGGAGCCCAGAGGAGACCCTCTGCTGTATACTGCTGCCTTTGTTAATACCCTACTTTGGGAAAAGAACAGGGCTCAGTGCTTCAAACATACTCATCCTAATCTTTAAGGGGCCCTCTTGCAAATCTGTGTTTCAGAGAGGAGGGATAAGAGGGGTTCAGCAAACTGCTTAAAGTGACAGTACTGGTCAGTGAGTGCCAAATACGAGCAACTCAATCTGCAAAGAGCCACTCCCTCTTCCCCTGCGTGGACAGACTTGAGGACAAGGCAGGCTTTGGGCATCACTACCTGCAGAGTGGACTGTATGTGTGAGCCTGACCAACTATGGCCAAGCCGTGCTGAGCTCAGGCAGAAGCAGGTGAATCCCACATGTGGCAGCTATCCAGACCGAGGCCATCTGACCTCGATGCTGAGTTCCTCTACTGTGCTCATAGGGGTCCAGAACCCAAAACTCAGTGAGCACGTCCCTTAACCCATGCATGCTCTGAACCTGAGAGAAGGAGAGGTGTATGCTGCCTTTCAGTTTGTAGGAGGGTGGTTTTCTTGGAGAGTTCTAGAGCAACGACAGAGGCTCTGAGCTCTCACATGGATACGAGGTGGAATCTGACTCTGCCCTTTCCTTGCTCTGTCTAAACTTCCTGGGCCTGAGCTTCTTCATCAATAAACTGGCATTGTAGAGATGTCACAAGGATCAAAAGACAATGGTTGTAAAATGCTTAGCACCGCACCTGGCACGTGGCAAGCCCGTGATACACAGTCACTGGGATTACTATATGCATCATTCTGTAGCTGTGGACGTCCAGTCTCTTCCAGGGCCCCTATGGCTATGGATAGATACTAATTCCAGGAAATATGTGAAGCAGTTCAGTACATTCCCAACCGACAGGGGGCGGGAGACAGAAACCCCATAGAAGGATTTGGGGCTTCTCTGGAAGCAAGTGCAGGGCAGGGATAGAGGGGATAGTCCCACTTGGACTTTGAAGTAGACAAATCCCTTCTCTTTCCCAAGTGAGGATTCCTGCCTTCCCCCAAATGGCTTCATGCTGCCAATGGAGAGGCCTCATGACAGCCATAGGTATTAATTATCTTGTTCATTTATTCTTCCAGCAAATAGTGTATGTACTGAGCATGCTGTATGCACCAAGTGCCATGATACTCTGCAACAAAACCTAGCAAAATATAAGAGGACTGAAGGCGGAGACTGACCCCGCTTGGTCCCACATTGTACAATTGGGCTCTATTCCTGCTGGATCTCCTTTCTCTTGCTGCTCCAAACTATACTTATTTACGCTTAAATAAATGAAAACAAAACACTTCTGGGTCTAGAAGCATAGAAAAATATATATATACATACACATACATGCACACATACACACACACATACATACACACACACACATATATATATATATATATATATATATATATATATATATATATATAATTTTTGCATCTCTTACCTCTTTCTTAAAGCACCTGGCATGCTCTTCACAGCCCAGAAGAGACTGTACAAACTCAGTCACCTACAGTACAAGATGAAAAGCCTTATTGAATACATGCACCTGAAATAATGTTGGGGTTGTAGTCATTCAACATTTGAGTAAAATATACTTCAAGTCTCTCAAACACTTGGGACTTAAACAGTAACTATCAAGTTGTATTAGCATTCGTCAACTCAGAAATTAGACCAGCCCCCAGTATCTTTTCTGTCCTCTTATTACTGGGCTGACCAGCATAGGGTTGTGGTTATAACGATGACAGTGACAGCCTCCACATGTGAAGCTCTGGCATTCTGGAAGCCTCTGCATCTGATTCTCCTGACTCCCCTGTGGGGTCAGTGAGGGCGAGTCTTGTGCAGCAGCTATCACGCATAGTCAGGAATGAGGACCTGCCCACTTGCCTCTAGGCAGACCCGAAGGCAAGGCCTCCTCCTGATCATCTCTGCAGCTCAGTGCCTTACCTGGGGCCTGGTGAACCACAGGAGATCACTGAATCTATGCGGAGCTGAATCCCCACATAAACGATGAAGCCGAAGCCCAAAGAGGTTCAGCACTTACCCAAGGCCACATATGGCTGGCAAACAGCAGAGACATTTTGGAATTCAGCTTTGCTATCTCTAGACCCTAAGTTCTGGAGAATCAGTCTCTTCACCTCCACTTCCCACCCTCACCGTGCCCCCACATGCCCCCAGATTTCCTTTTATTAAGAAAGAACCCAGACAAAGATCTGGCTATCAGCTCAGGAAGCCACTGAGTGTTCCTAATAGATATCTTTGGGAAGCTGAATAAACAAACATGGCAAAGGGTAGACTCCAACAACAGATATGACAACTGGGTGGTCTGCACTACTGGCTAGCTCTGGTCCTGTCTCAGCGGGGGATGAAACGCAGGCTGGAGTGCCACAGTAAATGTCATCTTGGGAGGTGATACTTCTAGGGAACTGTCTTGTTTGTTTTGTTCTTTTTGGCTCTCTGCCTCTCATGTCAACTGAATTGTGTATGCTGGCCCTTCTCCTCTCCCTGGTTTCATGGGGAACGTTCTTGAGGCTGGAGAACACAGGGTATCCACGGGTCCCACCCACAGAGAGCTCTGTGAGCACAGACTCCCTCTAAGCCTCTCCAGGAGAAGTCAGCAGATGCTGCCTCTAACGACGCAGGAGACAGCACCAGGTGTTTGCTGATCCCAGGTGACAGAGCAGTCAGGGTCAACTCCCACAGGGCATACCCTAGAGCTGAACACCTGTGTCCCCTACTGAGCTCTGTCCCCTGTGGTCTCACAGCTATATTTAGTCTGTGCAAATGTGAAGAGTTCAGAATATCTTTTTTTTTTTTTAGGGGTGATCAGCATGTCCATGTCTGCTTTACTCACCCCTGGTGCTGCAAATATATTCATCAGTCATTTTGCAATATTCTTCTAAAGTTTGGAGTGATAAGTATTTAAAAAAAAAAGTTTCACACCAGCCATATTGCTGCCATGCAAGGACACCTCCAAGCCCCAGGAGCACCTGTGCTAGTGAGTGCCTCTGCTGGCCCAGGCTCTTAGCATTATGAGCTGGTTCACCTGAGAACCCGACATTCTGGCAGTTTAGGCGGAGGAAGCTAAGTCTGTTTGCTGGACTAATATGGTTTTCTTTTACTAGGTGAGAATGAAGCATATAGAGCACCTTCAGTATTTGCTGGGAGCTGAGGAAAGCTGTGTAATGCTGCTGGTCAAGCTGCAGAGACAGGACAACTGGGGCAGGTGATGGCAGTGGCAGTGCTGTTGGTGGCAAGTGGCTGGGGCCCAGGACACTGAGGGCGGCTGGCTCCATCATTCCCCAGACTGCTCTGCTGGCCATGTATACTCTAACGCTGGCTATGTGTGAGGCCTCGAGCTCAGCTGATTGTACTGGTATTTTCAATGAGTTGATGGTTTGATTCGTGGTGGGATGATTGAGGGGAACAGGGAGAACAGGAAAGCTTCTCGCTCACTGCAACACGTGTGGTCAAATGTGCTAACACCCTTGAGAGAGGTGGGAAGGCTCTGGGTGTTAGGAAGGGAATGCAAAAAGCCTAGGTGGGCTTCAGGAAGGACATCAGGAAGAAGGGGGCTCGTGAGAGGGTCACTGTGCAATGCACAGTATTTCCACTGTGGCGATTTGGGGTGGAGGAGCAGGGAAGAAATTCAAGGCACAGAGAATCCCAGGAGGAAACCCCAAAGCAGGACAGTGCAGGGCCACAGGGTGGGTGTGAGCAGCAGGAGGAGTTCAGTCTGGCTGAGCTGAGTCGTCGACAGGGAGTGGCAGGAGATGGGGAGGGCCACGTGGTTCCAGGTGTGGGCCTGCATTTCCTGCGCTGCAGCGGGGAGCCCTGAGCCCTGGTGCTCCACCCTGGCCAGACACTGGAATCCTCGGGAGAGCTTTCATGCTGACTGCAGTCCAGGCCTCGTGCTACACAGATGACAAATTAATGGAGCTGGATTGGGTCCAAGCACTGAGTAGATGTTTCTAGAGCTTCCCAGTTGGTTCCAGTGTGCACTGAGGGCCGAGGACCACGGTGCTGCAGGAAGCTGGAGAAACCGTCCAGCAGGGTCTGGAAGGACTCGTGCGGAGCCTCAGGGCTAGGCAGGGCATCGGCTGGGAGGTGTTTGCAGCAATCCAGTGGGAAGCACCAGGGCCTGGACACTCCGCATGGGGCACAGCAAAGAGCTGAGGCAGGAGATGCTGCAAGGTTAAGATCCTGAGGCTCTGATGACAGGCTGGGTGTGGCGGCAAGAGGGATCAAAGATAAACGCAGGAAAATGCTATAAACCAAGTTCCTCAACCCCTATGCTGACACCTCAGGCCAGGCAGTTCTTTGCTATGAGGGCTGTGCTCGGTGTTGTTGGCTATTTAACAACATCTCTGCCCTCTGCTCACGAGGTGCCAGTAGCAAAGTCCCCTTCCCAGTTGTAACAACGTAAAATGTGCCAAGATATTGTGAAATGCCCCTGGAGGGGGGCACAAAATTGCCCCAGTTTTGCTGGGCTCACTTTTTCCACAGGAAGGAGTGCTGAGTATCATAGAAGGAAATAATAGAAATAGAGAAGAGGGGCCAGTAATTAGCTGACGACCCGTGTTTTGTCCGATTTCAATCGCTCACTGCAGTGGGAAGGCCAAGTCAGCAGGGGACAGTGTTTTCCCCACTGGTAGGGGAAAGAAGTGGCTGGTTAGAAACATGGTCTCTTTTACATGTACTGGTTCAGAGAACTGTTCACAGCAAAAGTGTTGCAAGTTGCTTTGATGGTTTGTCTATGTCAAACTGTCCTTTTCTGGGCAAACAAAAAAGGACCACATTCTCCCTTCTCAGTATCGTTGGCCAAGAAATCACTGTCCATGTGTGAAAGGTAAACTGGATTTTCTCAAAGGGAATAAATAATGTGTTAAACCAAGTGTCAACAGAGCAGACGCAGCCCTGCCCCGTGGTGGCCTCCGCCTCACCCCCGACCTGGCCACCCTCCTTGGCTTCACACTGCTCCAAAAGGCTCTGCCATTTTGGAAAGAGATTCCCATTCGATTCAGCCTATCTTTCTTTTTCCAAAGTAAGGGAAAAGTTCCATGAACTCTAATAAAGACAGACTTCTGGCCAAGAGTTTTAAAATATGCAAAGGCCTTAATTCAATGTTATTAGTCAGTAATTACTTGCCCTGCAAAGAAATTGTATGTTGAGCTTTCATAAGAAGTTTTGCTACAGATTTTCTCAATCAAAGTGGTGAGCTTTAGCATGGAATAGAGTAATATCAAGAAGTTTCCCTCTCATTCTCCTCTTAAAAGAGATTGATTTTTTTTCCTTCAAGTTTATGGTAAAACGTGGACAGTTGTCCGGAATGGCACGACCTCTGTGAAAGAAGAGATGACTATCCACTTGCCCTGCGCCCACAGAAGCCATAGCAGTGGGGGGCATCTGCTTTTTCAAAGGGAATGGAGGCCGGTGGGTGGCCTGGGCCTTGGCCTTGCCTCTGGGCAGCGCCCTGTGGTGTGGGGGCTGCCACATGGGTGTCTCCCCTCAGTCTTAGCTCTGGGAAGTGTCCCACACAGTGCTGTGACTGCTGACACACAGTCACTTCCCACATTCTCAGGCAGGCAGTGTCCTACGGCTAAATTCCCTGCTTTATTTTGGAAGGACACTGAGGAAGTTAATTCTGAGTATGAGACAGCAGTTTGGGGAGGTTGGGAGGGATGACACTGCCTGGGCTCTGAGAGGAGCCCATCCCTCCAGCTGACCTCACTTCCCCCACGACCTACTTTCCCTGGCATCCTTGCTGGAGCTCAGCAGGCCTCGTGTTCTTCATGGGGCTGCTGCTGCCTGAAATCTTTCTAAATGCTGGTGTTCTCTATCTCGCTGAGTCTGTAGATATGTGCCTGACTATACTGGCTAATCGTCCACTGGGGACCATGTTTCCAGCCTGGGTCTTATTTTTTAACAGCAGGGTTTATTTGCCCTTTTTTTTAAGGGCCCAATTTCATAAGGCTGCTCTGCTTAGTTAGCAGTACCCTGAATTTTTCAAAAGCACCCCTGCCTGCGTAAAGGCTGCTTTTAAAGTGACTGTCATCTTTTAAAGTTAATGAACATTTAGGGAGCACTTGGTTGAGGCTAGGGCAATTTATATGTGGTGCTTTAAGAAGCATTTTTTAATAAGAGAAATAAAAGTACCCATACGTGCACTGAGCATAACTGAGTCATACCTAGGGTGGTAAACGTGCATACCACATATCTTGCCCTGCCTGCCTGCGTGTGCCTAGGCATATATACCTGGCAGAATCAGGGAACAGACTACATGAAGCCCACCTGCTCATTCATTCACGAACTCATTTACTCACTCAACCATTTGTCAAACACCTATTCTCTGCAAGATGCTTTGCTATAAGATAGCACAAGATTAAAAGATATAAAAATGTATGAAACTATATTAGTCCCTACTCTTAAAAGCTTATACTCTTGTATAGGATAGTTTCATGATCCAGAGTAAGACACATACTTGACACGTCCATAACTACGCATGTGCACATACGCACACGCATCCCTACCCAAAGTTTAGCAAGCCAACAAACAACCCTTATAACCTATGATGTGCTCTCATCTTGTCTGGTCTTTCATTTTATAACCACTAAGTTGACTTCACAGCCTACCTGTGCTTTGAAAAATAGTGCTCTAGGAGACACAGACACAGTAACAAAGGAGTTAAGAGCTCTGCGGAGTGCTGGCCTCTCTTCGCAGGTGTCATAACAGAGCAGAGGTCTTCCTCCCAGGCCAGGAAGGCAGACAAAGAGGCAGTGCTTTCACTTCGCCTTCTGCTGCAGACACCCCGTGTTAAGTCTTGCTGAAGGGCACCTCATACAAGGATGCCCAGTTCATTCCAACACGCCCTGTCCTTGGCTGTGGACTCTCCTCTCCAATAACTAAACATGAAAGCACCCTGAGCCCCCCCAGTCCAGCTCAGCCCGGAACTGCCTTTCACATCATTGCTGTCCTGCTCATCATTTTTATTGTGGCTTCTCTAAGTAGCCTCACGCTCTGCCATGGGTAGGTACTCACTGGGGACCTCTAAGTGGCTCCCTTATTTTCAAAGATACAAATATAGCAATCACAAAGATCGTGTTTTCAACCCATCAAAGATTATTCCTGAGGACCGCTGTTGGTGCTGGGAAATGTGCTGTAGTGTGTGAGGACATGGAAGGAAATTCAGGATACGGTCCTTGTCCTCAGGGCATCTGGTTAGGGAGACAGCAAGACTAAGAAATGCTCAACGCTAGGGAAGAATGCAACTGGTTTTCCCTGAATGCAACCCTGACAGAAGTCATGGTAATGGAAGAGGCAGGAGCAGGAGCGTTGTATGCCAGGCACTTAGTCTCTTCCGTGGCTATTTTCAATCTAGAAAAGCTCTAAGGCCTCTCCCAGCAGCAAGCGCTGAGATTCCCCCTGTACTCACAACAAAGGGCCAAGGGCCGGGGCTCTCATCTTTCTAACACCTTCTGTTTCTCTGGTCTTCCTTCTGACATCTTCCCAGTCCTAATGACAGTTTCACCTAGACCAGCTACTTCCCTTGAATCACCTCCCAATCTCGTGCTTTTGCTTCTGTTCAGTGCCACACTTGAAATCTGTCCCATCAGAGCTCCCTCCCATTTCCTAGTCACTGCTAATGTCCCTAACAGTGGTGTCTGTTCTGCATAATGGCACCCCTGAGAAGGTGATACAAGCTCTGGCCCTTATCCATTAAAAATGCACATACTGTACATAATTTTTCCAAATTCCCTGAGGCACAACTCTGCGAACCCAGCCTTGAACCCTGACCAGCTGTGACACCTGTCCTGCTGCACTGCATGCTCTGGCTTCACCTTCCCCTGACACCTGGCTTCCAGGGACTCCCTGGAAGTCAGTGCCCCTTTGCAGCCCCTTTCCTCTTTCTAACTGCGGCCCTGCCGACCCGTCCTCACCTTATCTCTGGACACTCACACTCTTGGGAAATGCCCCTTGGTACCCTCTGCCTGCAGCCTTTAAGGGCACCCATCTTGAGGTTATGTCCACTGGGGCATCTCTGTATCCACCACTGTGATTCACAGGTACTGCTAACCGTGAGTCACATGTCCAATACTAAAGTCACCATGTCATCCCCCTGCCCCCAAACTGGACTCTGCCCCCAGATTTCATTTCTAATGGCACCACTCTTTCCCCATTCTTTCAGATGACTTCTTTGGGCCTTCAGCTCTCACTTATTATTACCCCAATTAAGTACTAAACCGTTTAGCGCCGAGACTATAAATGGAATCGCATTTGGCGCATCTCATGTTTTTCTTCTTCTGTGTCTGATCTTCCCTGTGCTACTGCCTGTGCCTTTGAAATGTCTGTTGAATCCAGGTTCTTTTCCTGGCAGCGCCCCACCCAGGCCCTAATGGTTCCACTTCCTGGGTGTCTCCTTCTCCTCCACTTCTCATCTTACTCTCTGTAAATCTCTGCAATTCTCGTCTTCCTGAAACACCATCTTCACAAAGTGACTTTCCGCATAAGAACCCGGAATGGCTCGTCCAGCAGACTGTGGGCCATGCACACCCTCTGCCTGGCCTCTGAGGCCTTGCACACTGGGCCCATCTCCCAATCCTAGGTCACTTTCTTCTGTGCTTCGGGCCACAGTAAGCATGGAGGGCAGGAAGTCAGCTCAGGGCCTGGTTCCAACTGTGTGGTCTTATGCAAGTCACTTAAACTCTGGGTATCTCAACTTCCCCATGAGTAAAATGAGAAAGTGAGTGTCTGCCTTCCTGTCATTCTATTAACATAGCTGGTTTATCATGATTAATGCCTGCATGGGGTGTAGTGCACATCTGCCATCACTGCGTCGGTGAAACTCACTTCCATGCAACCTCGAAACCTCCTCTGTTTCCCCGTCAACTGGAATGGCTTCTCTTCTTTTTTTCTGATTAGATCCATTTCACTTTTGTTTCAAAATTCAGCTCACAATTGATTTCCTTGTCAGTCAACATTCATTCAACAAACATTTACTGGGCGTCTCCTAAGTGCTGCGTGTAGCTAGGGGTTCTCAAGATGTCGTACCAAGTGAGTAAGGGGTCAAGTCAGAGTATGGGTGCCCTGCTGGAAGAGACCTCTGGCTCAGACTGAGGGGCTGCAGGAGGTGGTGAGCATGGAGCCCAGGCTGCTGCTGGCAGTGGGGAGAGTGGGAGAAGGAGGGACTGTGTGAGTATGAAAACAGGGAGGACTCGCTGGGGCCTGAGGGGAGGGTGAGAATGGCGGGGCAGGCAGGGACAGAAAGAAGGACTTCAGGGTATGCGAAGGGCACGACGGGGAGCCAGGGATTGTTGTAAGCTGGCCAGAGACACACCCAGAATTCTGCCTTCTCCACCACATTCCTCACAATCAGGACGCTGTTGCTCTGCACATGCTGGTGCGAGTGGAGCTGGGCTGGAATCTGGCACTGCTCTTCCCAGGGCATCCTTTTGTGTGGGACAGCAAGATGCCAGGGACCATGAGCCCAGCCACAGGAGAGCCGAGGAGGCACTCTCAGTCTTGCTTTAAAAAGGTGGCGCTTCAAATGAATAGCTCCAATTTCTGGGTGGGATTTGGCCCACCTATTCCTTGGCCCAAGGCTAGGAAGGAGGGCTTAAACCGAGATTAAGTTGACTGCACTAAGTGCCCCAGGAATACTGTGTGACTAATTTAACTCTAGCTGTAGCTCTAATCTTGCCCTCAGAGTGACACAGGGTTTTCCTTCATTTAAAAAACAATTTCTCTAAGGCCTGACTAGTGAAAACAGTATCTTTATCAAAAGGAATTACAGTTAAGCGGTACATTCCTTAAATAATACCGCTTTAAATATGAAGCATTTCTACAGCATTATTGTAAAGCAACGGGGCTTAACTGATCCTTATTAATAACCAATATTGAAGCAGGCAAGGTGGCTCCTGCATGTAATCCCAGTGCTTTGGGAGGCTGAGGTGGGAGAATTCCTTGAGGCCAGGAGTTCGAGACCAGCATGGGCAACACAGTGAGACCCCATACCTACAAAGCAAAAAACATTAGCCAGGTGTGGTGGCACATGCTTATAGTCCTAGCTACTCAGGAGGTTGAGGTGGCGCTTGAGTCCAGGAGTTCAAGGCTGCAGTGAGCTATGATCATGCTACTACACTCCAGCCTCGGTAACAGAGCCAGACCCTGTCCCAAAATAAAATAATAAAGTTAAATTAAAATAACCAATATTGTAAGGCTTGTTTATATTGAAATCTGATCCAACTTGTCCCCTCTGTGCATTTTTATACAATGTTGTGACCAAATATACTTTCTAAATGAACCAAAGTTGGACCTGCTCATCTTGTAGCTTTGGATGAGCAAATCTACAGCAGAGCCCTGCTCTGCCATGAGTGTGCCTGGATCCCATGAAACCACAGGGCAACTGGCAAATGGATCTTTGAGGTGCAGGATGTCCTGTGCTGGGTGCCTCTCCCAGAGCACACGTGGCTGGGATGCAAGCTTCAGATGCTTGCACATTCGTGCTCCCCCGAATTAAATCTGCGATGTGGAATGGGAAGCTTCAGCCCTCTGCTTGAATTAGCCCCTGCTGATGGTGCTGGGACTCAGGGGGCACTGGAATAAGGCTGCAGAGGGGAGTTACAAAACTAACTTGGTAAGCGGTGGGCTGTCCTCATCTCCTCAAAATCATGCCTTCCTTCTCCCTCCAATTTGGGTTTTCAAGTTTACGTAGCAGATGCAATGCCTAAGAGAAAAAGGGCGCTGTCCCAGGCATCAGAGAATGGTCGGTGGGCACCTTCTGCTATTTCTCAGCAGCAGGCACACCCCAGCCCTGGCCCCCAGCAGCTCCACTCACCTCATCCACAGTCCATTGTGCCACTTGACTGGCCTGGATGTCAGCCACGCCTGGAAGCAGCTTGCAGTGTTGCTCCCTGCCGAGGGGAAGGTCCCGGAAAGGGTGGGCTGACACCGTGGACATGAACACTGATTGGTGAAGCGCCTGCTGCACCTGCTCCTCCGAGTATTCTGCAAGAGAGGTTGGGGAGGGGGGATGAGGCTCAGGCTCCCAGCGAGCAAGCACAAGTCAGGGGAGGGAAAGTACAGACACCGCCAGAACCCGGGTCTTCTGATTGTACAGCATCACCCCCAAGCATGCCCTATGCCACCAGTATGGTTTTGAGCAGTGGTCATAGAAGACAGATATTACCCATGCCCAGAAGACTGTGGCTGTGTGCCAGCCACATTCAAATAATCTCTATGAGATGCTGCTTGATGGCCAAGGAAGGGCTGGTTTGTCACTGCCATTGGCTTATCTCTCCTTAAATCAGGAGTCTGAGAAATCAAAGAACCATGCAGAATTTGACTACTAAGCAGACTGGCACACCGAACCATCTGGGATGTGTATGTATACACAAATAATAATTTCTTCCTGGAAGCAGCCTCACATGTCTCTAAAGACAGAATAAGCCTCCATCCACATCTGGCTTCATAAATCCCCTGGGTGATACTGAACATGCCATGTAGCAAGGGTCCCCATGAGAAGCTGGGTGATGCCAGCTGCTGCGGCTGCAGATCCCCAGAAATGCGCCATGACCACAGCTGGGGTGACATCCTGTGGCAGCCAGGGATGTTGGAAAGCAGCCGAAGCTGAGACATGACCTCCCTAACACACAGGCACTCTTAGATGGGGTGCTCTTTTCTGAGCAGCTCTGAAAGTACCATGGTTCTAAGGTACAGAGGACAATGGCTGTTTGCACAAGATTAGCTGCTGCAACCAAGGAGTGAGACCTCGGTGGAATCTCAGTGCACTTCAGCTTCACACTTATCAACAGTTTTCTGTGCTGGTTTTCTATCTTCAAAAGTGACTTTACTCTTGTGTTACACTCCAACATGAAAGGCATGGATCTCAATTCCCTAATTATTTAGCTTAAATTTACAAATGGATGAGGAGCAAAAATATTATAGAGATTTCAGAGGAAATCAATGGCATTATAACGACGTCTTTTAAGATACTTTCTACACGCATTAGCAAAATAAATCTGCTGATATTAGAAGAGGCTTTGAAAAGATCACGAAAGGAAATGTTTTAAGCCCTCCAGAAGTCTACCTTTTGTAATGCAAAGAGAAGGTTAAATAAGCCGTCACATAATTTAAGATCTATTATGATGGTTTGTGTTTTACTAACAAAATCTGAAAAACCATTATGCAAATATTCCCACCTCAAATTAATTACAGCTTTTAGTAGGTGAGGCTGACCTGCATGGCCACAGTCACATACTCGTTAGTAATCAGAAAACTTCTAAACTATGAGCAAGCTTGTCCATCACTGGGCTTCTCTGTATAATATCACACTCGTGGATCCGAACAGTCATCCTCATATTTACCAGCGTTTGCTGTCTACACAGAAAAAGAGACAGCAAAATTGCCAGCTTCTCCCCAATTTTTATGCTTCAGGTGCAAGCAGCAGCAAATTCATCTCTAACTGCGGATCGTCCAACACTGACCTTTTTAGTATGTAAATAGGTTATCTCTTCTGTGTAGTTCAGACAACAGTATGTAAACCTGCAGGTTCTGAAAGGAAACTTCAAATCTTCCTTGAAAAGGCAGTATGTTGGCAAATGTGAATGTTCTTTAATGAAGTTGTCAGGCTGGACAAGGGTCATGTGCAAAACAAGCCCCTGAAACCCATAATAGGAACGTCATAGGGTCAGTCTGCAATTGCAGTGACATAGAAATGATCAAGAGCTTTCCTGGGAAGCCAGGAGTTAAAGCCCTGCACTCTTAGGGATTAAGATCTGGGCCCAAACTGGGCTTTATTCTGGAAAAGAATAATCACATCACTTCATCAGTTGTTTTTGCAGAAATAGTGTGGACTTAACCCCAACATATATGTATTTCAAACGCATGCCCTGGGTAAATTAATCATGCGTAGTTTCCCAAATACATAGAACTCTGAAAAGACACAATTAATGAATCATATATATTAGAAGAACAAAGAAGTCAAATGATAGTGATTAGATTTCTGTGATTCACAAATAAAGGCTGAAGTCATTAAAAATGTAAAAGACAAAAGGACACAAGAAAGCCGGAAAGCTGTGTGTTCCCAACAAGAAAATTGTCCACACCATAATTCTGGAAGCAAATTATCTGCTTTGGGCGCTGGGACAGACCCTTGGAAAGACACCTAATATGTGGCTGAGTAGTCCTGGGCCTCCTCTGCCCACTGCTTGCCACTCTCAGGGACGGCTCTGGGCTGCAGAAGATGACAGATGGGAACTTCAGTTAGTCCACGTAGCAAGATGGCCTTTAGATGACAACGAAAGAGATGGAGTTCTAGCTTTATGCTGTTCATTTGAACTCAGGCTGGCTTTATATTATCTGTGGCTTTTGAATACAGTTACCTGTGTCCCTGTTAAATCAAACTATTTGAAGGTAAGCCTGAATAAAACTGAATTTGAAAATCCATGAATGGTGTGGGGAATAGGTTCTATACGCCAAAGGGAGTCCCCCATGGGCAGTGGGAAAAGATCTTCAGGCACTTGTTGGCTGTAGACCCCCCACCTGGGGTTCAGAGTTTTCACTGGGCATAAGGACTTATGTCTGTTTATCTGCAACCGCAAGTTTTGGGAAATGCTTGCCAGAATCCGTTATATGCTGAATACAGATGGTGTTTTATGATTATTAATTTTACTGTATCCATTGTACATCACGAGACAGAAAGTTTGAAAGCTGAGCTTTTGAAAACTCAAAAACACATAAGTGGGTCTAGGGAGGGAGTCCCTGGATAGGGAATCTGGAATAATCAGTCTGTCATCTCTAAGACATGCCTGGAGGTGACAGTGTCTGCCATGCAGGGCTGGTGGGAGGGAAAAGGAGAAGGTGCAGAGGCGCTTAGCAAGGTCCCCAGCGTGCTATGAACACTCAGTGGCTGGTACCACCTCAACTGCAATCTGCAAATCTCTTGAGGTCAGGATTGATAAAGGGAAGAGGTCTAATTCTAAATTAACACAATACAAGACTAATTTGCATTTGGCAAGTGCTTTGTGGTGGTTGTGTTGCCTTCTTTGTACCCTTTACCTAGTCTAATGTCTTCAACAGCTTATGATTTTGGGGTGGGATAGTCAGGTCTAGCTGAAAAAATGTTTGCATGTACTTGCCTCAGAAGCATGGCCTGGTGATTTCCCCACATCACAGCTGAATGACCTGGGATGAGGTACTTAATTTCTACGTATCAAAGTTTTCTATCTCTAAAACAGGGTACTAGGAGGGGGACAAAAAATAGAATAGAATAAGAAGAGAACTTATACCTCATTGAGTTGTTGTGATTTGGACAACTCCCAGTATATAACATGTTCAATATGTGTCAGATATTATGTTACTGTTATAAATTACAAAGGTATATTAAGTTGTAACGATAGTGAAGGCGGGGACATACACCACTTCCAAAGCCAGTGTGGCTGGATGTGCCTGAAACTTACAAAATCCGAAGTCCAGACTGAGATTCAGGATCTTGAGGGCCGTGTTCAGATTTCACACCTGAGTGGTCCTGGAGTGACCATGCGGTGGTCAGTGAAATCACTAAGTCCTAGTGGAAGGAAGTGAGATCTGCCACTGCAGAGTGGACATCTGCTTCCCAGGCAGCCTGCTGCTGGCGTGTGGCAACCGTGTTAGATGCTAAAATGCTCTCGGCCTGCCAGCTTGGAAATTATGTGACTCTTGACAGGCTTTTAAAATTTAGGGTGATTTGCATTATTTTAAATTCTGTGCATAAAATTAGACTTTTGAAAACATGCACTTAAAATTTGCATAAATTTTCGTCACATGCAAATACACTGATTTTAACTTTTTACAAAGCCCAGCATGGTTTATGTCATATCAGATACTCACTAAAACTTTTTTAATAAATTAAAGAACATAAGCTGATGATGAAGGCATATATTATTCCCAGAAACCATTCTCATAAATCAGACGAATCAGATTCTTCTGTCTTGGGGCACTTTGAGTAAACTGAACCTTCCAGATTTGATAAGGATGTTTGCCACAATGACAGGGCAGAAGGGTCACTGTGTACTTCATCCACCAGAGCTGGCATCACAGCCCTGTTTCCACCTAACACAGCTGAGGGACATGAGATGCTTCCCAGTTGCATGACCTCACTGCAGTCATGACTCCTGCCCAGCTCCCCTAAAAGTCAGCCAAGGAAATTCAGCCAGCAAAAGCAGCCCTCCTACTGGAGGTTTTAACATCTTAATTAATCAAAATGTCCTTTGCACCAGAAAATGAAATGGATATGCAATACCGCCTTTGCCTCTAACACCAACATGACAATAAATAGAGATATCCTTACATGTAGGATGCCTTCTCCTTCCAGAAAACAGAATACACAAAACTTGTAACTTCAGTGGTTTGTCATTTGGGGGTTTGGTTGAAAGAGTTGTTTTGCTACCATTTTTCTTGCAGTGGGTGTTTCTTTTGGATTTTATGGCCTTTAAAAAATATATGATGAGGCCAAGTGTGGTGACTCATGCCTGTAATTCTAACACTTCGGGATGCCAAGGCGGGAGGATCACAAGGTCAAGAGATCGAGACCATCCTGGCCAACATGGTGAAATCCCATCTCTACTAAAAATACAAAAATTAGCTGGGCAAGGTGGTGGGACCAGATAACCGGGAGGCTGAGGCAGGAGAATCGCTTGTAACTGGGAAGCAGAGGTTGCAGTGAGCTGAGATTGCGCCACTGCCCTCTAGCCTGGCAAGAGTGAGACTCCATTTGAGAAAAAAATATATATATACATATATATGTATATATATATATGAATGACAAAGTGTTTAATGATTTCATTCAAGATGCTCAGAGATGAGCTGTACCTTCAAGTTTCCAAGGCCAACATGTTCAGCTCTGTGTCCAGCTGTAGGGTCCCAAGAGGCCCTGGACCACAGCACTGGAAGACTTGGCCATGGTTCTTGAGTCTAGCAACACTCAGAGAGGAGTAATCCATCTCCAAAGATAAGTCATTACCCTTTCTGCAGAGGCAATAAACAACATGCTGGAATCCAGGTGATTCCCTGATGAGATGCAAGGTCACTTTAAAAGTCAGAACTCCACAGCCAGGAAAAGGCCAATCTTTTCCAGGGGGCCTGAGACAGCCAGAACAGCCAGTAGTGGACAGCGTGTGACCTCGAGCTGCCTTTCCAGTGAAATGACCAAAAGACTTGTGACACAAGGCACAGCACCGTCTGCTTCCCATTCCACAGTTTAAAAAGGAAAGTATTTGACGAGGTGCAGTGGCTCATACCTGTAATCCCAGCACTTTGGGAGGCAAAGGCAGGAGGACTGCTTGTGGTCTGGAGTTCAAGACCAGCCTCGACAACACAGTGAGACCCCATTTCTACAAAAAAAAAAAAAATAGCTGGGCATGGTGGCATGCACCTGTAGTCCAGCTACTTGGGAGGCTGAGGCAGGAGGATCAGTTGAGCTCAGGAGGTTGAAGCTGCAGTGAGTTATGATTGCACCACAGCATCCCAGTTTGGGTGACAGAGAGAGACCCTGTTTCTTTCTTTTTTTAAAAAAGGAGAGGAAGAAAAGCTTTTAAAGACTAAAGGATTTTAATTTGTCTGCAAATAACTTAAAGGTAGGTCCTTGATTTCTTCTCTGCCCTCTCACTCATCCTTCCCACTTCTGCTCTACCCTGACAAATGAGAAGGAAAACCCTTTATGGAAATGTTCTTTAAAAATATGGCTGTTTCTTCACAAAAGCCTCATAAAACAAAACTGAAGCAAGTGAGTCATAAATGGTACACCACAGTCTGCATGACTGGGCCTTGAGTTATTTTTAATCCCACTAAAAATGGAGACCCATTTCACAAGTAACCTTCTCTTCAATGAAAGGGGTAACAGTTTTACTGTGTTCTCTGTGGCAAAAAGGAGGAAATTTTTAAAAAATGCAGTCAGTCCCCAAATCCAATTATGTGATTATTCTCACCCACTGTGTAATCTGTGGCAGTCACTGACCGAGTCCCATCAATTGGCCTGGCACTGACTGAGAAGTTACTCGTCCAGGTCCTGTACTCTCATAGTGAATTCCACTGGAGAAGCAAGGAAATGTTCAGAGATGGCTGTTCACCTGGGAACATTGCTTTCTTCCCATGATCACCTGTTTTCATGCCCTGTGTACTGAACATGCTTGGAGCTGTCATTTCTCAGCTGCATCTTCTCTGGATTTTGATGCTTCTGAGTCTACTCAGTCCCTCTTCTTTTTCATTTCTTTATCTCCAAAACAAAAGTAAAAAGCAGAACAAGAGTGGCCTCGCCATGATGGGCAGGACAACTGTCTATTTCTGTATGGGAACAGGAGCTCCTCGGGAACGCTCGTCTCTCTGACAGCAGGCACTCAGCACATGCTGTTTCTTAGATGCCAAATCATATTGCTCCTCAGACACGTGCTTGGCCTGTCTGCTGCACTGTCTTCTATTTCTCATACCCTTATTGTTTAGAATTCATACACGGATATCTGCAGTGTTTTCTAATTTTAACTATTGGTCTTCCCTCATCACCAGCTGTCTCTTAATTGATTTTATATAAATATGGGAGATGACGCACACAAGAGTCAAAGATTTTCCACTGCCCAGTGGGCTATCAAGAGGGTTAGAAGTTGAATGAAGAGCGTTGGATGCCCTAGCTCTGCATACTGTACAATAACAGTAACCACTAGCCACACGACGGAGCCCCTGAAATGTAAAGCCTGCAAACTGAGATGTGCTATAGTACGTCCTGGATTTTGATCACGTAGTGGCAAAGAACAGGGTGTAAAATATCTCCTTAATAATTTTTTGAATCTTGATTTACATGCTGAAATGATATTTTGGATCTATTGGGTGAAATAGAATATGTCGTTAAAACTAATTTTACTTATTTCTTCTGATTATGTTAAATATGGCCAATAGAAACTTTTAAACTCCTTATGTGGTCGGCATTCTGTTTCTACTGGGACAGTGTGTGTCCAAAAGAATGCTGAGCCCATGGCCGCTCTCCAGACCCACCTGGGAGCAGGAAGAGGCTCGATGGCTGGATCTAATTAACATGACTCTAGTGGAGTAATGATAATAGGGCTTGAGTAGCCTGGATTTTACCCTACCCCAGAAACCCAATAACAGAAGGCACGAAGATGGGAGGTCATGGACAGTCTAGAGGAGTGGAAGGGACTGTCTGGGGGGTGACCTGGGTGCTTGTGTTGGCTCCGTGCTTTGTTGGCCCTGAGACTATGAGCCATCCTACTGAGTGGATGAGTGAATGGCTGAATGACACATGAATGAGTGGATGAGGGAATGACTGAATGAACGCGTGCATGCCAGAAGGTAGGGACATTTTTCATTTACTACAAAAGCGAAGAATGACTTTCAAAACTAGGTTAGGAACTGTTCAGATTTAGAGCCACTTTCTCCAAACGTGTGGCTGCCCAACCCCAAATCACTCAATGCTACAGGAGTGTGTGGGAACCCAGCTGCTCTTTCCTTACCAGGGCTTGGGTCCTGGCAGGGCAGACTGAGGCAGCGAAGCTTACGAGTCTCTGGACTCCAGAGAGCACCTTTCAGGCATTCTTTTCCAACCTCCAGGGGCGGCCAGCTCCTTGGGGTTCCAGCTGTCAGGCTGTACAACAGTTCTCAATGGGTAACCTTCCCACCTCAGTCCCGCTCCCTCATCCAGGGAGAAGTGGTCCCTCTGCACTCAGGCCAGCCTCTGCCCCACTGCCTCCTCCTCACCGTGGCATCTCTGAGGACTGAGAGGACCCCTCCCAGGTGGGCATGTGCCCTGTGGTGCCCGGTTCCTCCCTGAATGCTGCGGCTACTCCTCCAGGAGGGCCTCCATCTCCTCATGATTTCCTCAGCAGGTACCCAACCTAGGCCCCAGAGTTTTCCATTCTCCCATGCATGTCTCTTTCCTTGGCTCCATCCAGGAACTGAGCCTGCTCCCTCCCTCCCCCAGGGGCTGCCATGGCCTCCCCTGTCCTCTGTGCTTCTCCCACTCAGGCTGACTGGCCCAGAGTGTCCGGCTCCCTGCGCCTTGCTGCTCCCACACAGGCTCTTGCAAGGGGCTGATTGCCAAACACAGTAGAATCTTTAGGGAATAAGTCACTTAATATGCAGGGAAGTGGCAGATAAGACACTTTCTAGAGCAGGAGGCAGTCACGACTCTATGAAGGGGCTCAGCCTCCAGGTTTCATTCCTGAGGGGAGGGTTTGAGTCCCTGCCATCGATGTGTTCCAGCAAGCACTCTTTTAAGGGGTCCCCAGCCCCAGGAAGTCTATCTTTAGGGTTCTCTAGACCCAGAGGCTAGTGTTCTGGGTGCACAGGCCCTGGCCAAAGCACTTGGGCTGGGCGCAGACTCCTTGCCACCCTCAGGCCTCATCACCCTCGGTGGCCTCCCTCAGATGGGGAGGAGGTAAGCCCTGCCTCCCCAGGGCCGCCCCTGAGTACCCTGCCACTGGCTGCCCTTTATGGAAATTGTCCATTTGTTTTTTCAGCCCCCATGAACAGAGTTAGAAGTCAAGGGCAGGCATTTCCAATTCATCCCCAGAGTCCCATGGCAGAGCGCAAACCTGACACACGGGCCAGCGTAGCACGGGAGCTTAACACATAATGGGACTGTGGCGCCTTCTGAGGATCTGTACTACAGGGACAGATAAGGCAGTGGCAAATGCTGACTTACTCTGCGCCTGTGAGAACAATCAGTTTTTATCCCGTGGTGTCTTACTTGCCAAATATACTCATTGCTGAAAGGCTGGAAATTGTGACATGAAATCTTCCTCACTCCTCAATCTGATATTCAAGGAGCAGATATCCCCGGTGACTTCACAAAAGTGCAGAAAAATCCGTAGTAACTTTTGATAGGTTGGTCATCCAATACAAGACTTCCATGCTGCTTATTTTTTGATGGCCAGAGAGCAACCTTTTAGTTTAATATCTACTTCACACAGCTTGAGACATCATTAATTACTTCATTTTGATTGCTACCACAACATAATCACCCAGCATGTATTTTTAGACCTTTTGCAAGACCAGTTTCCTTTACTGGCAGAGGGGAGACCATCCCTGAATGGACACCAGTATCAACCTGACCAGGCACCTACAGTGGCTCCACTTTTGAAGTTTCTTCTTTGTAGGCATCCTCCCCGCTGGTGACTTCCTACCCTGCTCTCCACATGCAGATACTGAGCAGCAAGCCCTGCTGGACTGGACATTCACAAAACTGAAAGGCCTTACCGCTTTATACACCTGTGAATAGGCCACAAAAGAAGACATTACAGGGCCCGGGGACATGGTTTAATTGTCCTTCAACTCCGACAGTAGCACTGGTTGAGAGGAGCTGAAGGATATGGGAGTAAGCCCTGAGTTCACAGCAGTCATATGGGCATCCAGGCCTAGGGCGGAGTGCTGTGCAACTGGTGAAAAGCGGGAGCAGGTCTGCATGCCATTCTCCCAGCTCCCACAGCGGAAGGGGCAGGTGAACGAATGTAAATTATCAACCTTAAAATCGCAGCACGACCTACCACTGGGAGGACAGACACCCTATTCTATTTGTCTTGGTAACCTCCACTCCCTGGCACATCACCTGGTACACAGAGGAGCTCAACAGCTGTTCGCTGAAAACCAGCAGGGCAGGAATAACTCTTGGGAAGGGGTAAAAGAGCAGATCGTTCTTGGATGAAGGAAAGCCTGGAGCTCCCCACTCTGTCCATCTATGAATGAATGCCTCATGGACTGTGACTCCCTTCTCTCTGGGCCACCCCATTCCCAACCCCTGGACACAACATTTGAGCAGAGGGTCCGCAGGGGTCAACTTGATCAGAGAGAGCCCTGACTGAAAAGAATCCTGAGGTCCAGTGTGTCTCCAAGGTTCCCAGGCTCATGTTGATGCACAGCCAGCCCAGGGCATAGCACTGTACCTGTTATCCAGGAGAGCACAATCAGAATGACAAGGATGGGATCAAATGGAATGATCCCTGCCAGGGGCCAGGGAACAAGCCTGTGCTGCGGCCACTCTTAATCATCTGTTTAATTCACTCCACGTGACTTCATGAAAGATGGTGCTGTTAGCCCTCTCTGACAAATAACATGTCAGTCTCAGAGACACCAGCGTAACTTGACAGAAGCGATTCAGCAGCCCAGAGTGGAGTTGGGGTGCTGACCCTAGAGCCTGGCACATCAGGGACGTTCTTTTCCTCCAGTCATTCAAGAGTGGGTTATTTCTCACACTGCCTGTACATTCCTGTTTAGAAGGTGACAGGCAGAAATCACACTTTGGGGGCAGGGTGTGGCCTGATCATCCTAAAAAGACAGGGTTGTCCCTCTTTAGCAAGGCAAGCCTCTGTGTTGCAATACTCAGCATCTGAATCTCAAGACAGGTCCCTGGAGGTATAGTCAGATTTACCTCAAAATAAACATTGCTTCCAGGGATCCTACATGGGACTCTTGGAGACCTGGTCAAAGGAGCACCTTAGGCTACAGAAATGGTAACCACCTCAGCAATGCCCAGCAGGAAGCAAAGGTATACGCCCCCTTTCAGGAGCCACACCCACCTCTATGGGAAAACGGGGCTGTTGCTCATCCTGCTCGCCCCTAGCACAGAAAGCTGCCTTGTCCCTGGTACATAGCTCAGCACAGATGCTGGTTCCCAGGTACCGCCGAGGGCTCCCCTTATGGAGGGGCTAACGTGCTGACAGACAGAGTTAGAGAAGTCAGCCTGCGTCGTGGGGTGCTCTCAGGGCCAAGTGGCTTGTCTTGGGAGCCACCTGTTGTCACAGGCTTATGTGCTCCCTGCACCCTGCAGACAGCTCTTCCTGCTTCTCAGCAGAAACTCTCCTAGGCCTAAGGCCACGTGTCGTCCCTCCCACTCTGGGGGAGTGAGAAGCCAGGCTGCCCCCCAGGAGCTGAAACCAAGCACCGCTGTCTCAGGTGTACATCACATTGTCTACTTGTGATTCTTCTGTGGAAAACATATAAATAAATTGGTTTGTACACTTTTTGTTTTTGAGACGGAGTTTTGCTCTTGTCGCCCAGGCTGGATTGCAATGTCACAATCTCAGCTCACTGCAAGCCTCTGCCTCCCAGTTTCAAGTGATCTCCTGCCTCTGTTGCCTGAGTAGCTGGTATTATAGGCATGCACCACCACGCCCGGATAATTTTTGTATTTTTAGTAGAGACAGGGTTTCGTCCTGTTGGCCAAGCTGGTCTCGAACTCCTGACCTCAGGTGATCTGCCCGCCTTGGCCTCCTAAAGTACTGGGATTACAGGCGTGAGCCACCACACCTGGCCTGTGCACTTCTTTCCACATTTCACTTTTGGGCAAACTCAATGAAGAAGTAGCTCGTGGGCTATTTTCTTCTTGTAGGAGTTGTGCATATTTCCAGCATTTTCCTGGCTTTGCAGAGAAGCCAGACGCAGCAGTGCACACAGGATGAGTTGGCCTGGGCTGATTTGTGTTCCCTCCCTCACACACCAAGACTAGCGAGGCGGAGGACGGCAATGGCTGGCCGTGCTTCTTGGGGAAGCATGCCCAGGTGTCTGTGCCCACACCAGATTTCCCACTGCTTAGCTTTCTGAGGAGCCCCTCCTGCCTGTTTTTCATGTTTCCCTCTGTTCACACAAATCAAATGTGTGTACTCACACATGCTGGCGTGCACTACCCTCCCACCAATTACCCCTGGGTGTTCTCTGGGCTCCTTGGCCTGGTCTCACCTCCTGATAATTACATACAGCAAGCACAGTGGGCTGTGATGATTGGACAATACATGGGTCAAACAGAAAATAAAATTAAGGCTAGTCTTTTTTGTTATACAAGTAAAAGAAGAAATGAATATTCTTAGTGTTTCACAGACTTCAGTCTTTTCTTTAAAAATTATTAGAATTATGAAAACGAAACAGTAAATGACACCAACTTTTAAGAAGGTTGACTTGCTCTGAAATAAGATCAAACATGCAAAAGGCTCTGTGCTTTTCATTATGGGATTCAGGTCCTGCCGCAAACTAAGTTCCAAGGGCTAGGTGCAGTGGTTCATACTTGTAATTCCAGGGCTTTGGGTGGCCAAAGTAGGAGGATTCCTTGAAACCAGGAGTTTAAGACCAGCCTGGGCAACATAGTGAGATTCCTATCTTTGAAAAAAAAAAAAAAAAAAAAGAGAGGCTTGATGGCCCTTGCTTGTAACCCCATCTACTTAGAAGACACGCAAAAGATCACTTGAGTTCAGAAGTTTGAGGTTGCAGTGAGCTGTGATTGTGCCATCATACTCCAGCCTGAGCAACAAAGTGAGATCTCATCTCAAAAAATATACATATTTTTTAAAAAAGAAACTACAGTTCCAAGTCACACAAAAGCTGTTCTATTCAGTCAGCTGTTATTCTCTTCTAGAATAAATATCTCCTGATGCCAATATGTACAGACACTGTATCTTTTTTCAATTTATCAACATTCAAAAGAACAAAAAACTTTTAATATTCTCCGTGTGTGTGTGTGTGTGTGTGTGTGTGTGTGTTTTGGGAAAAAAAAAAGGACGAACAGAAACAAAACACTTGAAATGTTTAAATGGCAGGAACGAGTAACTTGCACAAATTAAAGAACAAATTATAAAGCAAAGGGATAATGAAGAAATGGAATTAGCCCTTACATGTTGCATTTCAACCTCCTATCTAAAAAGAGAGAGTCCCGCCAGTGGAGCTCTGAGGTCCCACCTGAGTGAGACCTGCACTCCCGCTTCCCACACAGGATGCCCACTCCCCTGCACTTTGGCAGGGCTCCTGCCACCCGTCCTTTTCTTACACTTGATAGACGGCCTAAACAATCTGGTCTCTTCATCTAGCCACTGGCTTTCTTTACGCTGCAGAATAGACTTCCCAGGGCTGCCAAGCTGCGGACACACCCAGAGGTTATTTCTTCATGACATGTCAGCATAGGAGCCAAGAACGTTCAATTAGTCTGAAGCAAGGTCTCTGTTACATGAAATTCACACCTTTCAATTAGAATTTTTTGAGGAAGCACAGAAGCAGAGGAATCTCAGACAGAGCCATTCAGAAACCTGGGTTTCATAAAGACTTCCAGAGGTCATGGAAAATGCCCAGTACAGAGTTAATGGCATACTTTTAGAAAATACACATTGAGAAACGTGCTGTAAATTAGTTCGTTTCAGATGCTAATTTTATACTCATAATATCTTTTAAAATGACGTCTATCTCATTGCTATTTTTAAAAAAGTCTAAGAGATTGGATCAAAGCTACTACATTCATCACACATATACTTACTTAAAAGGAATGAGAGATGATATGATTTACTCTGAAATTAATTAATTTACTATGGTTTTCAACTTATGTGAATATATCAAGATGTAGAATTTGAAAATTATATTTTTTATCCATATTAGTAAATATAACTACTAAGTAATTATTTCTTAGTTACTGGTTTGAAGCTATCACATCAGAAATTCCAGTAACAAGGAGCCATTGAAGAAACAGGCTGAAGGCTTCATTACCTCAGCAGAAAGATGACAATGTCCTTGGGTCTTTACTGCTACCACGGACAGTAATATGAAAACAGATGCGATTTTGTTAAGGGAGCCTCAAGTTGCTCACATCACAAGCAAACACAGTCTTGTAAACTAAGGCTTTCGTTTCCAGCATGAAGGGAACTCCTTACTTGTAACGATATGGTAAGCCTCTTTCTGAAGTACAAGACACTTGTATCAAAACCTGTTTTACACTGCTGTGGAAAATAACTGCATTTGGAATCAGTAATTTTCTCTACATGGCTACTTTCTACTTGAGGAATAGCCATTGTGGACGTGGTTTCACTAGAATGCAGTTAGGTTTTAAGGAGCAAATGCTTAAAGACTACCCAGTCTTGGATAACCGAATCACTGCCAGTGAAATAGAGAAGTCAGTGGTAACACCAACACTTGAAACCACAACACAAACCTCTTCTTAAGTATCAACTATAAAAGGCAAGCCGCTAACGTGTGTATTTGTGTGGGTGGGGATTAAATAACAAACAGTGTTAGGAAATAGAATGATTTTCCTGAAGCCAGCGTTTGAAGAAGACTGACTCGGGTAGGCTGTCACCACACTCTCAAGATTCTGTTGGTTATCATAGGTAATATTTAGGACCATTCTGCAGAGCTTCCAATAAACCATTTAAAGAGCACAGGCTTGGGCAGTGACAGAACATAATGGCAGTGATGGAAAATGTGCCTGCAATAAACGAGACACAGCAAGTTTCTGAGGCCAGGTGACCCCTCCCACTTCCCAAATAGCCCAGGACTCTGCAAGGGACTTACTGCCCCTGATTTTCAGTCTTTCTGTAGGCTGATTTCCTCATATTAAATACTCCTCAATGATACAGTGAGGCTTCATTGTGACGTTTTTTATTCTAACCTGGGAATGGCAAGATCATCTGAATTTTTTTTTTTTTTTTTTTTTTGAGACAGAGACTTGCTCTGTCACCCAGGCTAGAGTGCAATGATGTGATCTCGGATGGTTACATCCTCCACCTCCCAGGTTCAAGCTATTCTCCTGCCTCAGCCTCCCAAGCAGCTGGGACTACAGGTGTGTGCCACCATGCCTGGCTAATTTTTGTATTTTTAGTAGAGATGGGGTTTCACCATGTTGGCCGGGCTGGGCTCAAACTCCTGACCTCAGGTGATCCACCTGCCTGGGCCTTCCAGAGTGCTGGAATTACACCGTGCCCTGCCCATCTAAATTTTTTTAAAGGCCATATAAATTTATTAGGACATACTGTTGTAATTCTTTGGAGGAATGCAAGGATAAGTGATTGTGGCCACATTTCTGAAGTATGGTAATATTGCTGAGTCCCATCTTTGAGCTATACTTTATTGTAGAATATTTCCCATGTTAAAACTATGGTGACAGCTTTTATATACCAGAGAAAAGTGATTTCTTTCATGGCTTCCTCTTTTTAGCGGCTTCCACTATGCTGTTCAGAACAGAAAATAATGACATGAATATAAATAAAAAATGTTAAACATACTTAATTATGCTGCTGTAACAATGCAAGAAATTCTTGCATTGATCACTGAGTATTGGGGGGGGGAAGCCTTTTAAAGTATTTCAGGGGCAATTCCTATTCAGGTTTTGAACAGAAAAGGGAGTCCCTCTTCCCCCAACTGGATACATTATTTCCATCAAAGGTAGCTTTGCTGCTCATATTCTTATTTCTTTCTTGGTGAGAAAATTAATTGATATGCTAGAGTAATTTGCATCCAGAGTGAATCTGAACCTTGTTTCTGAATTATTTTTGGACTTTGGCTTTCTTAATCATAGCTAATGATCTAGGTGTCTTTAGGAGTATTATTTTCAGTGGGGAAAATTTTTCTAAGTGTAGATTATTGGTCAAAATCATTGGTCAATTCTTGATAAAGAAAAGAAAAACTGCTGCTTGGGCCTCAAACTATGCTTTCCTAATGACTAGGAAAACATCATTCTCAACTTCTTCTTCTTTTTTTTTTTTTCCTGGGAGCTCCAGATAACAGCACTATGGGAAGGAGGAAGAATTTAATGAAGCTTGTACCTGTTGGCTGAAACTAAGCAGCCTATTTATAAACCGCTCTAAAATGTAAGTAAAAAGCTCTTACCTACTCAAGGTTCAAATAAGAGTGCTAGCAAATGAGTGAAGATACAAAGGAGAAACACAAGCTGGGAAAGAACTGCATAGTGGATTGAATCAGAGGCAAGAATGGGAGACACGATACTAGGGAATCAGTGGGAAACCGGAAGGCTGACCTGAATAGCACTGCAGGTAAGATAATGTTGCAGGTAAAGAATAGATTATTAAATATTGGGGCAAAAAGTCTCTGCTTGTTCTGTTCTCAATAACTAAAATCCAGTTCTCCTTCCCTTTGTCTGCTGAAGCCTGAACATGTCCTGCATGGCCCAGCACTCAGGCAGTGCTTACTACATGCCAGGCATTGTTGTAAGGATTTTAAGCGAGGAAAAGGAGGCACAAAAAGGGAATGGAATTTGCCTAAGCAATCTGCCAGAAGATAGCACAATCGGAATTCCTAACAAGGCTGCCTGGCTCTCAGGTCTGTGCTCTGGACCCTATGTTATATTCCAGAAGGATGTTTAAGTTATAAAGGAAGGTTGTTAACAAATAGGCAAAAATTGGTCTGGAGATGAGGGCTTAGGGAGAGGGCATGCTGAGGGAATGACTTACCTACCTACCTGGGAGTAGGGGTAAAGTCTTAAGGTGTGATGTCTATGGGGTAGTGTTTTAGAGCACATGAGACTCGGGAAAGAGAGCTCATGTTGAGGACAAAAACCAGAGATCACAGTAGAAGAGAGGGATGGGGATGATGCAACAAATGGACCAGGAGAGAAGCTGATTCAAAGGATGTATTTTGAGGTTGAGATCTTGGGGAGGGATGCTGGAGAGGGTCGGATCACCTGAGAATGAAATAAGAAGGTGCTGACAGGCTGAAAGAGATGCATGCCTTTGACTTGTTCCACTCAGACTCCTAACCGGTGAGCACGTATGAATGAGAATACCTTTCACCTAGAAGTTTAAAAGCCATTTCATATATGATGGTATTTCAGCCCCCAATAGTCTTGTGAGATATTATAGCATGCTCCTATTTTCAAATGAGGAAACTGATATGCAGATTGCCTCATAATCTGTCAGCAGCCACAGAGCTAGCAAATGATATGGGGTGGGAATCAAACCTGGAACCTGACTTCCATTTCACTGCTCTTTCCATTAACTGAATATTCTGTTTTTCTTCTCTATGAAGTTTATACATCAATGTGTGCATGCAACATCATAAGATAAGGTCACCTTTAATAAACATTTCCTGGGAGCCTCTAGCTTGGAGCTTTCATCTCCCTTCACGGCCTCTGATGGCTGTTAATTTTTCCTTTCTTAAACTTTAAAATGTGCCTTTAAGCAAAGATTTCAAAATAGGCATTGTTAAATTCTGCTAAAAACAAAACCAATAGCTCTGTGCCAGAGCGAGACTTCCCTATATCGGAGAACTGCCTGAGTGTGTCTGTGTGGTTGGAACCGATGCCAGAGAGCCTGTGCCTTCTGTGCAGTGGCCTAGAGGAACGCACAGAGGCTTAAGCAGTGGGCATGGACCTGAACCCAACTACACTGTGCGTTTGCTATGAAACTTCATCTAGACGTCTGACTTCCCAGAGCCTCAGTTTTTCAGGGCCTTCACAGTTACCAATGTAGGATTGCTAAGGAAATTAAATCTCTTGTATGGGACTGTGCTATGCAAATGTTAGGAATTACTTCCTTTTCTGTTTTCTTCCTTCTCCAGGCCAGGAAGCAGGTAACTCCCAAATGAAAAAGCAAGCAGGTCTCTTCCATGATCAGTGGGATGGCTGAGCTGTCTGCGATGCCTTTGCATCTTACTGCTTCGCTGACTCTGAAGGTCTGGCCCACAGCCTCAGGTGACCAAGCCTCCAGTGAGCTCAAGGAGCAGCTACCTCAGCGGTGCTTGCAGGCGGATCAGGATGGAGAGGGGTCTAAAACCCCCATTTTGTTTCCTTCTTTTGTCTTTTTTTTTTACTTCCCTAGGGAAGGAAAAGTTACTATGAAATTGGAAGAGGCATGAAGGAGGCAGAGAGAATGGAGGGTCTTCTAAAATGGGTTTATTTCTCAAAAGCCATATAACGCTTCACAAATTCACACTAATCTAACACTCCTGCACTGTGCCCTCCCTCACTTCAGCCCTAACCGTGGGGCGAAATCCCGCAGCGTGAGAATGTGCATGCAAACCCTGCATGGATCCGCGGTGCGTGTGGATGCACTCAGGAGCCAGCTATATTTCAGTTCTTGCTACTTGTATCTGTCTTGAGCATCCACCCACAATGAGCAACACAGATAAATAAATCCCCAAACCTCGCCTTGTCACTGGTTCCAACTCCTCCCATCTCCACCTTTAGTAGCCAACATCATATATCACATTCTTTGATATGTCTTTCTCAACATCTCCCTTGCTCAGATTACCTTTTAGTAAAAGTTCATAAAACAAAACAGAATTTACTAAAAATTGGTCAGTGGAAAGGTGAGCAATACAACTTCTGAAAAAAAATTTAAACCAGTGTATGATTTGGGGATTTAGCAAAGTGAACTGATAAACTAGGACATTCAAATCTATTACACTGATACTTTCTCTGGAAAGAGATTGCTTGCTTGCTTTGCATGTAGTTTCACTTCAGGACTTAATTCCTCGTTTAAAAAAAACTGGAAGAAAATTTTCCATTAGCTGTATTTTATTTAGATCCAGAGACAAAGCTCAGCTAATGCATATTACAATATATAATCAAGCATAATTACATTAAAGTATTAAAACACTGTAAGTTATTAGAAATAATGAAATTTCTTGCATAAAGTCATTGCATGAATTACTCTGGTGCTTGTCAGACCACTAATCAGGAAGAACTGCCAGAGATGGCAGAGATTTCACTTGCCAGGACTCCGCAGTCCATTAGCAAATCAGTAGACTTGGGGGGGAGGTGATTTTCCATTAAAGCTGCAGCATCACAGAAAGTTACCCTCTGAAGTCGTTCTTAGATGAATACTTCTATGTCATACACAGCTAAATTCCAATAGTCATAACAATTATTCTAAACTAATTAAAATACAAATAAAATTTTAGGCTATGTGATAACAGATAATGTGGCAAAAACAATTCTACAATTTTGGAGGGGCCTGTATGATATATTCACAGTTCTTGCTGGTTCCTTCCAAATCTTTGTTTTTTTTAAATAGAAATGTAAATTATATTTAGCTTAAGTCTATGTTTGAATTTAAATCACCAAAAAAACTACTTTCTATAAAGCATTTTGGAGCGATCTTGCATATAATACTCATCTGCTTTGCTAACTCTTTTTTTCTGTAGATAAGTAAGGTAAATGTTGGGCCACTAGACAAAATTACCATGTATCTTCAATCACCATGTCCAGAGTAATGAGTCAATGTACGTATGTGTATATGCATTTAAAAAAATCACTTTTTTGGCACTTTTCTTTTTAAGTAATATGGGTGGGCTAGATGTGGGTTATCAAGTCAGATTAAAATGAGAGTCCCTGGGAGCTGTGGACGGACAGTGGGAACTGGTAGTTTTACAAGGTTCCATTAACCAGGGTTGAGACGCTGTAACTTAGAGTCCTGTAACTTGTCCTTACCACCAGTTCATTCTCTCCTCTCCTTCTGTGAGGAGTGCTTCTGTACAAAGACCCTGAAGGTAACTAGAAGGGAGCAAACTCCACCAAGCCATCTGGTGGTGCACCTTTGAGAACTTGCAGCTACTCACATAGGTTCTACAAGGCCAGTAAGGAGACAGTGAGGTGGGGACCTGTGGGGAACTGGAGGTCACATGCCCCACTTCTAGGAGAGCCTCCTAGTTCCAGCCCACTGTGCCATCAAGAATGTGGGCCCAGGACGGCCTGGTTTTCAAGATAAGCTAGAAATCTGCTTTCTATGTGAAAACCTCTTGATTTTTAAATGCGTACAATGAATTAAAAATTTATCAAAACTGTGTTGTCCAAATAATCACGTATGTGACAAAATATGGCCTACAAAATGCTAGTTTACTACCTCTGAACTAGCACAATATCCTGAACAAAAGCATAAATAAAAAAAAAAATTGGCTGAACGCAGCACAAGCAGTATGTGGAAAGTTTTATTTTTAGAAACAATATAGATAAATCTGTAGATTTGCTTACTTATAATTTAGTTGTGCTCTCCAGAACCTAATGACAGAACATATTAACAGGCACTCAAAAGCAGTGTGCTAAGTGAAGAACAATTTAAATCCATAGATGTAAAACTACTGTAGAGCAAACATGCAAACAAAAACAGATCAACCAACCCACCTACCCAGCTTGACTGTCTGCGGGCCTTAAAGAGGAGCTCAAGCTCTGCCACGCAATGCAGATCACTTGGGAATCTTGTTCATGCAGAACTGGGGCAGGGAGGAAAAGCTGAGATTCCACAGTTATTATGAGCTCTCAGGTGAGGCTAATGTCACTGGCCACCATCACCCCACATGTCAAACAATAGGACTGTTCACTCCTGGAGGCTGCACCCTGTCTTTTTTCTCCATTTCTGGTAGGTCCCAAGCAACTGAGGAAACGAATCCACTTTGATGTTCACCACTGCAGGCCAAGCGCAGTGCTGGGCAGGCAGCAATGGAGGTGGGGGTGACAGGGTGAGGACACAAGACAAGTAGAGTGGGTCTTACAGTCTGGGTGGGGGCAAGGATACAACCAGGTAACAGGTGGCAGTGAGATGAGCTTGTGGTCTCTCCAGGGATCTGTAAGAGTGCACCCGCAAAATAAACAGGCTCAAAGCAAGGTCTCTGAATGGCACTCACTCAGAAGGGCTTGCATTGTGTCCCTTTGACCATGGGGAACCAGGGAAGGCCTTTGGGCAGGGAAATACGATGACCGAAGTAGGGTTATAATCAGGTGACTTTGTTCTATAGGAAGGTTACATGTCCTGCCAGACTATGAGTTTTCCATACCTGCCACACAAAATAAATCTTTCAAAATGGCAACTACTTTATAAGTCTACTCTTCTTAAGTGCCTAGTTATATATAGATTTCTGAGAGCCTTTAACCCAAAGAAATCTACGTCTCCTTACAAAACAAACCCAAACAAAGCAATAGTGCAGAGAGAAAATGTTTGGCATGTTATTAATTCACATGGGGGACTGCAGGATACACTAAAAACATCTTGTAGAAAAGAATGTCTTACACTTTACTAAAAGTGGACGATTTCACCTCCAAACAAATGGAATTTAGTCACAAACCCAGAATCATCGGTATCATACGCATGAAAAAGGGCTGGGATGAAGAGAATAGATGTGTTCTACTCTCTATACCCCATCAATGTTAATTTTGCTTATGTGCATGGATAGTAATTAAGTCCCATGTTTACTCTATAAAACATCATCTAGACTTAGCAAATACAGACACCAGCTCAGCCCAGAGAGTTATTACGAAGTCTGAACCCTAAAGGAATTCCTTTCAAACTTTAGTAGGTTCGTGTGTGTGTGTGTGTGTGTGTGTGTGTGTGTGTGTTTTACAATGAATGAAGATGGGCTCCTCTTCAATCCCAATACTCACCAATGGTACCTTTTACATGACAGCAGCAGTAAGGGGTGGTTGTAAAGATTAAGCGAGATACATGTGGAAAGCACACGCTGCCTAGGATTGGAATATCATTTTCTTCCTCTCTGGTTCACTCATCTGTCTCCCCACTCTCTGGTCTCGTCTCATGCCCGGTCCACCTTGTTTCTGTGTCCTGGCCACAGCAGGCCTCCTCTTGGTGCCCTGAATGCATCTTGCTGGTAGTCTCTTTCCTCCTGGAATGCCTGCCCCTCTTCTCTTTGCTTGGCTGACTCCTAAGAGTTCAGATTAAATGGCACTTCCACAGACGGGCCCATGCTTACCCTCAAATATAACTGAGGTTCCTTTCATGCCCATATGTGACTTTCATTCCCTTCTAAAGCATATTTGTTTTTTTCATCATTTTTCCTATGACAGTTAGTACTTAATATGTGCATGTTTGTCTGATTGCCATTACTGTAAACTGTGTCAGTGCCTTGCACATGATAGGGGCTTAATAAATACGTGCTAAGCAAATGATTAGTTTCTTAGGGAAGAGTCTATCTCTAATTCAGTCCTCAAGAGGAACAGGGCTTTGCCTTTAAGAGGCACATAAACACTCTGTTGATTGACCCTTAAATGACTCCCTTCAAGTCACAAGGCAGGTGGGTCACTTGCTACCTGGTATCTTTTGTCTACATTAGAGCTGCTCTAACAGTAACCTGTTAACCATCCTCACACTTACACTATTCTATAACTAGTAATGTGCTGCATTTATGCTGAGACAAGAGGGAAGGAAAGAGGAAGATTTTAGATCTCTGAGTGAGGAAAGAGGAAGATCTTAGATGTGAAATAACAAAAAATTCACAGCTGCCATGTCAAGCTTTTTTAAAAAATGAACTTAAAGAGAAAGGAATTAGCCAGACCCACCTTTAAAATTTTTGTAATCAAATGTTAATATACAAAGCTTAACCACATTAGAATGTTTGGGAAATACTTCTGGTCTATGGAGTCCTGCTCAGCTGTAAAACACCAGGTCACCTGAAAAAATCAACACAGGCTGAACCTAGTGACATGCTGAGCCCAGCCAACCCCAGGAGGTGAGTGTCCACTGCCCTGGAGGGATTTCTCACGCCTCTCCTCCTCTTTCCCCCAACTCTCACCCAGAAAGCTCTATTGTGCAGCCCTGGGCTGTAGACTTTGGCCAACAGTGCACCCATCCATACGATGTTATGCCAGATGCTTGGGACACAAAGATGAAAGACTCATTTTTTGCCCTCATGAACTCATGGTCCAGCAGGAAAGGCATATGTGGCAAGAATCAGTTGCAGCAATGAGGTACCTGTGAGGAGGACAGGGTGATGTGCTGAGTTTAGGCTGAGACAAGAGGGAATGATGGGGAGCCCTGGGAAGGGAGGCTTGAGCTAGGCCCTCAGTTGGACAGCAGCTTGTTAGGCAGATAGGGCTTGGGTACTTCTGGGCAGAGAAACACATGGCACCTGGTTATGGGGGCCTGGGCCACAGGGTGTATCAAACCTGTAGTATATATAAACGATGTTTATAGAGTGCCTCACATTATCATATCCCACATTATGTGGGAACAATGTGGGGCATAAGGCTAAAGAGTGAGGTGGGTGCAGACCAGGATATCCCCCAAGAACATTTAGTACTTTGAACAACTCCCGGAAGCTCAAGGGGAGCGAGATAGTTTGGATGTTTGTCCCCACCCAAATCTCATGCTGAAACATAATCCCCAGGTTAGAAGTGGGGCCTGGTGGGAAGTGTTTCAATTATGGAGGAAGATCCCTCATGAGTGGCTTGGGCTATCCTCTTGGTGATAAGTGAGCTCTCTGAGTTCACAGGAAATCTGGTCATTTAAAAGTGTTTGGCGCCGGGCGCAGAGGCTCAAGCCTGTAATCCCAGCACTTTGGGAGGCCGAGGCGGGTGGATCACGCGGTCAAGAGATCGAGACCATCCTGGTCAACATGGTGAAACTCCATCTCTACTAAAACTACAAAAAATTAGCTGGGCATGGTGGTGCGTGCCTGTAATCCCAGCTACTCAGGAGGCTGAGGCAGGAGAACTGCCTGAACCCAGGAGGCGGAGGTTGCGGTGAGCCGAGATCGCGCCATTGCACTCCAGCCTGGGTAACATGAGTGAAACTCCGTCTCAAAAAAAAAGTGTTTGGCACCCTCCACCCCCACTCTCTCCATCTTGCTCCTGCTTTTGCAATGTGATATATCTGCTCCTGCTTTGCCTTCTGCCATGAGTAAAAGCTCCCTGAGGCCTCCCCAGAAGCCACACACGTGCCATGGCCATGCTTGCTGCACAGCCTCTAGAACCGTGAGCCAATATAACCTCTTTTCTTTATAAATTACTCAGTCTCTGGTATTTCTTTGTAGCAATGCAAGAACCGCCTAACACAAGGAGCCAGGTAGAATTACATGAATGGAGAACTCGATCTGATTTGGATTCCAGAAAGATCACCTAGGGGCACAAATGATGGGTTGCTGGAATGCAAGACTGAGAGAAAACTGAGCATGCTGCCAGCTATGTCTGAAAGTTCTGAGAAAGTGGCCTGGTGGCCTCGTGGCATGTTCTCTTTCCTGCGCTCCCACCAAAGTGAGCACAGGTACATCTGTGAGGAGGGAAGGGGCCTCCCATAAACACTGCCCTCTGTTTCCACACAGATCATTTCCATATAAACCTCTCCATAGAGACATCCATGTCTCCAAGTCACTCTTTCCAAAGAAATAACCCTTTCTTTCCAAATAGAATGACTTTTCCAGACTGGGCACGAAGCACAGCTTGGGGAACATGGGCTCAGGAATAGCCTGTCTAAGTGTCACTGAGCAGGCCTCGGGTCTCTGCAAATTAAACTAAGAAGAGCTTCAACAATTTCACTGAACTGACAGAGCATATGCCCACTATTTTGGGTCGTGAAACAGCTTTTGGTATTTCACTCTTTATTTCTGAACTGAAATATGATGAGCTAACCTGGACAAGCTCTTGTAGAGCAAGCTTTTTTTCCCCTATTATTTTAGGTTTAGGCATAATCAGAGTTGTTAATTTATACCAAATGATTTTTACCATTTGTTTCTCACCAAAGAAAATAATTCCACTAGGAGATCCTTCAAGCAAAAATTTTACAAAATTGTGCATTATAATAATCATCATTATACAATTCCTTTGGTTATTGCAGCCTATGTAGGAAAAGTAATGAAGAAATTGAATTGTGATTATAGTCATTATTTCCTACAAGGACACAATGTCAATAAATACTGTATTTTCCCCAATAGTTTTATTCAAATAGCATAGGGATGGAATTTGTAACAATGCAGACAGCTTACATATTTAATAAAGTTCTTTCTGGGTAAAGTTGAAAAAAACACATGTTTTTGCACTGAGTTTTAGACTCCATTATTTAGTAAAGTTAGATGAAGGAATGAATGAATAAGCCATGGGTTCAAAGGAATAGTGGTCCTAAACAAAATCAGCAGAGCCTCAAAGTGCCTGCAGCCCCCCAGGATGCTGGGCCCTGGCCCTTCTTGTTCACACCCCTTCCTCTTCCAGGAACATGATCTGCACCATCTACTGTCCGGTCCACCAGGCCGCCTGCTCCTGGGGCATCCAGGTACTGCTTCTGAAGCCCTCCTCGGGAGATCCTAGGCACTGCGCAGTGAGCCCTAGACCCCAGGCATCTCCTATCACTAAAGTGCCTCTACCAGCCAGGCACCTGCTTTTTGTCTTTCTCTAGCACAACTGTGAGCTGTGTGGAGGTTGGGCCTGTGTCCATCTCACTTACTGCTGTGTCTTCAGTGTCTGGTTTAATGCTTAGTACAAAGCAAGTGCTGAAAAAAGACCTTCTTGGATATCTCTCAGACACCTTAGAAAATATTTCCCTTACTTACCTTAAATAGATGCTCACATGGCACTTACTATGTACCTACCACTCCTTGTTCTAATTTTTTCAAATATCAACTCAAAATTATCAGCCCTACTACAGGGGAAGCAGGTGAGGCAGGCATAGAGGGGTTAAGCTGCCTACAGCTGCAAAGTTAGTAAGTATTAATAGTAAAAGCAAGATTTGAAGCCAGACTCTGCGGGCTCAGTCTCTACTCACGCTGGCTCCCATGCCATTGTACTATCCTCTTGGAAAGACAGGGACCAGACTGCCTCCAACAACAGAGAGTTGCCTTCACGAGGTCACCTCCAGGAGGTAAGCCACTCCACCCAAGCAGGGCACCCCATACTAGCTGGGTTCTCCTTAAACTGAGTAAAACTGTCTCCTTCAATTTCTATTATTTTGTCCCAGTTCTGTTCTCAGTAATACCCTTGAAATGGTAAATTTTCTCTTTCACATAAAAATCATAATCTTGCACATTTAGATGTCACACATTTATATGCTTTTACAAACGCTGTACAACTTTTCAGGGTGTTTTATCCCGTCTACCCTGAGATAAGTCTCCCTTTTGTTCATTATTCTGACTTAGTGAGACTTTATAATTACTAGAAGAGGGTGCATACAGAAATGTGATTTTTCCAAAGCATATTTAAGGTTAATTTTCAAAATGGTTGGAAAATAGACACATTCAGAGTGCCAGCTAGAGAAAACATGTGCATCCGGGAGGGTGATGTGTTTGATGCATGGGTCTGACAGTCACCATCTGTGCTTTCCACAGCAACGACCATGCCATGCAGGGATAATGCAAGGGAAAGATGCAATCAAGGACTTACGAAATAACACAACGGTGGGCTCATGGGTTGATGAAATCTGAACGTTCTCGCCATTGTGTGTCCCTACATGGTGACAGTGATTGTGACACTGGTCTCCAGCTTTACTGCCCTGGGAAGCCATGCTGGGGGCCAAAGCCTGAACTATTTCTTTTTTCTTATTCAACATACTATAGGCTAGCTATTTTTCAAAAGTTATTTACAAGGTAGCCTTTCTGATTTATGAAAATTTTATTTGCGAAAATAAGAAAATGGAAACTCTGAATCCAGTCAAGGTTATTGTAAGGGAGATGTTCTCAAATAAGCTAGATGTGCACTTAGCTTTGCTCTTTTCTTTCTGTTTTCAGGGAAGTTTGAATGATCATTTCACTGATGTGACCAAGAATGAGCCTTCACACTTCTGTAGAGACAGAACTCTGTAAATAGAGCTGAGGGAATACTCAAGGGGCAGATTTGGGAGTTGTAAGAACACATGCAGTAAAATGACAGCAGAGGAGGAGGGGCAGGAAAATGCCACCCTACAGGGCATGGCTGGCAGGGAGGAGTCAGGCTGGGTCCACTGATTCCCTACTACTTAGCAACCTTGTTTTTGTTATTTTGAGTTTTCAATTTGCATGAAAAAAGAGCAGCAGATTTTAGTTTATTAACCCTTTTCCAGTTTGCCCTGAGAATACTCGCCAGCTGCGGGTGCGTGTGGCTGCAGTGTTGACCTCGAGATAACTTTGCGGCGAATATCTTGCTTTTATTACCATTTTCGCATCACTCTAGCATATCGACTTTTGAAACAAAAGACATCATTTAGCATTCTGTTTTAAGTAGTGATCTCTTCATTTACAAAATACAGTAATTCACGATCGCTGAGAATGTCAAATCCTAGAAAACGTAGCATTCCTACGGGTGATGTTAACTCCTTTCTGGAACAGTGGTTGGCCAAAGACTCACTTGATGAATCTGATTTTTCTGAAATAGATGATTCTGGTGATTCAGATGATGCTGATGTTAGTTCTGTTTAGCAATAACTCCAAGAACAGTTTGTATATTTCATTTTCACATTGAAAATCAGTCAGATTTGCTTCAGCCTCAAAGAGTGTGTTTATGCAAAATAAAATGAGAACTGGCAGTGAGCTGTACTTTTTTTTTTTTTCTAAACAAGAAAAGGGTAAAAAGTGGGTCTGGGCTAAGACACCACAAGAAACACCGATCTGGGTTAGACGCCGGGACAGGCGAGCAGCACTCCAGCAGCTGTGGCTATGGCAGGTGCGCTCTGGGTTCTACTCAGTGCGCGTGCGCTCTCCGTCATCATCCCTAACATGAAGCCCAGAGAAGCTTTTCCATGGGAAAGACTGGGCCTGATCACACCATCAGGGCAGATAATGAAGCACATAGAAGATGCCCAGGAGGCTGAGGCAGGAGAATTGCTTGAACCTGGGAGGTGGAGGTTGCAGTGAGCCGAGATTGCAACCATGCACTCCAGCCTGGGCCACAGAGTGAGACTCTGTCTCAAAAAAAAAAAAAAAAAAAAAAAAAAAGATGCTGCCAAGAGTGAGTAATTCAAGATAATGACTGAGAATCCAGAAAGCGGCAGAAAGTCAGCTGTGGACCAGTGGAGCATTGAAGGGCAGGGGACTGAGGGGCAGCCAGAGTTTCTTTATAAGGGGCAGGACTTAGGCCCTATCTAGATACTAAATTAATGAATCCTTTACACGGATCAAAGGAAATGAAGCTAAACTCACCAATATCAAAAGCAGCTCTTAATAGTTTTATTTTCCCTCCTGATCCAGTTCATTTGGATGCTTGATGTTTGGGGATTTAAAAGAGACGTGGGGAGGCTAACTCAGGTGGGGGGCATTTTAGAAGCACAATTGATCCTCAGTATCCACGTGGTGGATTCAACCAACTGCAGGTTGAAAATATTTGGGAAAAAACTAAACAATAAAAAACAACAATACAATAATGAAAACACAACAAGTAAAAAAGCAATAAAGCATTAATATAATAACTGTGGATTTTGCATTTACACTGTGTTAGGAATTATAAGTAATCTAAAGATGATTTTAAGTATGTGAAAGGAAAATAAATCTCAGGTCCCCAAAATCACTATACCAAGGGAAAAGTCAAGCTGGGAACTATGTCAGGCCAACTGACCTCCCAGTTTATTCCTAAATAAAATAGTGATAGAGATTTAAAAGCTACATACCTCCCTCACAATTTGCCTACCAGGAAATTCCTTGTGGACAAAGGACAGACAGAACTCAAAGTCGTCCCTGTAGGGCTCACATGAGATAAATGCATATCTGATTGGCCCTGTCGTTTCACTGAGCCAGAATAAGGCATAAGTGACTATCCCTCTACCTTCCTCTCACGAGTAAATTGTATATTCCATGGAAAGCTAATCAGAGACTCAAAAGAATGCAACCATTTGACTCTTACCTACCTGAAAGCCCCCTCCCCCACCTTGAGTTGTCCTGCCTTCCCAGACAGAACCAATGTCAATCTTACACATACTGATTGATGTCTTATGTCTCCTAAAATGTATAAAACCAAGCTATGTCCCCATCACCTTGGGCACATGTCCTCAGGACCTCCTGAGGCTACGTCACCAGCATGTCCTTAACCCTGGCAAAATAAACTTTCTAAATTGGTTGAGACCTGTCTCAGATATTTTGAGTTCACAAGTATAATGGTGGATGTTCATGGGTTATAGGTATATAACCTATATACCACTTTATATCAGGGACTCGAGTAGCTGCTTTTGGTATCCATGAGATACCAAAATCTATGGACAAAATCCCTGGAACCAATCCCCCAGGGATACAAGGGGATGTAAGAACCACAAAGATTTTTCCCCAGTTGTGTTTTCCTTCCAAAAGTTAAAATAGAGAATTTAGCCTCTCTCCGTAACAAACCAAACTAAAACCAGATATGAAACAGCAGCAGCATGGGCTTTCATGGTGCTTCCTCTCTTGGGGCCACCCTGGCTCCAAATCTCAGCCCTACCTGACACCCACCCCCCTCCTCTCAGCCCCAAACTCTCATCAAATCAATGGCCAGGGATGGCCAATGCTGCATCCTAAATACTTGCTACCGTCAAATGAAAGGCAAGAAAAAAGGCACTTCATCTGAAAAAATTATTGCAAGGTGTGACAAACTGTTGCCATAGGGGAAGGGGGACTAGAAATAGGGAGAAGCACCCACCCCTGCGTTGTATCTGCAGAGGCTCTATGGCTAGATGGGAACAAACAAGTCTAGAAAGGAGAGGCCTGGGGAAAGAAGCTGATCTGTTAGCCTCAGAGAATGTTTTTGCCTAAGGCCAACATATTTTCCTGGAGGGGCCCTTCAGAGGGTTGTCTGCTTGCTAGGCTGAGGGTGGGCCTGGGGGAAGGAGAGTCACTTAACCAAAGGGTGGTTAACAGGTACCTTGTCCCCATTAGGCAAAAGAAGTCAGCTAATCATTTATGAGCCAAAGAACAGGCATTTGGAAGGGCTGTGTCTGGCCTTGTCTGAGGCAGACAAGGGGTGATTGGCCAGATTTCTCTAAGTCACTCGAGGAAGGGGGTTCTTTGCAATCAGCCATCTTCCAGAACACAAAGGTTGGAGCAATTTCTTAACCTTTGCTGTTTTCCAGGATCCATGCATCAGGTAAAAACCAACACTGTCGGTCCCTGTCCCCTCGTTTCTGTCCTCACTGTCAGCAGCCTGGCCAGCTGCCACTTGCAGTTACCTGGGATAATCTCTGCCTTCAGGCTCCTCTATTCCAAGTCTCCTCCAACCTGCCCTCAGAATTTTTCTCTGCCATAAATCTAGCCAAGTTATTCTCCTCAAAATCAAAACAAAATGAAAGGATAAACAAATCAGATACTCAGTTAAGATGATTCCCGAACTTTCTCTCATTAAGGAGAAGATGAAGGAACACTCTTTAGCATGGTGTCCAAGACCCCTGACTCTCACAGTCCCACCTACTGCCTCACAACAAGTTTCCTTCTGTCTCATATGTACCCCTGGCTGCAGTGCAGCCAGATAGCCACATTGCCTTGAGGATGCCTACGCTGTCCTAGTTCTATGCTTCTGATTATCAAATCTGCTTACCAGAAACATTTTTCTCATATTTATATTTATTGAAATTCCACCCACCATTTATGTTCCAGTTCAAATGTCACCTTCTCTGAAAAAGTCTGATTCCTACAAAGAGAATGAATTGGTTTCCTTCTTCCAAATGTCTTGATTTGAGGTTGCAAAGCAGCACTTACTGTAAGCTACCCTGTATCTGTAATAGCTGTTTCCATCGTTATGCCCCCACTAAGGAAAGACTCACTCCTTCTTTTGAGCATGCCGTACCTTCCTCAGCATGTAAAAATGTGCTTTGCTTCATAAAAATGTGTTGAATTGGATGCAAGAAAAGAACATGTGGTTCATTAAGGTCATTTAAAACATGCTAATCAGCAAGGAATATGGCTGTGAGCATTTCTCCTCATCCTCCTGGAATCATACAAAAACAAACAACAAAGAAAACAAAGGAAACACCATAAATTCCATTTTCAGTGAACTAGAAGGCAGAAAAATTCCCCAGATTCAATATATCTGCAAAAAGGGTCAGAAGCAACTGTGATTGACCAGAAGTGTGCCAGTGGTGGCAGATCTCTGTGGGTGCCCAGTTCCAGAATGCAAAGGCATATTCCTTGCTTGTATAGGTGGGGGCAGAACCTTGGGTGAGCAGGGTTGGTATAAAAGAACACTACTGGACTTCGTTTGGTTCACGGAGTTAGAGGAGTCAGGGCTACACAAAGAATAGTCCAAAGGAGCCATATTTGCAGGAAGCACTCTGTCTCAGTGTCAGGCAAGAGGGAGAAACCTTTTAGTTGTGAAGTCTATCCCTCATTCCCTGTCAACATAGGTGTGTGTGAATAGTTAGTTCAAGAAAATTGAACTCATTAAGTAATGAGTGATCTCAGAAAAAAGAAAGAAGAAAAAGACAAAAAATTGATACAGTATTGTTATGAAGATGCCATGAGAAAAATGTGGATGAGACGAGTAAACTCTATTATATTTTTAAAATGCATCCATAAAAAATGTTGCCACTGAGGAGATGAAAGAGTGATCAGACATTTTGAGGAGTTTGGAAACACAAAACAAAGCTTAGTGAGGCAATTATCTCCAGGAAAGAAAAAAACAAAGTAAAAATGTGACAATTCGAGGAAGAGACAGCAAGTCAACAGAAGGCAATGCAGAACTCAAGAAAGAAGTAGAGGAGGAAAATAAAATCATCACAGGAATAAAGATGGAACTCAAAGGAGCAGAAAGTGAGAACGGACCTTGTACAACCCAGACTAAGGATTATACTCATATCAAATAAAAATGAGAAACTCAACCAAAATGAAACTGAAATTTGAAAACAATTTTTAAAATATTAGAGAAGGTGATTTAACAAATACATAATTAGTGTGTCTGAGGAAAAATCAAAACAATGAAACAGAGCAAATATTTAAATATATAATAAAAACAACCGTTTCCCAAATCTGTATGTGTCAATGTACTTGAATGTATATATCATAAGGGAATACTATGTGCCACATTCAGTGAATTGGAATGCAATAACAAGACCTACCTGAGTAAAGTTATTGGAGTTTAAAGATAAACAGTCATTTGAGCATCCAGTCAAGCATCACATATTGTCTCAAAACTTTCAAAAATAAAAGACAGGAGTGATGTTAGGGAAGATGGCAGGTAAGAAGTGCCAGGACTCTGTCTCTCTGCCTACACAACAATTTCACTGGCAGAATCTGACTGATAGAACTATTTGGGAACTCTGGAGTCTTGCAGCTTCTTTTTTTTTTTTTTTTTTTTTTTTTTTTTTTGGGTTGTTTTTTTTTTTTTTTTTTTTTTTGAGACGGAGTTTCGCTCTTGTTACCCAGGCTGGAGTGCAATGGTGCANTACAGGCACGCCCCACCATGCCCAGCTAATTTTTTGTATTTTTAGTAGAGACGGGGTTTCACCATGTTGACCAGGATGGTCTCGATCTCTTGACCTCGCGATCCACCCGCCTCGGCCTCCCAAAGTGCTGGGATTACAGGCGTGAGCCACCACGCCCGGCTACTTCTAAAGGACAGCTTAGATGGTGGTAAATCATGGTTAATTTTGGTCACTTTCAGTTCTTAGGACAGTAGCAACTACTCACTTCCCACCCTCCAGCCCTGTGGCAGGCAGCTGTGCCAACAATTCAGGTGCAACTTGAATGTGGCTTGCAAGAACCAGGGTGGGCAATAACTACCTCATCCCCCAAATATTGGGGATCGGTGTCCTTATAACTGACTAAAAAGGTGCAGTCCAGAGGCCTTTATAACAATCCCCATTGCCTAAAGTGGCTTCTAGGATATGTGAAGATAATTGCCTTAAAAAATTTCACACCTAGTTTTCCCCATTTTCCCCATTTTGGGAGCCAAACCTTTAAGGATTAGAACATGTAAAAGCAATAACATATACAAGGGAATTTAGCAAGTCACCATGCATGACCAAGGAAAGCAATGGCCTCAGAAAAGACCTGAGAAGGCCTCAAGTTGACACCTCATCCTGATGTCTGGCATGGAGCTACCATAAAACAATTTAAAAAACCAAACAAACAGAAACCAAAAACAGAAGCAGCAAACCCTGGGGAAGGTGGGGAATCTGATTAATAGAGATACCGTATTATGAGTTTCAAATGTTTCGTTTCAACAACAAAAAAATTCATGGTATATAAAAACAGGAATGTATGACCTACTCAAAGGAAAAAAATCAACAGAAAAATAACTCGAATGAAAAATTCACTAGAGGGATTCAAAAGCAGATTTCAGCAGAAGTAAGAATTAGTGAATTTGAAGATAAGACAATTGAAATTATTGAGTATGAGGAATAGAAAGCAGTAAGATTAAAGAAAAGTGAAGAGTCTAAGGGACCTGTGGGACACCATTAAGCAGACCAATATACATACTGTGGGAGTTTCTGAAGGAAAAAAGAGAGGGAGCAAGAAGCACAGAGATAATTTGGAGAAATAATGGCTGAAAGCTTCCCAAATTTGAGGAAGGTCACAGATCTACAAATCTGAGATGCTCAACAAACTCCAAGTAAGGTAAACTTCAAGGAGACTCAAAACAAGACATATTATAATCGAGCTTTCAAAAGCCAAATACAAAGAGGGAATCTTGAAAGCAACAAAACAAAAGTGACTCATCATTGCAGGGATCTTCAAAAAAGTTATCAAAGAATTTCTTAGCGAAAACTTTGCTGGCCAGAAAGCAGTAGAATGATATATTCAAAGTGCTGAAAGAAAAATAAAAACAATCAACTGAAAACACTGTATCAGCCAAATTCTCTTTCAAAATTTCAGAGAAAGTTAGTCATTTCCAGACAAACAAGTTGAAGGGATTCATTTTCAGTAGACCTGCCTTACAAAAAATGCTAAAGAGAGTCCTTCAAGTTGAAATGAAGGACACTAGATGGTAATTTGAAGGCATATGAGAATATGAAGTGAAGACATATGAGAATATGAAGTGAAGACATATGAGAATATGAAGTTCTCTGGTAAACAAAGTTACATAGACAAATATTTATAAAATGTATTATCGTAATTTGGGTTTGTCACTTTGCTTCTTATTTTCTACACGGTTTACATGGTCTAAAAGACTAATGCATAAAAACAATTAGTCTATGTTTTTGGACACATAAGACATAAAGATGTAATTTGTGATACAAATAACTGAAAAGTAGTAAGGATGGAGCTATATAGAAGCAGAATTTTTCTATGCTATTGAAACTAAACTGGTAAAAATTCAAATTAAAATGCTACAATTTTAGGATTTTTAAGTGTAATTTACATGATCACCACAAAGAAAATACCTGTAGAGTATACACAAAAGGAGTTAAAAAAGGAATTAAAAATTGTAACAACAAAAATTCACCAAACACAAAAGAATACAAGTGGGGCAGTTACGTTACTGTCAGGCAAAATAGTCTTTAAATAAAAAAGGTTACAAGAGAAACAAAAGGGCATGATATATTAATAAAAGATACAATACAATAGGAAGATATAACAATTATAAACATACATCTAATAAAAGACTCTCAGAATACAGGACACAAAAATGAACGTACTTGAAGAGATAAATAGGCTATTCTCAAATAATGGCTTAAGACTTTAACACCTCACTCTCCATAATGGATACACCAACCAAAAACAAGATAAGTAAATAAAGGACTTGTATAACAATAAACCAATGAGAGCTAACAGGCATATACAGGACACTTTATCGAGCAACAGAATATATATTCTTCTCAATTGCACATGAGGCATTTTCCAGGAAAGACAATATATTAGGCTACAAATCACCTCTCAATAGATTGAAAAAGCTAGATATCATATAAAGTATCTCCTCTGACCATGATTAAGTGAAAGTAGAAGTCAATAACAGAAGGAAAATTGGAAAATCCACAAATCTGTGGAAATTAAACAACGTTTTAAAATAATCAATGGGTCAAAGAGGAAATCACAATGGAAATCAGAAAATATTGAGAGACAAATTTACATAAAAACACCTCATAGCAAAACTTATGTGATGCAGCAAAAGCAGTGTTAAGAGGCAGATTTATATGTGTAAATGTTTACATTAAAAAAGAAGAAACATTTCAAACCAACAACCTGACTTTATACCTGAAGGACCCAGTAAAAGAAAAACAAATTAAACCCAAAGCTAGCAGAAGGAAGGGAATTAAAGATTATAGTGGAGAAAAATAAAAGAAAAAGAGGAGAAAAATAGTAAGGAAAATTAATGAAACCAAGAGTTGGTTTTTCAAAAAGAATTAACAAAATTGACAAAACTTTAGCTAGTTGACTAAGGAAAAAAGAGAATACTCATATTACTAAAATCATAAATGAAAGTGGAGACACTCATACTGATTCTATAGAAATGAAAAGGAATATAAGAGAGTAGCGTGGATGACTGTTTGCCAACAAGTTGGATAACATAGATAATACGGACAAATTCTTAGAAACACAAAACCTACGAAGACTTACTCATAAAGAAATAGAAAATCTGAATGGACCCAGACCTAGTTAGGAGATTGAGTTAGTAATCAATACCCCCCTGTTAAAGATAAGCTCTGGACTAGACTGTTTCACTAGAGAATTTTACCAAATACTTAAAGAATTATAATTAATTCTTCTCAAACTTTTCCGGAAAACTGAAGGGGGAACATATCCTAATTCATAGAAAGGCATTCAAATAGAAAAAGAAGAAGTAAAATTCTCTGTCTTCACAGATGACATGATCTTATATGTAGAAAACTGAAGAAATTCTAACTTGTCCATTGATAGATGAACAGATAAACTGTCATATATATCCAGTGAGATATTATTTACCTTTAAAAAGGAACGAAATTCTGATACATACTTCAACATGGATGAACCTTGAAGACATTACACTAAGTGAACACAAAAGGACAAATACTGTATGATTCTGTTTACATGAGACAGGGAGAATAGTCAAATTCATAGAGAGTAGAACACTGGTTACCAGGGCCTGTAGGGAGCAGCAATGGGGAATTATTGTTCAATGGGTGCAGAGTTTGTTTCAGATGATGACTAACTTCTGTAGATGGATGGTGATGATGGTCTCACAACAACAGAAATATACTTAATGCCACCAAACTGTACACATAAAAATGGTTACAACAGTAATTTTTTTTAACTTTTAGTTCAGGAGTACAAGTGTGGGTTTGTCAGCTGGATGTGGTAGCTCACACCCGCAATCCCAGCACTTTGGGAGGATGAAGTGGGTGGATCACTTGAAGTCAGGAATTCAAGACCAGCCTGGCCAGTATGATGAAACCTCGTCTCTACTAAAAATACAAAAAATATCCAGGTGGTGGCCCATGCCTGTGTAGTCCCAGCTACTCCAGAGGCTGAGGCAGGAAAATCACCTGAACACAGCAGGTGGAGGTTGCAGTGAGCCGAGATTGCACCACTGCACTCCAGGCTCAGCAACAGAGCAAGACTCCATCTCAGACAAACAAACAAACAAACCAAAAAGGAGCACATGTATGGGTTTGTTATATAGGTAAACTACATGTCATGGGGTTTGGGGTACAGATTATTTCATCACCCAGATAATAAGCATAGTACCCGATAAGTAGTTTTTTACATCTGTCTCCTCCTATCTCCACCCTCAAATAGGCCCTGCTGTCTCTTGTTCTCTTCCTTGTTTCCATACATACTCAATGTTCAGCTCCCACTAATAAGTGAGAATATGTGGTGTTTGGTTTTCTGTTCCTCTGCTAGTTTCCTTACGGTAATGGTGTCCAACTTAATCTATATTTCTGCAAAGGACGTGTCTTCATTTACGGCCATGTAGTATTCCATGGTGTATATGTGCCATATCCTCTTTATCCAGTCTACTGTTGATGGGTATTTAGGTTGATTCCATGTCTTCACTATCGTGAATAGTGCTGTGACGAACATATGCATCATGTATCTTTATGGTAGAAAAATTTATGTTCCTTTGGGTATATACCTGATAATGGGATTGCTGGGTTGAACAGAAGTTATGTTTTAAGCTCTTTGAGAAATTGCCACACTGCTTTACACAATGCTTGAACTAATTTACATTCTAATTTTATGTAAATGGTAAAAATCTTATATTGTGTATATCTTGCCATAATTTAAAAAAAAAAAAACAGCACTGAAGCTACACCTATAACATACTCAAGAAAAGAAAGCATAAGAAATGTTTTTATGTCTAAGTTGTCCTTCAAATATACAGGCTACAGACAGTTTTAAACATGAAAGAACTCAGGAAATATGGTTCCCATTAGCGCTTCTGAAAGCTATCCCCAGAGGGATCTCAGTAAGAGGGCTGGTGCTGAACACTGAGTATGTATATGTCGAAAACACAAAGAAGACCAAGGGGACAGAACAGTTCAAGAATATGTGCTCTGACAATGGAGAACACCGGAGAAAAAAGGGAGGCATGAGGTCGAAGACAGAATATGCTCTTGGACTGCTTGATACATAAGAACTATGAGTCAAAGGATATCATATAAAGCCAACAAAAATAGAAGTACATAGAAATTTAATAGTATAAAGGCAAGCATCAGTTAAGGAAATATTATTGAGTAAAATCTGGTGTGAAGGGGAGAAGAAAACATCATTTTTCCACTAATAGAAAAAACTGGCATACAAATTTGCTAACATGCAGAAGCATGAAGGAATTACAGGCAAATGACTACCCCATAACCCAATGAGGGCCAGATGTTTTATAGGCTCAAATTATCAAACCTTCAGAAGGGAGAGTAAGGAAAATTATCTTCACCCCTACAACTGACCCAGCAGATATTAAAGCATGTTAGGAAACTTCAATACTTAAATAAAGTGGCACACATACACAGACAGACCAGCAAAGCAGAATAGGAAGTTCATAAATAGACCAAGTATTTATGGAAATTTAGTACATGCTAAGGAGGCATCTCAAGTTAGTGAGGAAATGATGTAAACAGTGTTGAATCAACTGGGTAGCTTTCTGAACAAAAAATAAACAACATAAAATTAAGTTGGGTTCATAGCTGGCATGATATTCCAAGACAAATTCCAAATGGCTGAAAGACTTCATGTAAACAGTAAAACCCATAAAAGAAGCTGAAGAAAATATAGCAGAATCCTGTCACAGCATGGGAAAGATCTCTCTATGTTATTAAATCCAAGAGTAAATGAAAAATTGATAAATAAAGACAAGTGAAGCCTAAATCAACTAACCAAATAAACAGACACAACGCTCATAAAAAAGCAAAGTCAAAAGCAAAACAACAAAATGGGGGGTAAAAATAATGTGTGACTCATATCATGGAGAAAGATCTAGTTTCCCAAAGCATAAAGATCTCTTAGAAATTGATAAGAAAAAGACTAAAGTGGTAACAGAAATGTTGCCCAAACAAATGCAAATGACCCTTAAATATAAGAAAAAATGCTCATAATATAAAATTACTCATAATTTAAAAAAATAACTCATGATAAGAAAATGCAAATTAAAATTATACCAAGGCATTTTCCAATTTACCATGTTGGAAAAGAATTCAAATGTTTGGTAACATATTTTATTGGTACTCAGAAACAGGCATTCTTAAAAATTGCTGGAAAGAATGTGTGTCAATATATTATGTATGTAGCGCAATTGGTTATTAAAGTAACAAACATATACTCTGTTCCATTCTGCCATTCCACTTTTGGGAATTTATCCTGTAGGCCTACTGGCACATGTGCAAAATAACATATGTGCACGGTTATTCGCCATAGCATTGTTTGTAATAATAGAAGACTAGAAATACTCAAACACTCACAATGGAGGAGTGGTAATAAAATGTTGTATCCATCCAGCGGAACACTACCATGAAGCTATAGAACTACCCTCTAGATACTGAGAAGAGGCTTCCTTTTTACAATCCTGTGGATTTCAACTTATTGGTAAAGGCTGGAAATACTCAAATGCTCACAATGGAACATTTGAGTGTTTCTAGTCTTCTCTTATTACAATCTGTTATGTGAAAAAAATTCCAGGGAGCACAGTACATATGGCATACTACTTATTGTGTTTATAAAAATGGTGAGGATAAGAAAATCTATTATGTTTGCTTGTTTACGCCTAAAGAAACTCAAGAAGGATATATGAGACTTTTGTACCATGTGAACAGGCTACCTATTTGAAAATCAGATTAAAAAGGCAAAAGAAAATGCTAAGATAGTTGTGTTTTATGTTTTGCTTTACCAGAGGATCTGTAAGATGCGGATTTTCTTTTTCTGTTATCTCATTTCTTGATCTGGAGAAATAATAAGGAAATGTGACTTTTCTTTGATCTCAGTGGTGAGTGGCCACAGAGATCTATCCTTGCAGAGTGAGAATGGGAGACCTCCTGCCCAGCACTCTTCTCTGTAATCACAGCCCCCATTCTTCCTCTGCAGGAAGCCTGTGACCTTGGCCTTGGCTTGGTTTTTGCTGCTCTAGAGGTATGTTACAGCTCAAGGAAGGTTGATTTGTATCTGACAAGAGATGTCTGTGTGCTCCTCAACAATCCGAGATAGTACGACTTTCTATCCAGGTGTCTTAGTTTGGGCTACAACAAAATACTACAGATTGGCAGCTCCAACACCATGTGAGGAAGCCCCGTGAGGAGAGGCTGTGCTAACGGGAGGGATGTTCTTGCATCCTTATGTGGCCTTTATTAGGTGTGTGTGTGTGTGTGTGTGTGTGTGTGTGTGTGTGTGTGTGTGTGTGCAAGGAGAAAGAGCTCCTGTGTTTCTTCCTTTTCTTACAAGGGCATAATCATGTCTGGGGGCTTCACCCTCATGACCACATCTCAACCTAAATACCTGCTGAAGGCCCCACCTCCTACTAGCCTCACTGGGCATGAGGGTTTCAACACATGAATTTGGGAAAACACGAACATTCAGTCCAGAGTACCACGACTTTGCATTATGTATAAATTCCTAAACTGGGTATTGTTTATTACAATGTGGCCCTTTTCTTTTGCCAATGCCTTTATAAAACCTGATGTTTGTTAAGTCTAGGAACGAGGCAACAGTCTGTGTGTCGTCTGACAGACTGACATAAACCATTTCAGACAAATGGAGAGCCCCTCCTATTTGAACAGATCTTTTTTAGGAACCCATTCAGGGCATAACACTCTCAGTGGGATGGGAATTACTTATTGTCAAGTTATAAATACTGGTGATTCTCATTCGGCACAAGTGGCATTGAGGTGTGCGAGGAACCACAGAGACCTTGGGAGGGTGAGTTACGAGGTGGGTTCAGATCTCAGAAATAGAAGATCCATTTGGCTGGGGGTGGCAAGCAAGGTGAGCATCTGGCAGATAAAGATTCTTAGTTAGAAAAAGGGAGTTGGGCAGGCAGGACAAGAGGTCAATGGCAACCTAAACGTGAAGGCCAGAGAGTGAGTCAAGGAGCTGGGGCCTTAGGCTGTCAGTACAGGTAGGTGTTAGTAGCACCATATGCCTGGAGGAGCAATGACCAGTCAGGATGAGGCCAGCCGCTGGTCCCCAGGTAGTAGAGGATGGACTGGGTGAAGACCTGAGGGTCAGGGCCCAGGAGGCTGCCCAGGAGCCTTGAATTTGCCTGTTTCCTCTAGGAACTCAAGATTCTCTAACTGGAAACATTATAATGCTTGTGTTTCCAAAGTCCACGGAGAAGTCAAGGTCCTAAAGGGCCAATTTCAGTACCACTGTCTCTCGGTATGCATGAGGGGGTTGGTTCCAGGATCCCTTTGGATACCAAAATCCATTGACTGATGCTCAAGTCCCTTATATAAAGTGGTGTGTATCTGCACATAACCTATGCACATCCTCTTGTATACCTGTAATCATTTCTAGATTACTAATAATACCTAACACAATGTAAATAGTTATTATACTGTATTGTTTTTTACCTATTTTATTTTTATCATTGTATTGTTATTACTTTTAGTTATTTACATATCTTGAATGTTTTCAATCACAAGTTGGTTGAAGTTGTGGCTGCGGTGAGGACACAGAATGCTTCCTGTACATGTGTGCGAGAATTCTTAGCACAACTTCCAACTTTGATATTTAAGTCAATTTAATTTAGTTCTATTCTATTTAGCCTTAACTGAGAATAAAAACAAAGTATCCTATTATCTCTTATGAGTCAGCTGTGGATTTAAGAATCATATTTCAGTTAGTTCCTTAGTCATTTCTTACCTAGACGTTAAGAAACGTACTTTAACCCTCCGCCACCGGTCTTTTTTTTGGCTCTATAAAACTGATGTTTGCCTTCTCTATCTTTGTCATGCTTTCCACGACGCTTTTAAATTCTAGCTATGACTAGCTATTCAACAAGGTGCAAAGTGTTTTCTTTTTAAGATGGTTAGCTGAAAGTAATACATTTCTGATTAAAAAGCCTCTGTTCGCTCTTTCTTCATAAGATAGGCATTAAAATTTAAAAGCCAGAACATGAAATCAGAAGTGCTAATAAAAATTTCACCAAGTTGGAGTTTAAAATGTTGCTAACCTAACAAGAAATCCAGGATGAATGTGAAGGGTCAGGCAGCTCAGAGAGGATCTGTGCTGTGCCTTCAAAATGTCCTGCAAATTTCACATGAAAATTGTTTGTGATTCACTTTGATCAGTGATGACTCAACTTATTAAAAAAAAAATGAAGCCTCAACAAGTACAACTGGAAAGCAACCTCCCCACCTCCTGCATAAATGATCAGTGTACTCAGCATCACTTGCTCGTGGGGTATTAAGACTGCAGCATTTCTCCTGTGTGACAGATCTGGTTTCAATCTGTGTTTCTTCAATTTTTATCAGTGTTGGCCTAGATTTCCAAAGCCGAGTGAAAATGGAAATATCCGCCCCACCAACCCGCTTTAACCCATCTGTCTCCTTTTATTTACATAATATAACATCTTTTCCTTGAAGAAGTCTAATTTAAAAAAAACACAAAAGCAAAATGGAAGTAAAATAAATAGAAAGTCTTTCCTCACGAAATAAAACATAGGATCTTCCCTTTGAGTTTATACCCAACCAGCCCTCACTACAGCAGCAAATTCAATTAAAAAAAAAGCCACCATGAGGCAGGGCTAGACATCAACAAGATCATTTCTTTAATATGCCCACGACTTTAGAATCACCTTTCACATGTCAAGTGACTTGGTGACACCTTCCAAAAGACAGAATGCAAGAATATTTCTGATAATCTGCTAATGTTGGTCTCCTTATTCCAAAGTGAGGAAGTCACCCTGGATAATGACTTTGCTAAGTGCCGACATGGGAAGGGTTTATAATTATGCAGACTCTGTTGTTGTTACTACTGCCAACAGAATAATTTATCAACTTATGGGTCTCATCAAGGGAACTAAAAAGCACATCACCAGCAAGAAATGATTTCTAAAGAAGACTTAATTACTAATATATGTGTTTTTAATGTTGGCTGAAAATACACAAGAAGACAAGTAAAGTGGCATGTGACAAGTCCTCATTTAGTCTGTCAGTCATGGTAGCACATTCAGAAAGGTAAACAATAAAAAAAGGATAAAGAGATAAAGGTAGATCCTCCCATGACTTCGAAATAATTGTAGTATTTGCTGGTGAGGCCAAAGTTTCTGTATACAGATCTCTGACGAAGACAGTCCTATGGACTTCAAGGGAAAATTAGGGGAAGGGACAGGTGACAAGCTCAGTGTGTGGTGTTCATCAGGTACTATTCTGACTGAGCCCATCTGAATTTTTATTTACCCATTCTAACATTTCCTGGAAACCAAGGCTTTTTACTTTTCTCTCAATCTACTCAAAATGAACTACTCCCCACCCCAAGGTACTGGCAGCATTTATTTACCCTTGTGAAGCCAGTGACATACCCATACTCTTCGGTGCCTCTCCAAGCCTCCATCCTCAACAAGTAAATATTCATTAACAATCAGACCAGCTCAAAGGAAACACGGTGGCTTTCAGGCATACAGCTATTGTGTGGCATGGAGGACAGAGGCCTATTTCCCCTATGTCCATGGTTTCTTATAATAACACAAATAAGTGACAGGAGTTTTGGCTGAAGTAGAATTGTTACAGGGATATTTTTAAGTAAAGGAAAAGTCATCACTGTTAGTGGAAACAATGGCCTGGGCTGGTTTTCCAATTCCCATTAGCAGTAAACTTTGCTTCTGGACAGAAACCTTTTATTTTGTTCTTTGGCTTGAAGCACATTAAATTCAAGTTTTTCTTAAAAATAAAGTTTGAAATAACTCCTTAAATCTGCAAGCTGCTGGATGATGGAAGATGGGAGAGTCAGCTCAGGTACCTGCGCTATAAAGCTTGGCACAGCTAACATCTAGAAACTGGATGCAGATTAGAGGAAAAGCAGAAAACGCGGAGTGAAGATCACAAAACCATCAAGATGAAGAATGGAGGAAGGGGTTCCTAAGAGCGGTCAGGAAGGGCCAAAGCAAATGCACTGAGAAATGTGAAGTTACATTTGCCTACTGATGAAGTAAACATCAAGGAGGAGAAAAATCTCTCAGGAAACAAGCAAGTTGACAAAAAGGTGATGAAGAAGAATTGCGGGTTTCGAACCTCTGGTGTAGAAAATAATTTTAAAAGCATATACAAGCATCAGATTTTATGTCAGTTTTGTCAGAAATTAACAGGATTCACCATTTTTCTTTTGATTAGTGGTGATGGCATGCCCTGGAATTTTCTGTATTAAATTCTCTGTAAGAGGCTGGGCGCAGTGGTTCATGCCCATAATCCCAGCACTTTGGGAAAACAAGGTGGGAGGACTGCTTGAGGCTGGGAGTTCAAGACCAGCCTGGGCAACATAGCAAGACCTTGTTTCTACAAATTTATTTTTTGTTTAAATTAGCTGACTGAGCCCAGGAGTTTGAGGCTGCAGTGAGCTATGATTGTACCATTGCACTTCAGCCTAGGCGACAGAGCAAGACACTGTCTCTCAGAAACAAACAAAAATTCTAAGAATCCATGGGAACACGTGCAGTTTCTTGTGGGTCTGTGTACTAAACATGCTGTGCCTTTCCCCTCTGCGCAAGCTTGTCTCTCTTGCTCCATCTCTAATTTGCTCCTGGCACCTCTCCTCTCTTCTCCTTTCCTATTCTCCCATTTTTCTGCTCCAAAGGGGCAGCCAGAGGTCCCCATCACTGCATAGTTCCTCAGGTCTGGGCTTTCTTTTCCTGACCTGATGGAGCAGTGTGTCCAACTGGCTCCCTCAAACACATGCTCATTCTTTTAAGGGGAATCAAATTAGCAAGCCTTCCAGTCACTGCCTGCAGGGTCCCTACAGGTCCAATTCTGATGCCAGGAGGAATGTCCTGGTTTGGACAGACTTGCAATGAGGACCTAGAGACAGGCACTGGCAGGCAAGCCCCAGCCGCCGGCAATGGGAGACAGCTTTTTAAAGTCAGAACATCATAGCGAAGGGAAGACTCACCCGCTTCGTCTCCGTGCCAGCTCTCTCTCCTTCTAGCTTCCTGCATTGTCTTGTTCTTCCCCTCACTTGTCAGCTACAATTGGCTGGAAACACCCTTGGGCTGACTCAGAATGGAATGTGTAAAAAACTTTCAGTTAAATACTTCCTTCACTTTTCCATGATGATGAGGTGCTGTGCTCTTCCTCTGATCCTTCAACTTCCAAGACATTCACAGATTCCTGCTCACGGTCTCTCCCCATCTTCTCACTCTGCTCATACCCTTGGCAGCCCCAGCCCCACCCTGGCCCAGTGAACACCTACAGTTCCTCAGTGTGTCCTCGGCCTTCCCTGACTGGTCCAATGTCCCTGCCATCTGCTCTTGAAGTGCTGCATATGCCTGCCTTTCAGGGTCTTCTTGTGTTCGAATTTTGCATGATTTGCCATGTTTGGGTTTAGTCTGCCTTTCCTACTGTACACATGAGGCAGACATAGCTTCCAGTTTTGTTTACGATGAGCCTCAGATCTGGCACGTCTTGGCAACCAGAAGTATTTGCTGAGTGACTGAGTGATAAAAGGGACTGATCTGATATTTGTTTTTTTCTCGTGATATGTGTTCTCAACTATTTTTCTCCTTCTCTTGGTGCCTTCTCCTTCTCTCCTGGTAGAGAGGAAAGTCTCTCCATTTCCTTATAGCCAGCCTGAGGGAAGGCAGCCTGAGAAGTGGTCTGTGGAGGCTTGTGGCTGGCAATGAGAAGACTTTTCTTCCAGTTCAAGGCCAAAAGCCCAATATGACCTTTAGCCAAAGACTTCATTACTCTGGGCCTCGATTTTCTCTTCGGTAAATGAAAGTCAATATTTTCTGCTTCTTCTGCTTCATATGGGGCTATTGTTGGGACAAAACTGAATTTGAAAGGTGCTGTATAAAGATAATGGTTACACAAACAAAATGTATCCTTTAAGCAAAATGCTTTGTTGCATTTCTCTATCATCTCTTAAAATTTCATGTACCATTGATGAATTCTCTAGAATGCAGGCCTTCTTCTTTGAAGAAGCTGATTTTCAGAGAAGCTGCCGTTTCAGTAAACAGATCATCTAATCATCCATCCTGTAGGCCAATTGTTACTGAGCACACAATTACGCAAGCAACTACAATATAGAATGGTAAGGTCCTGGGGAGGAGAAGTAGAGGCTGCTCAGGCAGATGAGAAAAGGGTGCCCCATCCAGATCATGAGGTCAGAGGAGGCTGCAGGGCAAGTGAAGTCTGCGCTGGAATCCAAATCTTGATTAGCTGGGGACGGCAAAGCAAGGGGTGGGTGTGCACATGATCCAAGGCCGGAGGTGAGAGGCGCTTGGAGGACTAAGACAACAGAACAGAGGGTCCACATGGCTGGGGCTCAGAGTGGGGTGGGGAGCAGAGGAGATGGTGAGCAGGGGAAGAGGAGGCTAGAAGGGAACAGACGACAAAGGGTTTTGTTAGGAAAACTTGACCTTACTCCAAGAATACTGGGGAAACTTTGGTGAGCTTCAAGCAGAAACATTACTTGATTATATCTGACTTTCAAAAATGTCACTTTGGCGTGCAGTGTGAAGAAAGGATTAGTTAGATAGGGCAATGGTGGAAACAGGATGAGCGGGGGGACTGGCCCTTATAGCAATCCAGTGAGAAATCCTGGTGGCTTAGATTCAGACAGTCACAGTAGGAGTGGACTGAAGTGGGCGGATATGAGGGGATGCCTCTACTGACCCAGAGATCAGGGAGGAAAGGGAGGTATGGGGGGAGGAGAGATGACGAGGGTCATACAAATGGAGTTTTTAGCAAGCGGCTGAATTTGTGAGTTAGGAGCTCAGGAGAGAGATGGGGACTGAAGACACAGGTAGAGTTCAAAGTATTCTGCACAAACACTGCTAACTGAGGCCATGGAGTAGATGTTATCCCCCAAAGGGACTGTATAGAGAAGACATTAGGTCTGGAGAAATGAGAGGGCTCCCAGTAATCAAACTTTGAGCTAAGAAGTTCAAGAAGAAGGGGCGGTGATGTGAGAGGGAAGCCAGAAGGACATGGTGCTTGTGAAGCTTGCGGAAGGTGCGGGTGGTTGGCCAGCCGTGGTCAGCACTCAGAACCATCCAGAGATAAGACCTAAACCCAGAGGCCCTTCTCACCACAATGCCAAATATGTGGAACTTGGAGTTCTAGGTCCCAGGAGCCATTGGGGGATCTAGAATGACACTTCCTTTATGCTGTATCCTCTAGGAATCTTCATTGACTTCTCCAGCCAGAAGTGACTAACATCTCCAAATATTTGTTGAGCCAGTACTCTCTGCATTGAGCACTGGGAATTTTAAAAGCCATAAACTATGGTCCTTGAGGGGAGCAAAGCACTTACATAAAAATTCATCACAGCTTGGTGTAGTCTCTACCGAGTGTCCTGTGACTGCTGAAGAAGTCAAACACTTGGCTGGGTGGTCAGGACAGGCCCAACCCCCCCATCCCCTACAGGATAGGGCATGTCAGGAGGCAAAGTAAGGGGAATATTCCAGGTGGGGCCTCACTGCTTGAAAGGTGTGGAAGTGGGATTAGCATGGTTTATCTGGAGGGCAAGGAACAGACCATGTGTTTAGAGAGGAGGACTCTTCTAGGGGAGCTGGAGGGGCATGGGTGGAGCCTTTGGAAGGGGTCAGATAGAGGTGGGCCTTGAGAGATGGCTGGAATTTCGAACTTCATGCTGCAAATAGCAGGGCACCCATTACAATGGTCACTCCTTAGGTACTGTTTGGCTCTGATTTGTGTAATCTTGCCTGTGTGATTATGGCTCTAATTTCTTTGAAAGCCATCTAGGGGGAAGGGGCATGTCTTTTTATCCTTTGATTGTTCCACAGGAACTAGTTCAGCATCTTCTAACTCAAATATTCTTCATAGGAATGAAACTGCAAAGACACCTTTGTGGCCTATGAGGGCACATAGCTCAGTCTCTGTGCAAAGAGACACAATGAGTAGTGTACGCTGTGCCCAATACGAAGCTTTTTATCCCTTATCCCTTATTCCCACTCCCCCTCTGAGTCTCCAGAGTCCATTACCCCACTCCATATGCCTGGAAAACAGGTGATTTTATTGATAGCATGATTTGCTAAGTCTACAATACCTATGATAAACAAATAGAACATGGGAGGCCCTGACTCGGTTTTAGGAGGATCGGAAAGTTTTCCTGGTGAGGATGATAGCTAAATGGAGACCTCAAGGGTGAACAGCCAAGCAGTGGGCAGAGGACAGGGGTGCAGCAGGCAGAGAAAGGCCTCTGTGGAGAGGGAGCCTGTGGGGGAAGAGGCATGGAGAGAAAGCCAGGCCAGAGGTACCATGGCCTCCTGACACCCCACCCCCAGGGCAGAGCTGAGGCCCAGAGCAGAGCGGGTGGTAATGGCCTGTGTGAGCTAACGTGTAAAGTCCACCATCTCCCTGGAGTCCGTGGGCATCAGGTGAACACAACACTCTCCACAGGATGCTGGTTCTGCCCATGACAGAAACCTGGCAGAAAGAAAGAAGAAAATGACTGCAAGCATTCAGTATCGCCAGCAGAAGACTGCATTGTTTTCTTCTTGGAAAAAGATTTCAAAAGCTGATGCTGAAAGAAACATGCAAAATAGATTTAAATGCAGTTGAAATGAGAGTGGACAGTCTGGGCCTGCTGCTGATTGGAGACACTTCTCGAGCAGTGACAGCGTGAGAGAAGCTGGCATTGCAGCTGCCCCAAATCGAGAAGAAAACAGTCTCCTCTTGACACTGACAGTGAGTCACAGAGCAGCAGCTGTGGAATATTTACTTTTTCTAGATTTTACACTGTAATTTTAAATTATAAATACATTTTATGTCATAAAACACTACTGTCTATTTGACATAATTTTCTGAATTGTGCCAGACACTGAATTAAGGGCAGGAATACAAAAACGAGGATAGCATGGTCCCTGCCCTTGAGGATTGCCCATTAAGTAAGGAGACAGACCCCTGGGTAACAGCCCATAATATTATGCAGAGAATGCACACCAGTGGGACGAGAGAAGTGCTCTGACCAGAGGAAAGAGCAATTAGTTTAAAACAATTTTTTTTTTTACTTTTAATTTAGCCCTACCTAAGCAAGGCCTTAAAAAGTTTGGTTACGAACTCACAACTGTCCCTTTCCATGGGAATCTTCCTAAAGGCGAAAGATTTCTTTGTTCTGACAAGAAACCAGAGCATGAGAGCAAATAATTCTGAGAGCTGGATTTGGGAAAGTTGTGCCGCAAAAGGCATAAAGCGGTCGTTTTCAGAGCAGAGCCAAGGTTGCCTTAGAGTTGACCCAAGACCTTACAAACCATGTCCTGTCCGGATCCTATCCCAGCCCCAGTGAATCAGAACCTCTAGGGTAGGAAAAGCTGGAAACACAACTTTTTCAGCTGTTCCAGTGTTTTTCTTATGCACAGTAAGGTATAAGAGCCACCATTTTAAGATATGCTCCGGATTTCAGTAGAGAGGAAGAGGAGGCTCACAGTACAGGTGACACCAGGAAGATGGGGATGTGCAAGTGACCAAGGGGACGGAGTCCTGAGTGCAGCCGGAAAGAAAGCTGGAAAGTCAAACCAAGGCTGCCCACCCAAAGGACAGTGACTGCCAACCATACCTGTTTGTCCAAATCGCCCCTGGAAGTGAAAAATATACCTATATTTGGCTCCGTTTCCAGAATCGGTCTGTTATATGGGGCTTGAGAACGTGCACGTAAGCAAAGGCCGCACCAGTGATTCTGATGAACAGCAGGGCTCAGCCGCACTGCACAGGCTGGAACCATGAGAAGTTCTGAAACCCCTTCTCCTACCCAAGGAAAGCCTGGTAGATTCTAGAATGGCCATTACCACTGACTGTGTGCTAAGGACTTTAGCGGCATCAACTACATCCAGAAGTGAGATATGTCCCACATGTTGTGAGCATGCAATGCGATTCTTTAAATGTTCGAAAACAGGGAAGGCCCTGCTATTTCCGCTCTTCTCTGAGTTCTGAGGGCCAGTTGGAATTGGTTCTTTTCATAAACAAATGGCTTCTGAATATCTAAACAGTAGCATTAATTCTTAGATAACTAGATAATTTTTAGGAAATGTCAAACCACTGAGATGTCTGTGCTCTGAAAGAATTAAGTTCTGGAAGCAATCAAAGATTCTGATTAGCTCAGTAAGACAGCAGCAAGATTCCAGCAAAGACGCCTCAGGCTACGCAAGTTAATTAATGACTTAACATTATCTCAGGGACCCCAGACTCACTGAAATCAACTTGTTGGCATCCTGAAAGTGATGTGAAAATGGTTGATGAAAATGTCATGATATTATCTCTTATTAATCATCAACATCATAAAGAATAGGCTTATAGTGCATGAGTCTTTCCCCAAGGAAATAAAGTGAGATGCATGGATATTACCTAGAGCTTTTGATCGGAATTACATTCATTGCCAATGTCTTCAAACACATTTTTGCTGTTGCACAGACAGCCACAGATTTTATACCTTTAAAGTATACCTCCCTTAGAACACTAGACTGATGAGATGAGAACTTATTATGTGATATTACGTAGAGTCAATATCCGGATGAATAAAGACGACCTAGAGCTAGTAAGTTACTCCAAGCACGAAGGCAACAGTGCAAATAATTCCCTAGGTTGTGGTAAAAGAAGATTCTTTTGTGTAAGGACCGTCCCCTTGGTTCTCAACAGTTCATTACAGTTTAATGGAGGCAAACAATAAATTATATATTAGTCTGTAGTTTAGAAGCTCCCTCATGTTGACCCAGCTGAAGTTGTAATTTTAGTCACATTCAAGGAACTTATTCTTTTTTCCTCATTCGTCTTCGGGTGCCTTAGTTAAAGAAGCATTGTGTAAATGAAATTCAATCAAATGATAAAACAGCTACTATCTACGGAGCATCTACTAGGTACCAGGCTTTGTATATGTCATTTAAATTAATCTATTTAATCCTCCCTATGGTTTCGTAAAGTGAGGTATTATCTCCACTTTTGTAGAGAATGAAATTAATATTCAGAGAAGTCAGGTTAATTCACCCAAGAATGAAAAGCTAATTAGTAGCAGAGCTAAGTCCAAAGATGGATGTCATATAGGCTCCTCACGCTTTTAAAGATCAACTCACGTCTTCCAGACGAAGTCAGCCACTCCCTTTTCTGTGTAAATTTGGATCATGTATGTTTCTACTTGTGATGTGATAATTATTACTGTTTTTTTCTTAAAAGTCCATGTCCTTGGACAGGAGGCATGTCTTCTTGTCCATCTCTGTGTTGCCAGGCTGTATTTTTCATTCAGGAGAAGTGTCTTGAATACCTACTGTGTGCCAGACACTAAGTTGGGCACTGCAGATATAGGGAGGAACAAGACACACACGGCCCCTGCCCTCATGGAGCTCACAATCTACAGGAGAGACAGTTAAATAAACAGTTAAAATAGAGTATAAAAAATGCTATGATGGGAGAAGTACAGGGATTACAGGATTTCTGAGATTAACCAGCAAAGCTCCCTTTCCTATTGTGAGGAGAAAGGGAGGGGAGCTAGGAATGATTCAGACTGAAGAGGGAAGAGATGAGAAGAAGGGGGAAAGCAGGTTCTGGAAAGAGGAAACAATGTGTGGAAAGGCATGAGGTAAGAGGGCCGGCAGAGGAGACAGATGGCTCTGGAGATGTGAGCAAGGACCAGGCACGAAGGTCCTGGAAAGCTGGTTATTCTGAGGCTGCCGGACAGGCTGCTGAAGGGGTTTCAGCATTCAGTGCCATGATTAGATTTGAAAGATCACTTTAACTGCAGCAAGGAGAATAAGATGGAGGGAAGTAAGCAGAGCGGCAGGAACAGCAGATAAGGAGACACAGTCCTGTCGTCAAAGTGCGACAGAGTCTCGTGGTCTGCACTAGGCTGCAAAAGCAGAGAGGAAGAGAAGACTTCTGAGGCAAAATCAATAGGTTTGGTTTCTAATTGGATATAGGTGATTTGTGAAGGAGAGGGGCCAAGGACGCTCCCAGGTTTCTGGCTTGGGCAATTGGTTAGATGGTGGAGCCATTTTCTAATCTAGGCTTGGAAGATAGGATAATAAATTTGGTTTGGACTAGTTTCAAATGCCTGGGGTGGATGTGCTCACTAAGCAGAGGAAGGTCAAGGTAGGGATAGAAGCTGGAGACAGAACTTTGGAAGCCATTAGCCGTAAGACTGAGTGAGATTACTCAGAGACTGGGAGAGAAGAGAGCTCCATGGAATATTTGAAGTCAGATAGTGAAAGAGGAGGCAGTAAAGGAACCTGAGAAATAAGGAGAGGCCAGATGGGAGAAAACTGAGTCTAGGATGATGTCTGGAAAACCAGAGTAGATTTCAAGAAGGTGGGAATGGTCTCATGGGGCCCAACACTTTTCTACGGTCAAGTGAAGCTCTGGACACAGTCCATGGATTTTGCAATGAGGTGGTCAGTGGGGACCTTGACAATAGGGCCAGCCCACGAGGACAGTGGAGCTCACCTGCTGCAGGCTGAGACTGGGGAGGAGCTCTGCAGTGTCTAAGGCACATCTTGAACCCAAGACTCCTTATTGAAATGCAGAGCATGGTGAAACATTTTTTTCCCCATTTTTCAGCGTATTTCCATGTAGCTGTGGGAGACACTGCCAGTGAGTATATCTGAAGGGTTGAATAAAGCTTGGTGGAGAAATTCAGAAAAGGACAATGGAAAAATAGACGGAAGGAGACAAAGAGCTAAGACTGTGAGTCACTTATTTCCAGACAATCTGCTGGAAGCACCGTGGCGTGCCGTCCTGTCCCCTTTGTAACCTGCAACAGGAGCTGCTCTCCAGTGGGGCAACTGCCTTTTGTGGCCCTCCCTGCATGGAAGTGACTAAATAGCAGCATTCAGACTATTCGTGAGGAGTGAACAAAAGGGAAGACACTGATCTTTAGGGTTTCTGTGAAATCTTTTTCAACATAGACAAACAGAGGCAAGTTGAGAATCGAAGCCATAGCAAGGCGCACGTCTAGTCCCGGTTCTCCTGGGAGGTGGGTTTCTCAGCCTCCTGGCCAACGCGTCCTGCCTCCCCTGCCTCCCTCCTCTCCTCGGCTCTTTCTCTGCCGGCATTAAACACCCTCTCTAGTCCTTCCCTTCTACCTCCTCTCCCTCCTGCCATAAAGATGTGCTGAGCACTGCCGGGAGCACCAGTGCGATGGCAATGCTGCTCGTAGTCATTTACTACCAGGCTTCATCTGCCATTCTCTCTGTTAATCCCAAATGCTGCTCCACATCTCACAGGTAACTTCTGTACCATGGGCCAATTTCTCATAAACATTTTTCTCCATGATTTTTGGTGGGAAATCTAAAATTCAGCCTTTCTCAAATTAAACTCATGATCTTCACCATACAATCTATTTCTTCTCAAGTATTTCTTCTTTGTGGCTAATAGCATCACCATATTCACCATCTGCCCAGCTGCTGTTACAAGGTCATGTGTAACCGCTTCATTTCCTTATCTTCAAGCAGCAGCTCATTCCCTTTAGCTCCCCCTCTGCAATATCCATGGGGCTGTGCTTCTGTGTCTATGACCACCGCTCTGCTCAAACCTGCGTCTCCGCTTGCCTGGACCTCAGGGAAGCCCCTGACCATGTGCCTTATTTCTGATTTTGCTCCCATTCATTACAGCCTCCACAATGCTTTTAAATTCATTTTTTCAACAACACAAATCTGATCATGTACCTCCAGGACAAGTTTATACACATTCAGTGATTTCTTACTACCAGTAGATTATAGTTGATGCTCTAATTTAGCACTGCTCAAAAGGCCTTTAAAAATCAGTCTTTACAGCTTCATCATCCACCTGTGTGCCAAGCATAGTGCTACTTGCTTGCTTTTATAAGGATTATCACATCAAATCCCAATAACATCTCTGTAAGGTGGATATTTTAATTTGTGGTTGATTTGCAAAAATTAAAAGGCACAAAGGTTAAGTGATTTGGCTTAGGGTCACCCAGCCACAAGTGAGGCAAGAGTGAAATCCAGAGTTTATACATTTCAAAATGTTTTCTTTTTTTACTTTTATACATCAAGAAGTATCACTAAGTACGTACTTGTGCTTTCCGTACAAAGGCAGAGGTGCTGCTCCAGTCGTCAGGCAGTGGCTAAGCTCGCTGCCTCGTTGTCATACTGCCTGGGTTGGACTCTTCCCACCCTCACTTTCTAGCCTCCTGACCTTGAGTCAATTTCTTAATCCCATTAGGCCTCTGGTTACCCACTGTTAAAACAAGGGCCTGTGGGATGCTGTGAGGATAAGGGAGATTATAGATGCAATGCCCCCGAGCCTGGTAGGAGGGCAGAGCTCAATACAGTAAGGTCACTCCCTGGCGGCTGGTTCCTGCTCCTTCCCAGTAAAGGTGTGGCTATACTAAGTTGAAAAGAAATCATTTATGTGGTTAGACATACTGACTTCTGTAGCAGAGAATAGACAGGGAGCAGAAGCTCTTATTAGCTTTGGAGATGACAATAAAACTGGAAAAGATAAGAAAAGTGGAAAATGATCTTTGCATCTGAGTGTACTGACTCATGACATGTGGAAAGATAAAAGAAAGTCCTACTTATTTAATAATCCTTAAAACTCAAATGGAAAAGTAAAAATCTACAGAGAGTGAGCCAGCTTTTCTTTCTTTTTGACACAATGAAGAAGATTCCAGTGGAAAATGTAGACATACATAGCAAATTTTCTGTGGAGTAATTTAGCTTTCTATGAAATGTAAATAAAAATAAATAAATTAGGATCAAATAATTTAACATGCCACAAGCATGTTATTAAGTACCCCTTTTTGATAAGCACCATGCAGGACACTGTGGGAAACACTTAAAAAGAAGGGGAGAGGGTGGTAAACTATTGAAGTTGCCTGGAAGAGGTATTTAAAGTAATTTTTACAAGTCTGTTAGTCTCCTTTTAAAAACCTAACTGTGTGACTTATTTGATTGTTTTTCCCACATTGGAAGAAGTCCCACTCAGATCAGAAATAAAGGTATTCCCACTTCACACAATAGATGTGTCCTTGAAAAGTTGTCTATAAATCCACATCTTCTTAATAAGGTACTATTTTTTGTCCCTATGTAACATAGATTTTCAAATAAACTCTCTATTCATCATTTATATAAAACTGATAATTTTCACTGCCCCACAGTAAATTACTTCTTAATATATTTTTTTTTTCTTGAGACAGAGTTTTGCTCTTGTTGCCCAGGCTGAAGTGCAATGGTGTGATCTTGGCTCACTGCCCTCCACCTCCCAGGTTCAAGTGATTCTCCCGCCTCAACCTCCCGAGTAGCTGGGATTACAGGCGCCCACCACCAAGCCTCGCTACTTTTTGTATTTTCAGTAGAGACAGGGGTTTCACCATGGTGGCCAGGTTGGTCTCAAACTCCTGACCTCAGGTGATCTGCCCGTTTTGGCCTCCCAAAGTGCTGGGATTGCAGGTATGAGCCACCGCAGAGGCATTATTACTTCTTTGACACCATTCTTTTGTCACGTTCACAACTACTCTCACTTACGCATTTTGAAGTTTGGATGGTCATCCATTGGAATTTCTTAAAATGAGGGCATATCCAGGCATATTTTGTATGGAGTTAATAATTACAACACAGGTGGTGGTTTCCTGGTTTTCCTTGTCTTACTGTCACTCAAAAACAGTGACCGAGGAGCCCATTTTTTACAGCTTTGTACTACAATACAAATACAGCATTTACATTTACATTAATGGCTTTTCAAGGTTGCAAATACAGCAAGATGAATCTGTAGTTTTTATTTCCTAATACATTCCCGGATATTGATTTGCTAAATCATAGTCACGAAAGCCCACAAAACACGCAAACTGCCTACTTTTCCCCCTCAAGGTGCACTATCTGAAAGACACCGTTACATAAATAGTACCTCTGCTAATTAATTTGTGCTAATCATACTTATTTTCCTAAACTAAGAAATGAAATCAAATAGCATAATTTATATTTTTTCTCCAATTCTAATTAAAAGTAAAAAGACAGGGATAAATTCAGTTGCAGAATGCTGCTTACAATGATTCTTTTTTCTAATTACTCAAATCAATTGGTATTTAAAAAACCCTCATATTCAGTCTGGTTTTTGGTTTTACACAACAGGATGGTTAATTAAAATCACTGCACATTCTGGTATGCAGTTTATGGTTGTGAAAAGGTCACATACTTGAAAATAAAGTTCACTATGCCACTTGCATTTAACTAAATAATCACAGAGGGTGTTTAAAAATAATTTATATACCTGTCTTCCAAATGGCTTCTTTTCTTTTCCCCATTTACTCATGACTTCCCATAGGCACCTCCTCTCTCCCTCAGGGAGATCATACTGATGGGATGCCTCCAAATGCCTCAGTAAAATTACCATTTTGCAGAGAGGATGAGAAAACAAGGTTCCTGGATCTGGTAAAAACAAAACAAGACACAGTCCTGGAAAAAGGACATTCCAGAACTGGAACATAGAGCTAAGCACCCATTGATCGCCCAGGTAGATGTGACAAAAAGATCTTCTTTAAAGCCACTCTCTTTTTGGTTTAAAGAGTCACCTCTGCCTCTCCTTTGAGAGGTCTCTAAATTCAGACAGGGCATCCACTGGCCCCAAACCCCACAGACCTCACCACATCAAATGAAAATCAAGCTTCATCTCATCTTTCCAAAATGAATCCTAACCTTCAGACATGCTTATGCCTTTTCATGCTACCAGTAGGTCTGATTAATGCCTTTGTGTGTGGATATATTTCAGTTTTTCTCCATTTCTAAAAACATTCACTCTGTTTAACTCTTCCAAACCTTTACTGTGTGTAGTTTCGTATTGCTGATTAGTTTCAGGAATGCTGCTCTATATTCTAAAACAGAGGTTCCCAGTCTTTTTGGCCCCAGGGACCAGATTGGTGGAAGACAATTTTTCCACAGAGAGAGGCTTGGGTCAGGGGTGGTTTTGGGATAAACTGTTCCACCTCAGATCATCAGGCATTAGTTAGAGTCCCATATGGAGTGTGCAATCTAGACCCCTTGCATGTGCAGTTCACAATAGGGTTTGCGCTCCTATGAGAATCTAATGGCACTGCTGATCTAACAGGAGGCAGAGCTCAGGCATAATGCTCACCTACCTGCTGCTCACCTCCTGCTGTGCAGCCTGGTTCCTAACAGGCCATGGACCAGTACCTATTGGTGAATGTTAGTGAACATTTTGCTTCTATTTATCTGATGGCTGTTAGGGTAAAAAATGTTGGTCATACATTATCACTTAAATTACGTCAGCTGCAGGTGAACAAGAATTCAGTAAACTGGCAGATTCATCATATGACTGACTTCTCTCATGTGTCTTTTCCTCCCATTGACTCTTTCTGCAATGAACATTCTTTTAGCCTTAGAAATATAAAAATAGGGTTGGGCATGGTAGTTCACACCTGTAATCCCAGCACTTTTGGAGGCTGAGGTGGGTGGATCACCTGAGGTCAGGAGTTTGAGACCAGCCTGGCCAACATGGTGAAACCTGTCTCTTCTAAAATTACAGAAATTAGCCAGGCATGGTGGTACATGCCTGTAATCCTAGCTACTTGGGAGGCTGAGTCAGGAGAATCGCTTGAACCCAGGAGGCGGAGATTGCATTGAGCTGAGATCGTGCCACTGCACTCCAGCCTGGGTAACAAGAGCAAAATTTCATCTAATATATATATTACATCACAACAAAGTATGGTTAAAACAAAAGACAAATACTGGTGTGCCAGATTAGAAGAGAGGAAAAGTCTTGGATATTGAATTTAAAGAAAATTTAGGTTGGTGCCCCTTTTGACCATTATTTCAAATGGGGCTATTTTCCTCAGTTAAAATATTTTACAATATCATCGCTTTGTTTTACAATGGCAGTGTCTTATCTCCAGGAGCTCAACTTGCGTTTATATTATTCAGCATTTCCAATTTGCAATGACTTTAGCAAGAGGTAAGAGTTAATCTTTACCATCTTCCTGAGAAAGTGGTAGACAATAAACTGCAGGAGACAGTCTGATGAACTTATGGCGAGCTAAAGAGAGCAGCTAATTACAAACCTATGGCTGTGGGTTTTAATCCCAGCCACTCCTTTCATCTGCCGAAGTGCTAAGGAAGAAGTCATGAACACCTATCCAGTTTCCCCATCTAAGATGCCACGTGAGGATCGGAATAACCACAGTGAGCAATACTATCAACACCATGGGCTGTTTAGTGAGGACTCATAATACAGTGACTGAGAGTATGATTACAAACATAAGGGGTTGAAAATTAATTAACATTTACTTTATTATTGAATATTTAATAATAATCATACTCATAAGTTGAAAATATCAAAGTAGAGAGGTTAAATAGTTTGCAAAAGGTCATATAATGAATTGGCTTCTCAGCTAAGATCAAATCTATAATTTATTGCATTAATTTTCCTCACATTATGTTAAATTTAACAACAATAAAACCTAGATTATTAATATTCTTGCAACCAGGAATTTTAAATTAACTTGCATGTCCACTCACCAGTAAAACTGCTAGGGTTTTTTTTGTTGTTTGTTTTTTTTTTTTGGTTGGTTGGTTGTTTTTACTTTTAGTTCTGGAATACATGAGTAGAACATGCAGGTTTGTTACATAGGTATACATGTGCCATGGTGGTTTGCTGCACCTGTCAACCCATCATCTGGATTTTAAGCCCCACATGCATTAACTGTTTGTCCTAATACTCTCCTTTCCTTGACACCACCCCCTAATGGGCCCCAGTGTGTGATGTTCCCATTCCTGTGTCCATGTGTTCTGATTGTTCAATTCCCACTTATGAGTGAGAACATGCGGTGTTTGGTTTTTTGTTCCTGTGTTAGTTTGCTGAGAATGATAGCTTCCAGTTTCATCCATGTCCCTACAAAAGACATGAACTCATTCTTTTTTATGGTTGTACAGTATTCCAATGTAAATATGTGCCACATTGTCTTTATCCAGTCTACCACTGGTAGGCATTTGGGTTGGCTCCAAGTTTTTGCTATTGTAAATAGTGCTGCAATAAACATACATGTGCATGTGTCTTTATAGTCAAATGATTTCTAATTATTGGGGTATGCACCCAGTAATGGGATTGCTGGGTCAAATGTATTTCTGGTTCTAGATCCTTGAGGAATTGCCACACTGTCTTCCACAATGGTTGAACTAATTTACACTCCCATCAACAGTGTAAAGGCCTTCTTATTTCTCCACAGCCTCTCCAGCATCTGTTGTTTTCTGATTTTTTAATGATCACCATTTTACCTGGCATGAGATAGTATCTCATTGCGGTTTTGATTTGCATTTCTCTAACGACCAGTGATGATGAGCTTTTTTTCATACGTTTGTTGGCTGTATAAATGTTTTCTTTTGAGAAGTGTCTGTTCATATCCTTTGCCCCCTTTTTGATGGGGTTGTTTTTTCTTGCAAATTTGTTTAAGTTCCTTGTAGATTCTGGATATTAGACCCTTGTCAGATGGGTAGGTTGCAAAAATTTTCTCCCATTTTGTAGGTTGCCTGTTCACTCTGATGATATTTTCTTTTGCTGTGCAGAAGCTCTTTAGTTTCATTAGATTCTATTTGTCAATTTTGGCCTTTGCTGCAATTGCTTTTGGTGTTTTAGTCATGAAGTCTTTGCCCATGCCTATGTCCTGAATGGTACTGCCTAGGTTTTCTTCTAGGGTTTTTATGGTTTTGGGCTTTACATTTAAGTCTTTAATCCATCTAGAGTTAATTTTGCATAAGCTGTAATGAAGGGGTCCAGTTTCTGTTTTCTGCATATGGCTAGCCAGTTTCCCCAGCACCACTGATTAAATAGAGAATCCTTTCTGCATTGCTTGTTTTGTCAGGTTTGTCAAAGATCAAATGGTTGTATATGTGTGGTGTTATTCCTGAGGTCTTTGTTCTGTTCCATTGGTCTATACATCTGTTTTGGTGCCAGTATCAATACCATGCTGTTTTGGTTACTATAATCCTGTAATATAGTTTGAAGTTGGGTAGCATGATGCTTCCAGCTTTGCTCTTTTGCTTAGGACTGTCTTGCCTATATGGTCTCTTTTTTGGTTCCATATGAAATTTAAAGTATTTTTTTCTAATTCTGCAAAGAAAGTCAATAGTAGCTTTATGGGAGTAGCATTGAATCTATAAATTAGTTTGGGCAGTATGGCCATTTTCACAATATTAATTCTTGCTATCCATGAGCATGAAATTTTTTTTCCATTTGTTTGTGTCCTCTCTCATGTCCTTGAGCAGTGGTTTGTAGTTCTCCTTGAAGAGGTCCTTCACATCCCTTGTAATGTATTCCTACATGTTTTATTCTCTTTGTAGCAATTGTGAATGGGAGTTCATAAATAGCGTTTATCCTAACAAGACTTAGGAGCATTGTGATGTTGGAGTCACCACTGAATTAAGTTATAGAAGAAAGAAAAGAATTAATTTGGTTCTCCACAAGATTACCAATTTTGTGATAATGAGACTATAGTAAAATAGACTCAATATTAAAATAATACTCCATACCCTTTAAACTGGGTAATTTTAAACTGCTGTGACTTAATTTGCTTCCTCTGAATGTTAAATAGAATTTGTAAAGAAACCTAAGAAGTGAAAGTTGAAGTCACTGACCATGACCACCTCCCACCCACTGTTCTTTAGTACTAAACAAATATGAGAATTGAATTACTGTAATTTCTATCAGCAAATAAAAGAACAACCAATAAAACTAAAATAAAAGCAAAAGTAGAGTTCAGTGAAGGCATTACGGGGTTCCTGTTGGTCACACAGGAGACACAGTCACCTGCAGTCGCAGGGGACCCTGACCCTGTCTGCCAGGGAGGATACTTAAATATACTGTCCTAAAGTAATTAAGATATTTCAGTTAGGGGAAAATTAGAATAAAACAACTTTCAATAGGTAAAATGACAATTATTTGTAGGTGACGTGTTTATTTCCTTATTTGGAAACCCAAATAATTACATGAAAATCATTACAAATAAGAAGAGATTACAGTGGCAGGATCAAAATTATTACACAGAAATATACAGCCTTTCCATACAAACAATCTTAGGCGGAGGACATCAAGGAAGAAATACTTCCATTTATTGTAACAACACAAATGATAAAGTGCTTAGGAATAAACTACATAGGAAGGGTGCAAGTTATACACGAAGGAAAACTTTAAATGCCATTACAGGACAGGAAACACATGAGTATGGGAGCAGCTTATGCTCACGTTCATAAGGGGTAAAATTAAAAGTTAAATCATACATTTATTGCAATCTCAAAATGAACCAGCTGGAATGAAAAAAAGCTGTACTAGAAAAACTGATAATAAAGTTCATTTGGAAAAATGAACAAGTAATGGTGCTGGGGAAATGCTGAAAAGGATTAGAATAGGGAAGATTCACAGACTCACGTGCAGTAGATTCTCACAAGCATGAGTGATGAGCACAGAAGACACTTTTCATTTTCCAGTCAAGCTGACATCTATAGGAGATACTTTTAAGCTTCCTTTACATAGCAAACATTGAAAACCACCCAGGTGACCATGGGCAGGGACTAGCCACTTACAGTGTGCAGTTCCATGTGGTAGAAAAAGCGGCACAGACTCGTGTGCTGATGAGAGCTGCTGATCAGATTTTATTGCTAAAGGACATGAGGAAACTATTTAGCAATATATGTGGTATGCCATCACTTGTGTAAATTCACATACACACATATACTTAAATAAGCAGAACAAATTTTTGGAGAGACACACAAGAAAAGGATACAGTGATTATTCCAAGGGACAAAACTGAAGGCTAAGGATCAGGTTCAGGTTCAGGGAGGGAACTTATTTTTTACTGTATACCTCTATATCTTTTGAATTTTGCACCAAGTGCATGTATTATCCATCCAAAAATCAATAACACAATTTTCATCCTTCTCAAAAATTCTGGGTGATAGAACAAATAGCTAGCAAAAATCCTGGTCTGGGAGAATTAGACTGTGAAATGAAAGACAGCAGGAACATATACGTATATACATCTTCTGACTTTATCATTAGGTATTAATTTGCGTTGCTTTACTAAACAAGTGAAGTATTAGGTTTATTTTCATAAAGAGACTATTTTATTTTACTTTTTTGAGATGGAGTCTCACTCTGTTTCCCAGGCTGGAGTGCAGTGGCACGATCTTGGCTGACCACTGCAATCTCTGCCTCACAGGTTCAAGCGATTCTCCCACCTTAGCTTCCCGAGTAGCTGGGATTACAGGTGCCTGCCATCATGCCTGGCTACTTTTTATATTTTTAGTAGAGATGGGGTTTCGTCATGTTGGTCAGGATGGTCTCGAACTCCCGACCTCAGGTGATCCACCTGCCTCAACCTCCCAAAGTTATGGGATTACAAATATGAACCACTGCACCTGGCCAATGAAGAGACTCTTCAAGGGAGGAAGGTAATACTATTTACTTCTTTGTTTAGGGGACCAGCCTTCTCAGACTAACCTGATTTTTAACATCAGTTAGTACCATTGGAAGTGCATTGCAGAGAGGACACGGAAAAGGAGGAAAAGAAAAATGATCATTTTGATTCCAAAGTTTCAGATAAGCCTGTAAACTAAGATCTTATCTAAGCAGGTCCAATGCATTTGCTTCTACCCTTCCCCCACCACTTCAAATTCTGTCAAATAAAAAAATTTGTTTCAATTTTTTCTTTGTATTTAGTTTAATGCTATATCCATTTCTCTCTACTCCCTATTTCATTAATTCTCTAAGTTTTTTCTGGCTTGAAGTTTAATTACATTTAAAAACTTCTTACGGTAATAAAGTAAAATATTTTAAAACAGGCATATGAAGATGAAACATACTGAAACTGCATAACAGGTTGTAAACAACCAGGCAGCTAAATTAAACCCAGAGTTTTCTCCTTTATAAATGCAATAAGCTTATTGTTATGAAATACTTGAGGCACTAACAAACTAATTAATTCTACAATTTCATCTTTACCTTTACCAAGCTGGTTCCATGTTTCCATTTTATAGATGCTCTCTGGCTAGACTGCTCCATAAAATACTTAATAAATCCAATTATTACTTATTAGGAGGGTGGGGTTTGTGATCATTGAGAAAAGCCACATGTGATCCAACTTCTAAACCTAACTCTTCTCCTGATTTATGTTCCTCTTCCTCCTCCTCCATGGGAGTAGAATGATCATTGAGCATGATTTTAGTTTCTATTTCAAAGGGGATTTTTTGAGCTGATATATCTGCTGCTTATAAGCACAGCAGAATGGTGAACAGTGTTCTTGTGTTCTTGCCCATTTGGGTTATAGGTTTTCTGGTTGCAGAAAAGATAAATGCCTTCTTTCTCCTTATTGCGGATAGGCAGAGAGTATACATGAGGTGCTGCTTCTCCATGCCCATCTAGCTTCTGAACATTTATAAGTTGCTAGGTGGGAACATTCTTTGCCTCTTGAGAAATTCAGGGACCATCAGCATCTCATTTTTTTAAAAAAGAAGTATTTACTTAGTTCACACATCTATGGGTCGATGATTTAGACTCAAGTGGGCTGATCAGTTCTGATTTCAACAGGGCCCATTCACATGTCTGTTGGACAGTTGTTGGCTGAGCAGAGGGGACATGGCCTTGGCTGGGATGACCAAGACAGCTGACTCAGCTTCACAGGGCTCATTCTTCAGCAGGTCAGCCCCAGCATGGCTTCATGGGGGATGGCAGAGGAAGAAGAGAGGAAGGACAAATGGAAAGTGCTATCTCACACCTCTGTGTGCCATTCTGCAGACATCTGGTGGCCAAAGCAAAGCAGATTCATGGGTTTTTTTTTTCTTTTTTAAATTTCATAGATTTAGGAGGCACAAGTACAGTTTTGTTACACAGATACATTGCACAGTGATGAAGCCTGAGCTTTTAGAGCAACGGTCACCTGCACTGCATGGATGGTACCCATTAGGGAAATTCTCCACCCCTCCCCCTTTCTTCCTTTCCTTTCTACTTTCTCCTCTTTCCTCTTTCTTTCCTCTTTCCTTTCCTTTCTTTCTTTTGTCTTTCTTTCATTCTTTCTTCTCTCTCTCTCTCTCTCTTTCTTTTCTTTCTTTCTGATGGAGTCTCCCTCCGTCGCTAGGCTTAAGTGCAGTGGCATGATCTCAGCTCACTGCAACTGCCACCTCCTGGGTTCAAGTGATTCTCCTGCCTCAACCTCTCAAGTAGCTGAGACTACAAGTGTGTGCCATCATGCCTGGCTAATTTTTTGTATTTTTAGTAGAAACAGGGTTTCACCGTGTTAGCCAGGATGGTCTTCATCTCCTGACCTCATAATCTGCCCGCCTCAGCCTCCCAAAGGATTACAGGCATGAGCCACCGTGTCCAGCCCCTGCCACCTTTCTGAGTCTCCAATTAAACTGGTATTTTTAAGAAAAGAACTGAAAAGTCATCAAGGAGAGGACCTAGATAGAATGAGGGGTGGAGAATTGAGGTGATACTGTGGGGGTGGGGATCAGAGCTACCTTGGGAACGTTTTGTAATTCCCCCCACACAGAATCCTTCCCTCTTGCCACAGGAACGCACTCTGATTCTCCCACAACCTACCTTGCTGGACGAAAACCACTTACCCACAAGTCCCACATAAACAAACCTTCCCAGACCCACTCAGTTTCTGTGTTGGCTCACTGAGTTCCACTAGTGCAGGAATATCTGACTATATTTTACCAGGAAAATGTTTAGCAGTCACTGCTACTGGGGATCCAGAAATGAGTAAGCTACAGCTGCTGGCCTTAAGAGCCCCTGCCTAGCGGAAGGAATAGGGTGACATATAATCCCAATGACACACAGCAAGGAACACAGCAGAGGGAAAGGGAAAGTGTTACAGTGGCTGGGAGATTTGGGGCTAAAACCACCTATTAATTTATCTATTTATTCTTCTTCTACTTCAAAAAGCAACTAAAACATAAACTCCAGTGTCTTCAGCAGATATCGTGCAAAAGAGAAAGAAATGGAGTAGAAACTACAGATTAAAAGAGACTTAAGAGACACATAGCATAGTCAGGTAATCGTACTGTGAATCATATTTGGATCCTAATTCAAAGTGAAAAAATGTCATTTATTAGATAATTGGAAGTTTAGATGGTAATGTTTAGAAATTATTATTAATTTTATTGGTTGGATAATGATAGTATTGTGGTTATGCTAAAATAATGTTTTTCTTAGAGTTGTATATGTAACTGTTTATGAATAAAATGATGTAAGGTTAAAATCTGCATCAACAGGGCTTAATACCTAGGTGTTGGGTTGATAGGTGCAGCAAACCACCGTGGCACACGTTTACCTCTGTAACAAACCTGCAGGTCCTGCACATGTATCCCAGAACTTAAAATAAAATATAATTAAATTAAAAAAATAACTAACAAGTTATGTGTGGAAAAGCTTTGTGATGTGCTGTTTTATATAACTGAATGGAACCTTTGTTTTCATGAAATACATTACACACAACACACACACACACACACACACACACACACACACACACAATCTGCATCAACATAATACAAGTGGGGGTATAGATGGGGCAGAACTGACCAAGAGTTGGTGATTGAGGGGGCTTGTAATCAGCACATGGGTCCTTTGTGCTGTTCTGTTGACTTGGTTTTTATCCTATTTTTTTATTGTGGTAAAATACACACAATATTTACTGTCTTAACCATTTTAAGTGTATAGTTCAGTGGTATTATATGCATCCATAATGTTATGCAGCCATCACTGCCATCCATCTCTAGAACTCTTGAACGTGTTAAATTCAAACTCTAATCCAGTAAACAACTCTCCATTCTCCCCTCCTCCCAGCCCTGCCAAGCCCCACTCTACTTTATGTCTCTATGATTTTGACTATGCTAAGTACCTCATATGAATGAATCACAGAGTATTTGTCTTTTTGCTACTGGTTAATCTCACCTCACAGTTTATCCATTTTGTAACATATGTCCAAATTTCCTTCCTTTTTTAGGCTGAAAAATATTCCACGGTATGTATATACCTCATTTTGACTTAATTTATAGCCTAATGTATGTTCTGTCCTGGAGAATGTTTCTTGTGCACTTAAGAATACTGTATATGCCGCTATCGGGTAGTGTCCTATATATGTCTGTTAGATAGCTGGTTCATTGTGTTAAGTCCTCTATTTCCTTATGTATGTATGGTTGGTCTGTCCATTACTGATTATCGTGTGACTGTCCACTTCTTCCTTCCATTCTTTCAGTTTTTGCTTCATATGTTTTGATGATCTGTTATTAGGTGCATAAATGTTTATAACTGTTATATCCTTTTGCAGTATTAAATATTTTATTAATACATAATTTCTTTGCCTATTGCAACCTTTAGTGATCCATTTTTTTCTGGTATTAGTATAGCTACCTCTGCTCTCTTTTGGTAACTATTTGCATGAAATAGTTTTTCCATCTTTTTACATCTCTTGTGTCTTTGGATCTAAAGTGAGTCTTTTGAAAACAGGATGTAGTTTGATCTCATTTTTGTTTGTTTGTTGGTTTTAAACCTATTCTGCCAATCTCTGTCTTTTGACTGGAGAGTTTACTCTGTTTACATCTAAAATCATTACTTATGATTAATTAGAGACATGTCATCTTGCTATTAATTTTTCATATAACTTATAGTTTTGTTTTCCTACTTCCTATATTACTCATTAATGTTTAGCTGATTTTCTATAATGAAATGTTAAAAAAATCTTTTTCCACTTTCTTCTGTGTATATTCTACAGCTGTCAAAGTTACAGCACTCTAATTTAAATTTATATCAGCTTAAGTTTGATGGCACACAAAAACTCTGCTCCCACCCTTTTGGTTGTTAATGTCTCAAAATTATATCTTTATAGACTGTATGCCATAAACCATAAAGTAATAATTATTTTAAAGTCATAGTCTCTTAAATTATGAAAAATAGGAAGTTACAAACCATTGCTATAATAATACTAGCTATTATAATTTTCTAAGGTATTTACTTTTATTGAGATCTTTATTTCTTCACATGGCTTTGAATCACTCTCTAGTGTCTTTTCATTTCAATGTGCAGAACTTCTTTGAGCATTTCTTGCAGGGCAGGCCCAGTGGTTATGAAACCCCTTGGTTTTGTTCATAAGGGAATGTTTTAATTTCTCCCTCACTTTTGAAGGATGAAGAATTCTTGGTTGACAATATTTTTGCTTTTTTTTAGCACTGAGTATTGGCCCATTATCTCTGGTCACCAAGATCTCTGATGAGAAATTTGAAGATAAGCTTAACAATTCCTTGTATGCGATGTGCTGCTGCTTTCAACATTCTCTGTCTTTTGAAAGTATGATTATCATGTGTTTCAGTTTGGATCTCTCAGTTTATCTTAGAGTTCGTTGAGCTTCTTGGATATTTATATTCATGTCTTTTACTAATTTTGGAAATTCTCAGCCATTATTTCTTTAAACATTCTCTATACCCCTTTCTCTCTTTGGTCTTCTGAAACTCTCACAATAAATAAGCTGAATCTCTTGATGGTGTCCTATGGGCCCCTTAGATTCTGTTTACTTTTCTTCAATGTTTTTCTTTCTCTTCCTCAGACTCAATAATTCTACTCTCCTATCTTCAAGTTTGCCATTCTGTTTTTTCCTGCTCAAATCTCCCTCTGAATCCCTCCAGTGAAATTTTCACTTCAGCTATTGTGCTTTTCAGCTTCAGAATTTCTTTTTGGTTTCTTTTTAGGTTTTCTATTTCTCTATTGATATTTCCATTTTGTTCATACATTGTTCTCTTGAGTTTCTCTACATCTTCCTTTACTGTGAACATCTCCAAGACAGTTACTTTAAACTCTTTGTCTGGTAGAAATCTCATCACGTTCTTTTTCAGGCACATTTTCTTGTTGACATTTTTATTCCTTTGAATGAGACAAACTCTCCTGTTTTTTGTAAGCTTTGCGATTTCTTGTTGAAAACTGAGCATTTAAATCTAATAATGTGGTAACTTTAGATATCAGATCCTTTCCCCACAATTTGCTATTTTTTATATTTAAAATTGCTGTTGTTTGATTGTTGTAGGCAATCTGTGCCAACAATTACCCTGAAGTATAAACAGAAGGTCTTCTTAGGTCTTTCCTGCCTGCACCTTTCCCTGTGCATACACAGTCATTTTCTAACTTCTCCATCCATATGGCTGCTTTTGGATGTTTTAGTCTTTAATGTCTGATCCCAAAAGAGGAAAAGAGAAAAATGAGAGGAAAGGGGTCAAAAATAAAAGTGCACTGGCCTTTTTTATTCTCTGAGAGTCACTTAAGCTGGAGGGGTGGGGCTTGCAACAGCTGCGGGAGGTGCAACAATAAATGCTCACCACCTCTTTGCACTTCTGCGATCAGAAGCAGCAATCAGCACTTAGAGCACAGATCCCAGACATTTGGAGGACAAGACCCTTTTTGCCCACCATTGCTCCCACAAACAGTGTGTAAGCTGCTCCTGGAACTCATGCATACCTGCCAGCCACAGGAGTGGAAGTGTGAAATGGGTAACTACCATTGTGCTAAGATAATAAGTGGAATGACTGGAAGTAACTGCAGTTTACCACGTTAACCACTACTTATTGTCCAAGCAAGCCTTTCTCTGGAAGTTGCAAGGCTTTGACTCCAAGACTCCAGGCTTCCAAAACAATTACATCAAACAAATTCTGCCAGTGTAGTTATTTTCTACACAGAAGGATTCCTAGTGCTTACTACTCCAGCATCTTCCAGAATCTTCCTGCAAGAAGCATCTCATTCTTGCAGTGGAGAAATTCATTGAAATATAGCCAACATGTTCTACATGGAAATTTGTGCAGGGTACTTCCCTTGAAAGTATAATGCAAGACAAGAAATTTGATTTCTGTAAATCTCAGGTTAAATTAGGCTGACATCTGCTAACAGGTGAAGTATTTTGCTTGTAGTATGCAAACAGATAACTGGCAGCACACAAATCTGTAAGTATAGCCAACACAACTGCAACAACTGTAGCCTCTGTTAACACAGGCTTAAAGGATTATGGTTTAGAAAATTTTACTCTGTTCTTCTGCATAATGACATTTGAAATCATATAGGGGAGGCTTAATAATAAATATTAGGGAATACTTAGTTCTCCAGCGATCTCAGTGTGCTATTCATCCCCATCTGCCCCCACTCCCCCAACTCTCTAGTAATCTCCCAGGTGAGGGGAGCACAAATGTTTAGCTAAAGTATTAAAGTGCCAGTTGCTCTGAACAGGGAAATAAAAGGAAGAGTAGGCTCCTGAGGAATAGTTGGCACTGGGAAGAAAGAAGTTGACAGGATAACTTGGAGAGAGGATAAGGGGCTGAAATAACTCCGAAATAACTCTTGCACGCACAGACAGGAGAATTAATACTTTGGAATGGGTTAAGATAAGTGGATAAAGAAGGAGTGGGAAGTATCTGTGTAATGTTCTAATTTAATGACAGAGGGAGAAGAAGGGCAGGGATACTGAGCGAATATTTATGTCACAATGAGATTTAACCAATATTGATGTATATAGAAATAACTTACCTGGACAAATTTTTAACAGAGATACCAGAAAAATATTCTAGAGGATACTAGAAATCAATTTCTTGATCATGTTTTGACTGTTAACCTGACTTGGTGATCCTAGTAAAAGACAGCAACATTGATGGGTGAGAGTGACATATCTGATAAGAAGTACAGTGCAGCAACGTGAGGAGACACCTAACAGAAAAAAAAGCAGCAACAACAACAACAAATATGCTTACATTCCACTGAACTGCAAATATTATTCAAGAGAGAACTTTTGATGGTCTTTGCCTCATAAATAATTAGCAATTTTATCACCCATTTTTGCATGTCACCATTAATTAGGTATTATGGACTGAATGTCTGTGTTCCCCCGAAATTCATATGGTGACATCTTAACCCCCTACGGATTTTGGAGATGGGGATTTGGGAAGGAAATTAGGGTTATATGGGGTCATAAGGGTGGAGCCCTAAAGATAGGATTAGTGCCCTTATAAGAAGAGACAACACAGAGCACCTACTCTCTCTCTCTCTCTCTCTCCCCCACCCCCCCTTTCTAAATCCTCCCTCCCCCAGCCCCATGCATGCACAAACAAAGAAGAGGTCACAAGAGCACACGGACAAATGGCAGTCATCCATAAGCCAAGAGGAGATGCCCCAGAATCAAACCCACCCTGCCAAAACTGTGATCCTGAACTTCTAGCCTCCATAACTGCGAGAAGTAAATTTCTGTTGTTAAAGCCACCCAGTCTGTGGTATTCTGTCTTGACAGCCTGAGCTGACTAATACAGTCTGTATCTAAGATTTCCTGTGATTAAAACACTGAAGGAAAAATAAAATTTTCTCTTGCTTCTAAAAAGAAAATACTCTGCTCCCCCTACATTTTAATGCTAGGGTCGGCTCTTTATCTTCCCACGCATTGTCTAAGGACTATTCATCCCACTCCCTTTCTGAACGTCTGTGCTAAAAGAAAGCCTTCATTTTTTGAGTTTCCCCCAATTTAAGCCAAAGCAAATGAAAGGGTAAAAAGTGTCCTAGATCCTTTCTTTTGGATAGTTCTTTCATTTGGAGTATTGCAGATTCCCTTAGTGGACTGATATTTTAAAAATTAAGTATGCTAGTGAATTAATTAATACATTATGCACACACATACACACATACCTTCTTCCTTCCTGTTTCCTGGGCCCTAAGCCTCTCATAGTGACACTTGACAAATGTGGTTATCTCAAAGTCACTTTATGCTGGATTGCTGGATAAGCTTCTGCTTTTCTCAAAAAGGGTCCAATGTCTTTGAGACTAAATTCCAGTGCCTGCCTAACCAGTGAGTATGTATCCCTACCTAGAACTAGAATTAATAGTAGATTATATGATACTGCTGATTGAAATACTAAATAAATAAAAGTTTCTGAAAAATTAGATAATGAAATAAAACTTACAATAATAATAAAAATAACACAATGTTCATTAGCTTAAGTAATATGATTATTAGGAATATCAGGATATCAGGAAAAACTATTATTTTCAAAAAATCATTTTCAAATATTAAACTTTATTATCTCCCTTTTAACTTATAAGAGTAATGCATATACAGTAGGAAATATGAGAAATTTCAAAGGGCCAGAAGGATACAGAAAGAAATTAAAAATACTTGGAGTCTTACTTATCAGAAATATATCGTGCAATGTATTATGAATTGTAGTTCATTGTTTTTTCCTTTGCAAATAAATATAATAAACTTAAAAATCTTCGGCACATGAGATCACTTTAAAGGTTTCGTCTAAACCAGTGGTCTTTCAACCAGAGGCAATTTTGTCCCCTTCATCCTGGAGACACTCAGCAATGTCCAGAGGCACTTTTGGTTGTCACATCTTGGGGTGGGAGGGTGGCTTCTGGCATCTAATGGGTAGAAGCCAGGGATGCTGCTATACATCCTGCTCCAATAATGAAGAATTATCTGGCCCAAAATGTCTATAATGTTGCAATTGAGAAATCCTACACTAATCCATTACAGAAACAAACCTTTACTAATTACAGTCTACTGCATACTGCAAACAATTATTGAACACCTGCCATTAGGTCTGTATACACAAATATCAATATGATTCAGTCCCATCTCTGTTGAGTGTGTCTGACACTCTGTTGAGTGTCTCTGTTTTCTGTAACTTGGGTGACAGACAAGTACAAAAACCTAAATGAATAAACTTTTTACTCACATCTCTTTTGAGACAAGGAGTCCTTTGAGTGCCTTAAGCCTTGTCTCAAAAGAGATGTGAGTAAAAAGATGTGCCTGAAACTTCCATTTCAGGGTTTATGAAAAGAACCTACGTTGGTCCTAGTCTGATAAAGAGAGATACCCGAAGGTGGCAAGCCCCCAAACCACCCTATTCTTGGATCCACTGGACTGTCATCCTGCCACTCCCATGGCTGGCCTTCTGCTCCCTACCCTCAGTTGCAGGGTCACAGGGGAGGAGATTAAGTCACATAATAACATATTTACAAATCACATCATTTCTATAAAATTTGATTTCCTTTTTGCCTTGATTCCTAGAGCTTAAAAAAAAAACAACAACAGCAAAACTTGTAGTCTGTTTAGAAAATGTGTCACAACAAAGAAACAGCAGTGACTGACACTTCTGACAGATTCCCAACAGGAGTCAGGTGCTGTGCTGTTTTACCCCCATCACCTTACTCAATTCTCCCAACCTGAAAAGACAGCATGGCTGACCCCAATTCTCAGCTGAAGACTCTGAGGTCTGGAGATGGGGCCAGACTGCCCAGCACACGCAGCTGTCAGTGGTGGAACCAGGAGATCCCTGCCATGGAACCTGCCACTTAGGAGCCAGCCACTTCTGGATCCACCTTACTGCCCAGGGGAGCATGCTGCAGAGTGACTCTGAGGCCACACCTGCCACCTGCTCTACACCAACTAGCTTCCAACAGGTGAGCAGCCGTGGGGGGTCTTCAATGGATTGCCCCCCCCAATTTCTCCAACCTGTTAATCTTCTTTCTTCATTATCCTTTTCTTCAGCTTAGGCTGAAATTGACTCTTGTTTTGTTTTGCAAATGCTCCATATCTCCTTACTTCTCTGCCTTTCCTTTGTGATCATTTGGCAAAAATGGCAGTTGGGAAGAACCTCACTACCTGCTCTTCCTGTACATGCAGAGGCGGTCATGAGAAGGCAGAATGTATCCACCAATGATTCCCGCTCACCAAGTTCAGAGAGGTCCAGCACCAGCAGCCACCCCACAGCCTTGCTTTGGTTCACCTGCTTTTCCATGCACTCTGTGGGCTGTTTCATTCTTCTTTTATTTTTTTGACATGAAATCTCACCCTGTTGCCTAGGCTGGAGTTTAGTGGCATGACTGTGGCTGACTGCAGCCTCAACCTCCTAGGCTCAGGTGATCTTCCCACCTCGACCTCCTGAGTAGTTGGGATTATAAGTGTGCACCACCATGCCTGGCTAATTTTTTTTCTTGTACAGATGGGGGTCTCACTAAGTTACCCAGGCTGGTCTCAAACTCCTGGCTTCAAGTGATCCTCCTGCCTTGGTCTCCCAAAGTGGTGAGATTACGGACATGAACTACCACCCAGCCATCTGTGAACCCTTTCAATCTTCCACTTCCTTCAATGTTCCCATATAGGTTTCCCCAGCTGCCATCCTCCCCAAGCCCTCCCCACAGACAATGTGGCCTCATGCTTTACAGGGAAAACAGAAGCCACCAAACTGAGATACCTTATTAATTCAAAGTTTATAGAAGCCATTCCTCCTCCCACCCACAGTTAATCCCTTCTCTTGAGCTGTCTCAGAAAGTTTATGACCTCAATGGCCCTTCTGTCTTGGGTAAGTTCAACCTCTCCTTCTCACCAGGATCCTTCCCACTGCCACTGGAACACTCTGAAGTGTCCTCACTTACAAAACACACACACACACACACACACACACACACACACACACACACACACAAGCACATAAATCCCATCTACCTCCAGTCCTCACCCTCTCTCTCCCGAGCTTCTCAGCCACTTCCATGCCTCCCACCCTCCCACCCTCAATCACTCCAATCTGACCCATGACTCTACCACAGCTTTCACTAGCACCCCCAAAGACCTCAATGTCATTCAATCCAATATGATGTGTTTCAGTCCCACGTGAACCCTCAGCATTGTCCAGTACTGGGACTTCTCCTTCCTCTACCTTTTCCCCTGGGTACTCTCAGGACTTGGGTCTAGGCCTTTCTGCAACACCCTTTTGTGAAGTGATCACATCCAGATGCAGAAGTTCAACTGCCAACTCTCTGCACACTATCTGCAAATGTTAATCTCCAGCTCAAACCTCACGTCTGAGGTTCTGACCCATATACTTGCCACTTGACATTTCTTCTTGGCTTTCTCAAAGGCATCTCAGAATGGTACATATTAAGAAGTAACTCAATACTCTCATCCCTTCTCCTGCTGTCTCCGAAACCCAAATCTGATCCTTTTCAAGCTTCCTTATCTTAGTGAAAACACCCCTATCTATTTAATTGTCCAAGCCATCCTTAATACTTCCTGTCTCATACCCCCAATATCCAAGTCCTGTAAATGCTCACCTCTGAAATACATCTTGAACATATCCTCTTCATCTTTTCCGTACCAGTGTACAAACAATAAAGGGGATAACACCACAGATTCCACAGAAATACAAACCATCATCAGAGATTATTACAAACAACTCTATGCACATAAACTAGTAAACCTGGAAGAAATGGATAAATTCCTGGACACTTGCATCCTCCCAAGCCTAAACCAGGAAGAAGTCGAAACCCTGAATAGACCAATAACAAGGGCAGAAGTTGAGGCAGCAATTAAGAGCCTACCACCCAAAAAAAGCCAAAGTCCAGATGGGTTCACAGCCGAATTCTAACAGACATACTAAGAGGAGATTGTACCACTCCTTCTGAAACTATTCCAAACAATCCAAAAAGAGGGAATCCTTCCGAAATCATTTTATGAGACCAACATCATCCTGATACCAAAACCCGGCAGAGACTCAACAAGAAAAGAAAACTTCAGGCCAATATCCATGATGAACATAGATGCAAAAATCTTCAATAAAATACTGGCAAACCAACTACAGCAGCACATCAAAAAGCTTATCCACCATGATCAAGTAGGCTTCATCCGAGGGATGCAAGGCTGGCTCAACATACACAAGTCTATAAACGTAATTCACCACATAAACAGAACCAAAGACAAAAACCACATAATTATCTCAATTGATGCAGAGACGGCCTTTGACAAAATTCAACAACAGCCATTTATGCTAAAACCCCTCAATAAAGTAGGTATTGATGGAACATATCTCAAAATAATAAAAGCTTTTTATGACAAACCAACAGCCAATAATACTGAATGGGCAAAAACTGGAAGCATCCCCTTTGAAATGTGGTACTAGACAAGGATGCCCTCTCTCACCACTCCTATTCAATATAGTATTGGAAGTTCTAGCCAGAGCAATCAGGCAAGAAAGAGAAATAAAGGGTATTCAAATAGGAAAGGAGAAGTCAAATTTTCTCTATTTGCAGACAACATGATTGTATATTTAGCAGGCCCCATTGTCTCAGCCCAAAATCTCCTGAAACTGATAAGCAACTTCAGCAAAGTCTCAGGATACAAAATCAATGTGCTAAAATCACAAGGATTCCTATACACCAATAACAAACTTAAAGACAGCCAAATCAGGAATGAACTGCCATTCACAATTGTTACAAATAGAATAAAATACCTAGGAATACAACTAACAAGGAACATAAAGGACCTCTTCAAGGAGAACTACAAACCACTGCTCAACGAAATAAGAGACGACACAAACAGATGGAGAAACATTCCATGTTCATGGTTAGGAAGAATCAATATCATGAAAATGGCCATACTGCCCAAAGTAATTTACAGATTCAACTCTATCCCCATCAGGCTACCAAAGACCTTCTTCACAGAACTGTAAAAAACCACCTTAAACTTAATATGGAACCAAAAGACAGCCTGCATAGCCAAGTCAATTCTAAGCAAAAAGAATAAAGTGGGAGGCATCACACTACCGGACTTCAAACTATACTACAAGGCTACAGTAATCAAAACAGCATGGCACTGGTACCAAAACAAAGATATAGACCAATGGAACAGAAAAGAGGCCTCGGAGGCAACACCACACATCTACAACCATCTGATCTTTGACAAATCTGACAAAAACAAGCAATGGGAAAAGGAGTCCCTGTTTAATAAATGGTGCTGGGAAAACTGACTAGCCATGTCCAGAAAGCAAAAACTGGACCCCTTTCTGACACCTTAAACTAAAATTAACTCCAGATGGGTTAAAGACTTAAACATAAGACCTAACACCATAAAAACCCTAGAAGACAATCTAGGCAAAACCATTTAGGACATAGGCATAGGCAAGGACTTCATGACCAAAACACCAAAAGCATTGGCAACAAAAGCCAAAATAGACAAATGGGACCTAATCAAACTCCACCGCTTCTGCACAGCAAAAACAAACAGTCATTAGAGTGAATCGGCAACCAACAGAATGGGAAAAAAATTTTGCAATCTACCCATCAGACAAAGGGCTGATATCCAGAATCTACAAAGAACTAAAACAGATTTACAAGAAAAAACAAACAAGCCCATTCAAAAGTGGGTGAAGGATATGAACAGGCACTTTACAAAAGAAGACATGCATGAGGCCAATGAACATATGAAAAAATGCTCATCATCACTGGTCATTAGAGAAATGCAAATCAAAACTACATTGAGATACCATCTCATGACAGTTAGAATGGCAACCATTAAAAAATCTGGAGACAACAGATGCTGGAGAGGATGTGGAGAAATAGGAACACTTTTACACTGTTGGTGGGAGTGTAAATTAGTTCAGCCACTGTGGAAGACAGTGTAGCGATTCCTCAAGGACCTAGAAATAGAAATTCCATTTGACCCAGCAATCCCATTACTGGGTATATATCCAAAGGATTATAAATTGTTCTACTATAAGGACACATGCACACAAATCTTCATTGCAGCACTGTTTACAATAGCAAAGACCTGGAACCAACCCAAATGCCCATTAATGATAGACTGGACAGGGAAAATGTGGCACATATACATCATGAAATACTATGCAGCCACCAAAAACAATGAGTTTGTGTCCTTTGTAGGGACATGGATGAACCTGGAAACCATCATTCTCAACAAACTGACACAAGAACAGAAAATCAAACACCGCATGTTCTCACTCATAGGTCGGTGTTGAACAATTAGAACACATGGACACAGGGAGGGGAGCATCATACACTGGGGTGTGTCGGGGGAAACAGGGGAGGGACAGCAGGGGGTGGGGAGTTGGGGAGAGATAGCATGGGGAGAAATGCCAGATATAGGTGATGGCGAGGAAGGCAGCAAACCACACTGCCACGTGTGTACCTCTGCAACGATCTTGCACGTTCTTCACATGTACCCCAAAACCTAAAATGCAATTTTAAAAAAAAGAAAAAAACGTCAGAGTATCATTACCTCCTTCCTAGGACACTTTAGCGGGTTTCTGGCTGATAAATGTGTATCTGTTCTGCCCACTCCCTGATCATCCATTCTCCCTGCCTTAAGCCTGTGCATGCCTCACCGATGTGTTCAGAACAAAGGCCAGGCTCTCCCTTTCTCAGTTCAACTTGAGACTGCTCCCCTCACAGCCACCCACTCTCTTCCCACAGCCAGTATTCCAGGCCTGGGATTCTACTGTTCATCTTGACAGGCCATGCATGCTGCTCTCCATGCTAGGCTCTTTCTTCCCTCCCCAGGCCTCATTACTTTCTGCTTACCCCTTATGTCTTAGATCAGATATCATTTCCTCCAGCAATTTCATCTCAGTTCCTCAATTATATTAAATACCTTTGGAATAAATAGATTCTTAAGAGCCTCCTATGGAAGCTTCATTATAGTACTGCCACAGGCACAGGTTGATGTCTTTCAATACTGTCATTCCATTAATCCATCTGCCCCACTAGAATGTAAGATTCAGTGAAGACGGGTTCTATACCTGGTTTGGGTGAGCAACGTACCCCAAGGCCTAATACAGTATTTACTAAGTAGTAGATTGTCCATAAATGTTTATTAAATAAATGAATAAATAAGCTGTAATACTTGTGCTCTTAACCAAAATGCAAATAGAGATGTAAGTTTTTGAATTAAAATATAGGAAAATGATTTTTAAAATCTCACTTTTTTTGGGGGGGGGACACAGTTTCGCTCGTTAGCCAGGCTGGAGTGCAATGGCGCAATCTCGGCTCACCGCAACCTCCACCTCCTGGGTTCAGGCAATTCTCCTGCCTCAGCTTACTGAGTAACTGGGATTACAGGCAAGCGCCACCATGCCCAGCTAATGTTTTGTATTTTTTTTTAGTAGAGACAGGGTTTCACCGTGTTGACCAGGATGGTCTCGATCTCTTGACCTCGTGATCCACCCGCCTCGGCCTCCCAAAGTGCTGGGATTACAGGCTTGAGCCACTGCGCCCGGCCTTAAA